>NW_027182752.1:600000-897879 GCF_040807025.1 Struthio camelus | reverse complement strand
GCCCGCAGGCTGGAGCTGCACGCACGCTCCCTTTCCGCCGACCCCCAGGCCCAGAGGGGCGCGGGAGCGGTGCCCTTTGCCCGCATGGAGCCCCAGGATGCTGCGGGGGCTCCAGGCCTGGCTGGGCCTTGGCAGCAGGGTGCGGAGGTTCTCAGCGCCGCCAGGCCACCCTTTGCCCTCTGCTGCCCGTGAAGCTTAGCATCCCACGGCTCCTGTCAGGGGGCGCTGAGTGTCCTGGGAGGGGAGGAAGGGGGAGGCTGGCCCTGGCAGGAGGCAGCGGCTGGGCTGCCCGGCGAGGGTCTGCCTCAACCATGTGGCCTTGTGCTCTCTCCAGCTGGGGCAGGACAGGAGCAGGGCAGAAAAGTACCTCTGCCAGAGCCTGCCGTACCTGGAGAGCCCGCAGGCGGCCTTGCGGGAGTTGGCCGTGAGGTTCATCGGTGAGCCACAACGCGCGGGACCCCTCTCTGTCCCAGAGCTCCTTGGTCGCGCTGGGGGTGATGGCCGCCGAGGCAGGGCTGGCGATGTTGGGGGCTGGTGGGAGCCTCATTCAGCCCCCCAGGCCCTGCATGGGTGCTGCGCCTCAGGGACCACGGCGGGCCCAGCCCTGCCCAAGGGGAGGAGGGCGCGTGGCCAGAGTGGCAGGGCTGGATGGGAGCTGTGCTGCTGGGGCCACGAGGTGTGATGGGCCGTGTGTGCCTAGGGCTCGCCGCGCAGCACATGAGGAACAGGAGCGCAGAGAAAGTCGCCGCCATCCGCACTTGTGAGTGAGGGCAGCGCTGGGTCATGCGGGGCTGGAGCGGGGTGAGGAAAGAGCTGGGAGCTGTGCTCGCCTTGCCTGGCCTGCCTCAGGCGAGGAGCGCTCTGTCTCCCCGCGTGGAAGGCAGACATTGTGGGGTACTGTGGGGGAGTTTGGGCCTTTGTGAGCAGTGATTTCCAGCGGATGCCCCTGCTCCCGCTTGGCCCAAACAAGAGCAGGGGTGGGGGCAGCCCTGTGGGCAGGGCAGGGCAGGCTGGGGCTCTCTGCAGCTCCCTGGCCTTGATGTCTGCTCTGTTTCTGTCTGTCTCAGTCCTCCAAGAGGTGCTAGAGGACGGCAGGCCCTCGATCCGCTGCCTGGCTGCTCAGACCGTCCTGATCCTGGATGCCGTGCAAACACAGGAGCCGTCAGGAGGCCGATGCCAGCCGCTATGCTGCAGGCTGCGGAGACTGTGGGAGAGGTGGAGGCCTCCCCCGGGAGACGACTCTGTTTTAGCACAGCTCCAAGAGCGCTCCCAAATGCTCCGTGCTCTGCACGCCGAAGACACCTGAGTGTGCCAGGCAGCCGGGGGCATTCCTGGCACCTGCCCCTGCCTGCAGCATGACTGCTCGCCCTCTGGCACCTCCCCTCGCTGGCCTCGTGCTACAAGTTCACCTCGTAGTTGTGCTCCCAGCAAAGAGCAGCCCTTTTCCCCCATGAGTGCAGGTGTCTTTTCTTTTGGCGCGACAAAGGCAAGCGAGAGAAATGGGCCATGCAAAGGCCCAGGATGTGCCCCAGCAGCTCTGTGCCACCCGGCCCTGCATCGTCGGTGCCGGCAGAGCTGCCTGTCCAATACCCCTGCACCAGCCGGCGTGCGCAGGCCACCTTCTGCTGCCCCGTGGGGTAAGGGTGCAGGCCGTGCTGTGCGATGAGGTGAAGGACAGGCTCCTCTGGGAAAGACTTCCAGGCATCGTAGATGTGCTTTGGGTTTTTCTGCCTCTCAGCAGGCCTCAGGGCTCCCCGGGGCTGCGTGGTGCCAGGTGGGGAGACTGCAGCGTGTGCCCTATGTTTGGGGTGGTGACTGCCTTGTGCCAGCATGTTCCCAGGGCAGTACTGGTGCTCAGGCCCTGGGACTGCCCGGGGGACAAGTAGAGAGAGAGGGAGCTGCTGGGGCACGTGGGCAGCGTGAGGAGCTGCAGCTGCTTGGGGCCAGGCAACTCCTGCCAGTGCCAGGGCTGCAAGTGTCGGTGGGGGAAGAGGTGAGGCCTTGGTCTCTGGGCATGGCAAGAAGGTGGCCAGTGCCTGGAGCGATGACGCTGGGCGGGATGAGGCTGCAGAAGGGGGCTGTGCCCTGAAACATGGGCAGGAGGCTCGTGAAGGCACTCTTGCCTGGTCCACGGGGGGGGGTGGGGGTGGGGGGGGGCACGCCTCGTGTGCCTGAGCGCTCACCTGAGCCCAGCGTTGCCTCAGGAGTTGCTCCTCTGCAGCCAGCAGAGCATGGATGCTTGGGGAGCGCAAGCGCTGTAATCTCTCCCCTCAGCTGAGGCTAGAGGTCTAACAAGAAATTGCCACGGATCACTGGCAGCTGAGGGCAGCTGAGAGGCTGCCCCCTCTCAGCGGGACCACACTAGGGTTGCCGCAGGGTGCCAGTGGCCTGCCTCTCAGCAGAAGAGCAGCCAGAAGTTGCCCCCAGCCAGGCTTTGCGGGGGTGCAGAGCAGGGCCCAGGGCAGCAGAAGGCAACACAGGCAAGGGGGAGAAGGAAAAGAGTGGAAGAAGGGCAAGCTGGGCATTGGCCATGTTTTCAGGGAGCCCAGGCTGGCCCTTTCCAGCCAGCCGTTGCAGGAGGAGGCAAGGCTGGTCAGGTGTTCTGCCAGCAACGGCCCGAAGCCGCGTTGTGCGTCCGCTTTGCTGGTCTGAGTTCCGGCGGGGGCTGGGGGCTGGGGGCCGGGGCGGGGTTGGGTAGGAGGGGTGGCTTATCCGGGCGTGTTGGCAGCGGCCTTAGCAGGGGGGGCACGTTGTGCCACAGTAGCGCCTAGAGATGCTGGAGAGGTCACAGCACGCGGAGGTGATGGGGACTCCGTGGCAGCTGAGGATGCTGCCAAGAGCAGCGGAGGTGGAGGATGCCACGACGGTGTTTTGCGGGCAGGAGCTGAGGATGGGCCGGGCAGGCTCAGCACCACGGCAGAGGGCTGGATGACAACGGTGGAGTTCTGGCACTGCGTGAGCCAGGGCTCGTGGCAGCTGTTGGCCAGCGGAGTGGGGCCACAGGGCCGGCGTGGCAGGCACCGGTCGTAGCAGGACATGCCTGGCGGCTGGAGGGGCACCTGGGAGGGAGGGCAGGGAGGAAGCAGAGCACGGGGTTGTGTGAGGAGCAGCCCGGCACCCTGCCACGAGGGAGCCGAGGCGCCTGGCGGGCCGGGAGCTGGAGGCTGTGCAGGGCACAGGCACACGGCCGCCTTTGCCTCGTGCTGCCAAGGGCCTGCAAAGAGCAAGCAGGCCCAAGAAGGCTCCTGCCTAGCCTATAACCCACCAGCCACCTCAGCCAAGCCCCAGCTGCTCTCTGAGCAAGACCTTCCCTTGGAGGCAAAAGGGCTTCAGACTCGCCTGCTTGCCAAGGAGGAGGCCGCGGGAGAGGTGGGTGAGAGAGGGAGGACTCGGGCTGCCTTTTCTCCTGGTCCTGCACTGCCTCAGGCGCAGAGGCCCGCTTTGCAGAGGTGACCGTCCCCTGACAAGCTCATCTCCAATGCAGAACATCCCCGCTAATGAGACGGCCTGTGTTTTTGTTTCCTGCATTGCTGCCTCGTCATTTCCCCGTTCATGCCATGCCCGTTCCCCCACGGAGGCTTGTTCTGAATGCTCGCATGACTGGCCCAGGACTTCCGGGGCAGGAACACGTCGGTGTGGTTGGCAGGCTCGGCTCGAGTGCCAGAGGGGTCCAGCGCAGGCAGGTGACGCGTGCCTGCGTCACTCCGGTGGTGTTGCTTGTGGCCCCGCTTGCCGGAAGGGGCCCAGCTCCTGCCCGCCTTGGCTGCACGCCCCCTTGGGCACCCTGCCATGCGCGACGATGCGCAAGGACCTGCCACATCCCTCCCAGCTCATTTCCACCAGTGGCCCAGAAGCCGCGCAGCTGCTCTGCTGCTGCTGCTCTGCTGGCCCCTAGCTGTGGGTGTGGGATGGAGGGCCTGTGCGGGTCGCCACGAGGGAGCCACACAGGAGCTCATTTGCTCCACATTTGGGTTCTGCTACCAAGGCCAGGTCACTCAGGTTTGCCCCTTTGCGGGCGCTGTGCGTGTTGCTGGCAACCTTTGTGGCCTGCTGCTCAGCGCACTGCAGTGCACAGGCTACACTTGTCTGGAGTGGCGGAGATGCCTGCCGCTTTTGGGTGCCCGCAAACTGGGCTAGGACTGAAGTGCCTGGCAAGGTTGCCTGCCCGGCTGCGCTCGCAGCTCTGGGAGGAAACGCGCAGCTCAGGTGTGCAGGGGAAAAGAGAAGCTGAACACGCTGGGCTGAAAAGATCGCCAGAAGCCTGGAGCGGGAGCTTGGAGAAAGGGAGGAGAGAGAGCGGGGCTCTTTCTGGCTGACTTTTGGGAGCGCGTGCTGGCTGTTTGCAAGAGCTGTGGCCTGGGCTCCTTGGCTTCTGTGGCTGCAGGAGGAGCTGCACTCCAAGCACCTGCTGGGAAATGGGGAGCCTGGCGAACAGAGCCGCTTCTGTAGCGCTCAGAGCTCAGGCAGGGTTGCAGGTGCTCCTGCTGTAGCTGCTGGGCTACCTCACCTTGGTGAGGTGAGGAGGGCCACCTCTGTGGCTGTTGGTGAGACTACACCCGTATGACCGAGCAAAGAAAGACAACAGCAACGCTTGTGGTGGCTGCAGAGATCCTGCAGGCTGGGCAGAGGACCACAGATACTTCCTGCTTTCCAGCAGTGGAAAGCCCTCGGCACAAGGCCGTGACCCTGGCCCTGAGAGGTCGCTGCCTCTTTGCTCTGAGGGACACCCAGCCCGCTTGCTGCTGGTAACTTGCCATCCCTCCTGCCCTCACTTGCCATCCCTCAGAGCCCAGAGGAGACACGGAGGAGGACGGGGACGCTCAAGGAAGGGAGGATCGTCTGCCTCCAGGATGATTTGGCCCTTTTCTCTCCACACGTCCTATGTCACTCAGCCTGCATCTTCCCCTCGCTGTTCTAGGCTTACCTCCTCTCTAATAAAGGCCCCGAGCGAGAACGTGGGAGAGCAGCATGTCGCAGCTCACAACCGTGCTAACCACCCTCCCTCTTTGGGAGCCCATGTGTGGAGGGCCAGCTTTGCTCTGGCCTCCCAGGGGTTTTCTTGCTGTGCTTTTCTTCTCTGCCTTGGAGAACATGTGGTTGCTGTGAAGCCCATTGATTCCTGTTGGGAGGTGGGGATAATGAGGTGTTCCCCTCAGTGGGCGATCCCCGCGGGCCCCTCCCAGGGGCCAGCTGCCCTTCCTGGCACCAGCCCCCGGGCAGGGCCCATTGTGACACGCTGCTGCCATTGCCAGGTGCGGGCACAGCCTCAGCCCCTCATTGTCCCGGGGGACGGGAACAGGCCTAGGGCCTGAGCAGCAGGATCTCGCTGAGGAGCACCCCGAGCTCAGGCCAAGTCTTTCCCTGCCGCCTCCAGGCAGCCGTGAGGAGCTCTGCTCTTTCCTGCCGCCTCCTCGGCTCCTGAGCCAGGTGAGAGGGACGGGGCTGTGCGGCTCTGCTGGGGCCGTGGCACAAGGCGAGCCCTCGGCTGCCGCGGGCCCTTGGTCGGAGCCAAAGTTGTCGCTTGGGGACATCGCAGCCACACGCTCCGACTTCTCCAGTGCCATCTGCTGCCAAGTCCAGTTGGATGTTGGCCGTCTTTCCAGGCTGCAGCCAGCCCCCTTTTCCCGGGCACTTACTGCTTCTGGAAACACCGTGGCCCATGGCCCATGGCTTTCCCCCCATGACCCGCTGCTGGCTCCCGCAGCCCTGCGGCCTCCCCATGCCGGCAGCGTTGCGATGGGGCCAGGCCAAACCGCAGGCTCCCGCATGCCCACCTCACAGTATCTTTCCTCCTCCCCACAGGATGGCGAGGAGACCGCCCAGCACCCCCAGGGTGGCCTGGGAGCAGCCCCAAGCCCCTGGCTGGGGCAGCTCTCAGCACCAGCTGGACCTCCTCAGAGAGCCCCAGGCACAGGGGCTGGGTGAGTGGAGCCCACTGGGCTGGCAGAGCTGGCGGCTCTGAGCGCACCGGGCTCCGCACCGGGTGCCCGTCTCCCCGGCACGCTGGAGCTGGCTTTCCCAGGCACCTGGAGCCATGGGGCGCCCGGCGCTGGCCTCCGGAGCCAGCCCCGGCACAGCATGGCCAGGGAGCGAGTGGAGCAGAGGGGCCTCCAGCTCCTGCTCCCAGGGACAGGCTGGCAGAGGCAGCTCAGGCAGCAAGGGCCAGCCGTGCTGGGGCCTGGGGCCTGGGGCCTGGGGCCTGGGGCCTGGGGCCTGTCCTGCCTGGCTGCCAGCCACTTGCTCATCTCAGCACAGCCGCCCGCGGCTTTGCCCTCCCTCGCTGGGCTCCAGCATCGCACCCCGTGTGCTGGCCACCTCCTGGCCCTGACAAGAACGGGGCAAATGGGGCAGCAAGGCCCCGTGCCAGCCCCCGACCCGGGCCTTGCTGGGAACGTGGGAGCAGGCCCGGGGCGGGGCAGCGGCCACAGCTCTTCCCCCGCTCTCTAATGCCTGCTCCCAGCTCCAGCAGCTCTCCCTACTCTCTGTGTTTATCAGAGCCAGGTTTCTCTGCCGCCAGCGACCTGACTTGGCAGCAAGAGGAGCAGGAAGCCCGGCAGCACATCCAGGCCTTTCTCAGGGCCACCGAGAAGGTACCTGCAGATATTGCCAGCTGGGCCCCGCCGGGCATCTCCTGGCCGGGTCCCTCCGTGGCTGCTGCCTGCTCTGCAGCTGCTGCAGGGCTGCTGGCTGTGCACAGCTGCTCCCCACCAACGCCCACCACCTCACGGCCCCCCTCCACTGCTCTGGCCCTGCAGGCCATGCCTCACCCCTCTCACGCTCCCCGCTTGGCTCTCTCGTCCCTTGCCTTCAGGAAGAGGCCCAGAAGCTGCAGTTTCTGGCCTCCATCTGTAGCCTCTGCAAAGGTGCGGGCACCGAGGCCCTGGGGGGAGACGGGTCCGACCTGTGCAGCAAAGCTGCCCTGGCAGAGGAGATCAAGGTGAGGCCGTCTGTAGGAGGGGGCAAGAGCAGCACGGCCCTGAGAGCCCAGTGAGAACAGGGCTGGGGCCCCTGGGCACGCAGAGGGCTGGGGCAGGCCCTTGTGGACACAGAGCTCTCCTGCGGAGGGATTTGGGGGCCGCTGGGATGCCCTGTGAGCTGGGAGCTCTGCAGCGAGGGGCTGCGCTGGGTGCCAGTGGTGGGATGGGGGCCCAGGGGCTCTGGCCACCCAGCAGACCCCCGGCTGGGTGCTGGCAGTGGCCACGGGCCATGCTGGTTGTGCTGCCCAGGTGCTGTTGGAAGAGGAGCCCCGCGACGCGCAGGGCATAGCAGTGCGGCAGCAAGCCCTGCTCGCCATCACCGCCATGAGGTACCTGCCCCATGCCTTGGCTTAGCCCCAGCTTCCCCCTAGCTCAGTGCCAACCGCGCTGGGCCTGGCTCGAAGGCATGCCCCACGCTGGGCGGAGTGCGATGGTGCTATGTGCTGGGCCTCTGCTCTGCCCTGCTCTGGGCCCAACCCCGGGGCAGACAGGAAGGCAGAGGGAGTGGTCCCTGGGGCTCCGCAGGGTGTTGCAGCCTTTCCCCCCCCGCAAGCGGGAGGCAGCAGGAGGCGAGGGCACGCTTCTCCCCTGGCCAGCACTGGTCTCTCTCCCTGGGCCAGTGTCCCTGCAGGAGGAGGAGCCTGCCCACAGGGCTCTCCCCACCGCTCCCAGGGCCACTCTGAACTCGCCCTCCGCAACAGACGCCTCCCCATTGCTGGGGCAGCAGGGCTGTGCTGCCAGCCCTGTGTCCAATGGGTGCTCCTCTCTCCCGGCAGCAAAGTGAGGCCAGTGCTGGAGGACAGCCACAACAACAGCCTCCTCCACGCCTGCGTCTCCAGCATCTTCTCCTTCCCTCCAAGGGAGGACATGGAGAGCACGGAGGCTCTTCTCTATGCCCAGGTAAGTGCTGCCTGGCGGAGCTCTGGAGAGCCGCTGATGCTTGCGTGCTTGTCGCAGCTTGCCCTGTGCTGAGAGGTGGCCGTGCCAGGCAAGGCAGGGCAAGATCCTTGTCTTTGTTTTTCCTCCCTCAGCCCTTCTTGGCCTGCCCCAGTGTTGGGCCTGGGGCAGTGGCCACGGGCTGCTCCACCTGCGGCCCCTCTCCTGCCTCGAGGCCTCTGCCTGGGTGCTGCAGGGCAGCGCGGTGTCCCTGGCAGCCCCGGCAGGAGGCGATCAAGGCAGTGTCCTGTGGGTCGGAGGCACTGCTGGAGCACTGCCACAGCCTCTGTCCTCATTGCAGGTTCTGGACGCTCTGCACAGCATGCTGCAGGAGCTGGTATTCAGTGCCCACGCAGGGAGCCTGCTGGAGCTGCAGCGCATCTTGCAGGTGCGGCACCGGCAAAGAGCGGGGCTCTCGCGGGGCTGCCCCTCGCCCCGAGGGCAAGGGACGCCTCGAATGCACACCAGCCACGGAGAGCACCAGGCACAGAGGGCACGCTGCAGGCAGGCAGCCTCTCTCGGAGAGCAGAGGGGGTCTCCCCCGTGCTCTTTGCGGAGCCCAGGGTCTGCTGGCTGCTCTCAGAGTCCATGTCTCCAGCCTCGTGCAATGCACAGGCAGAGCCTTGCCCACGGCCCCTGCCTGCCAGCCACCCCCCAAACCTCCCTTGGCACCAAAGCAGAGGCAGGACTTGGACTCTCCTTGCCAGGCCCCCAGCACCTGGCGGGCGGCACTGCTGCTCCAGCACCTCCCTGGCCTGCTGCGTCCTCCCCAGATCTGAGCAGGGCAGAGCAGCGCAGGGCCCCGCCTGGCCTGCAAGGGGAGCCCAGGCCTGGAGCTTTGTAATTTGGGCTTCCCAACGGCCCAGATCCGGAGCCCTCACTGCAGGCCCCAGCGGCTGGCTGCCCCAGAGCCCTGTGCTCCTGCCCAGGGGCCATGGGGTGGTTTTTGGAGGAGGGCAGGCCAAGGAGCAGCAGCTGCCATGGGCATGGGATGCAGCTGTGTCCCTGGGCAGGCACAGCCAGCCGGGGACCCTTGGGGCAGGAGCCCTGTTTGGGGCTTTGCGCCACTTGACAGGCTGCCTTGACGGCCACTGCAAAGCCTGCCAGGCGCTGGGCAGAGCTGCCACTGTGGGAGCAGCTGTCACGTTGGCGGGCTGACCAGCAGCTTTTCTCCTGCCAGGTCCTGCTGCCTTTCACAGCGTCTCAGCGGGCAGCTGAGCGGGAGAGGGCCGTGGGCCAGGTTGCGCAGCTAAGCAAACTCCTGGCCAGCTCGTCGCTCTGGGAGGTGAGGGGCCCCTGGAGCTGGTTAGTGGCAGAGGTGGGCTGCGGCGGCCAGGAGAGAAGGCAGAGGAGCTGAGAAGGGGGCTAGGTGCTGGGTGCTGGAGCAGAGGAGCCCAGGCTGTGGGCTGCGGAGCGAGGCAAGGCAGCAGAAGCAGCAGAGGAGAGGAGGGGAGGACCATGGGGGCTGCCCGGGAGGCTGCCCTTCCTGGCGACAGTTGTCTTTTACTCCTCCGCCTACGTTAAGTCCCATTGCCTTCCAAGGGCTGTGCAGGGAGGCTGCCTGCTCCTGGCCTTGCCACGGCTGCTGGCTGCTGGGTCGGGGCTGCTCGGCAGCAGGGGCCGTTGCCCCTCGCCTGGGCAGAAGAGCTGGCAGGGTGGGCAGGCTGGGACCCGCAGCGCTGCAGCTGATTGGCAGCAGTTGGAGCAGGGCTGGGCAGACGCCTCCTGCGCTCTGGCTCCCTCGGGCCCCAGCACCGGGCCCATGCCTGGGTTCAGGGCTTTGGCACCAGTGGCTCCCGTCAGCCCTGCTACCAGTCCTTCCTCCCTCCCCAGGGCTGCGGCCCCAGCGGAGGAGCGTGCGCCAGCCCTGCTGCCTTGGGGACGGAGCATTTCCAGATGCTGGGGCAGCTGGTGGCACGTCTCAGACTGTGCTGCAACGATGAGGACGAGGACACCAGGCGTGGGGCTGCCGACGCTCTTTGCCACCTCGGCAGCTTCCTCCTGCAGCGAGAGAGTAAGAGAAGCCAGAGCGGGCTGGGCCCTGCCACACACCCACACGCCAGCAAGGGCAGGCGAGACCCGACCCCCCCCCCCTCCCGTCACCTCGGCTGCTCTCCTCAGCCAGAGGAAGGAGCAGAAACCCCTGAGACATGGGCACAGGCAAGCCGCCGTGCTGCCTCAGCCCGGGCCACAGGCAAAGGGCTGCCTTTTCCTCTGGCAGCCAGGTTTCTGCCTGATGCCTTCAGGCTGCCATCGCATTCTCTCCATCTTCCCCACTGACTGCGCTGCTGTGTTTTCCCTCCTGCCCAGGTGGGAAGCCTTCAGAGGACAGTGCAGAGCATCCTCGGCTCCAGGGGGACTGGGAAGCCGAGACCTTCTGGCTCTCCTGGTCCAAGAGCGCCAGCGACGCCACCACGGTAAGGAGCTCCTCCCTTGCTGGGACACATGGCCCCGGGCAGGCAGAGGGCTTGGTCAGAGCCCAGCAGCCAGTGATCAGTGTGGCTGGCTGCAAGAGCCTCACAGGCCCCACGCAGGGGGCTCCCACTGTGCCTGGGCAGGCAAGAGGCTCCTCTCAGGGCACAGCAGGGCCAGCACAGGGGCACCGGGACTCCCACTATCTGCCTCACCGCAAAGGCCCTCTGGCCACATCGTCCCCGAGGCCATCGGCCAGCCTGGCAGGGCCCCTGCTCCCCGCTCTCTTGCTGCCACTCTCCCAGCTCTGCCCCACGTCTCGCTCTGCAGAGCTCTTCTCCCGCCTCAAACAAGCAGCCCCGGGGCGGCGCTCAGGGCACTGTGTCTTCCCTCCCCTCCTTCCTCCCCCAGATCTTTGGGAAATACCTCTCCCCCTCCGAGATGACGGAGGTCATCCTCACGGCCATCGAGGGCATGAGAGACTCCAGCGCCTACGACACCACGGCGGCTGCCCGCATGCTGGCTCTGGCCATGAGACACTCTGCCTCCCGGCTGCAGCACGTAAGCATGCTGCGGCTGGCGTGCCCTGGCCTCCGGGCTCTGGGCCCTGGGCAGCGGGTGGGGGTTGTTCCTCCGCAAATCCAGGGCTGCCTGGCTGTGACTCCATTGGAGTGCAGCCAAGCAGGATGGGAAGGGAAACAGACAGCCAAGGCAGCGGAAGAAACTGCGGCCATCCTGCAGCAGCCCCGCTCTCAGCCATACCCCCCTCCAGGTGTCCCGCGTCGTGAGCTGCATCTATGAGAACCTGCTGCACATCAGCGATCAGTGGGCCCGGCACGTCCTGCTTGGCACCCTTCTCCAGCTGACCTGCCTCTACCCTGACAAGGCAGTGAGGAGCCTGCTGGCAGCCTCTGTGCCTTGCGACAGGTACGGGGCCGCCAGCCTTGAGGGCTAATAGCACCTGGGCAGAAGGGCCCCGAGAGCCTGCGGCTGCTGAAGCCAGGCAGAGTTGCAGGACACCCTGAGGGGCAGACCAGCTGCTGCGCTCCCACCGTGCACACAGGGCGGTGGGCTCAACCATCTCCTGCCTGCCCGCCCAGGGCTCTTTGGGCTCCTGGAGAGGGGGAGCGGGCAGGGCAGGGCTGACGGACAGCCCAGGCCCCAGTGCTACGGCTCGGGGGGCCCCACTGACCGAGCGCTCGGGGCCCGCAGTGTTGCCGCGGACATGTGGCGAGAGATGGTCTCCCAGCCCGCGACGGCAGAGAAGGTCCTGCTGGAGCTGCTCTTTGTGCTGCAGGGAAGGGGCCAGGGCAGGCGGGTCTGCTTTGTCAACGACGAACCTCACGTCGTGCCCCTGGCTGTGAGTTCCTGCATAAGACGTCGCTCCCCCCCCAGGGCTGCGCTCCCCTCTCTGGGGCAAGAGGCCGGGTGCCCGCCACCCTCCCTGGCCACCCTCCCAGTCCACCCCCAACCCATGCCCTCCCCTGGGCCCCCCCCACACAGTGCCCCTGCCACACGGCCAGTGGGGCCCTGTCCAGCATCTTGCATCTGCTGCGTGAGCCACACATGGCCGCCCAGCGCTGCTTGGGCCCCTCAGTGCACACGCACGCAGCCTGCCCCTGCCCGCAGGCTGCCTCTCCTCCCTCTTCCTGCATCCGCCTGCTTCACTGAGCAGGCTGGAAAGCCAGAGCAGCAGCAGGGCCTGCGGCTGGGGCAGGGCCTGCGGCTGGGGCAGAGCGGGGCAGAGGCAGTTGTGGCCTGAGCAACGTACAAGGCTTGGGTTAGGCAGCCCAGGACAGCCTGCCGCATCCCTGAGCTGTGCTGGCACCACCCTCGCTCTCAGCCACAAAGGCTCCTAGTGCCCTGGGCAGGGCCCAGAGACCCGCTGCCACTTGCCCCACGGGCACGCCCCAGCCTGCGCGTGCCCCGCCCCCCTGCCGCCCCGCCCATCTGCCTTTGCCTTGGCTGCCCACAGTGCCGGAGCCGCGCTCTGCCTCCCCGCAAGGGCTCCTCGAGCGGTGCCCCTGGCAGATGTCTGCAGTGACAGCCGTCTCGTGGGTGTTTCTGCAGGCAACCAGGGCCCTGCGCGAGATCCTCCTGCAGCCCACCTTGCAGCAGGGGAAGGCCTTGTTCCCCATGCTCTGCGTGGCTCTGCTCTTCCAAATCTCGTTCGCCACGGAGGCTGCGCTGCAGGACGTCGAGGCCTTCTTCGAGCCAGGTGTCGAGGAGGACAAATGCAGCCCCATAAGCAGCCGCGCCAGGTGCGGCTTCTGAGTCCCCCATCTCTCCCCCTGCTCCGGAGCCAGGAGCAGGGCTTTGTGCATGACCGGTGCCTTGCTCTGCCTGCAGGTCCGCTCTGCAGGCCCTGCAAGCCCTGCTGCACTGGGCAGGCTATGGGGATCAGGTTGGCGTCCTGCAGAGGAAGGGCGGATGGGACATGCTTGTCTGCGCAGAGAGCCACCACCAAGGCATCACTTTGCTGGCCAGGTAAGAGCCCTGTCTGCCTGTCCGCATGCAGGGCGACCGCAGGCCCCTGCAAGCCTGCTCACGAGCTGTGTGGCCAAAGAGCGGGAAGGGCGCAGCATGGCCAGAGGCACCTGGGAAGAGCCCCGGCCGTGGGAGTCCAAAGTGGGAGGGATGTGTGGGAAGGACATGGCTGCAGAGGAGGAAGGGCATTTTGCCGGCCAACTGCCAAGATGCACGCAACAGAGTCAGACACAGGCTTCCTCCTGGAGCGGAGCGGTGCGGTGAGGAAAGCCCGCCCGTCCATGCGCAAATGCCGCTGGCTGCTGGGGCAGAGTACAGCCGCGCACTTGCTCTGCGTGTGCTGGTCCCTGCCAGAATGGCTAGACATGGCGTGGCAGGCCCGGCCGAGGTTTGCCTGCCTGGCCTCAGGGCCCACAGGCTCTTCTCCCCCCTGCCAGGCAGCTGAGGACCACCGCCACAAAGGAGTGCCACTGGATCTTCCACCACCTGCTCCGGGTTCTCAGCACGAGGGATGCACAGCGGGAAATCCCCTCCATGGCCTTCTTGACTGAGGTGGGCCTGAGGGCGCGCAGGGCTTCCCTGACGTGCCGGGAACCACTCCGCTCTGGCAGCGGCAGGAAGGAACAGGACAGGAGGCGGGGAAGCTGGGGAGGTGCCGGCCCTCCTCTGCATACGGCCCGGCTTGGCCCCTTCCCACAGAGCGGCCCTTTCTGCTGGGCTGACACTCCCAAGCTCCTGCATTTCATGCACCCTCCATGCCAGAGCTCTGCATTCAGCTTCTCCAAGGCAGGAGGCCGAGGGGCTGCAGCTGGGCCAGAGGCGGGAGGAGTAGCGAGGGAAGCTGTGCCGTGTGCCGTGGTGCCCTGTGGGCCCTGCACAGTGCCTGCTGGCTGCTGGCTGCACGCTGCCTGCCTCTGGGGCCTTGGCCAGGGCTGGCTGAGCAGAGCGCTCAGCGGCTGTCCGCTGCGGCCAGTCCTGCCAGCGCTGCCAGGCTCTCACTCTGCTGTGCGCGTTTCAGCTGCTGAACTGCTCTGAGTTTTCCACCGCCGTGGACGAGCGTGTGCTGCACCTCTTCGAAAGGCACCTGAGGACTGGGCGCCTGGTCATGCGCGGGCTGGTGCTGCGAGGCCTCCTTGTGCTCTCAGAGAGCCCTGACATGGTGAGCAGGGGCAGCAGGGCAAAGCCGTGTCGACAGCCTGCGGCTAGGCAGGGGGCGGTGGGTAACGCCAAAGGCTTGGTCTTTGCTGGCACTCTGGAGCTGTGGGAGCTGCTCGCAACTGCCCCTGCGCGGTTCATGCTCCCCGAGTCCCTGTGGTCCAGTCGTAGGCTCTGGGGCAGCATGGAGATCTCTGCCTGGCCCAGCACCCCGCTGTGCCCAAGCGGTGGGTGCCCACAGAGCCCGCCCTGGCCCCGGCTCACTGAGCTCCGGGCACAAATGAACCTGCTCTGCTGGGGACCAGTCCCTGCCCGGGGAGCTTTCCAGACGGGGCTGGTTCCTAAGCAACCTGCCCGCTGGAGTCTGGAGAGTGGAGAGTGGAGGATGGGGCTCTGATGGCCTGACTTGTCCTGCCCGCCTCCCTGCTGCTGGCTCCCGCATGCGCCCTGGCTGGGCCAGTAAGCCTGGCCTGCCTGGAGGTTGCTGCGGGAGAGGCTTGTGCGCTTGCTGTTGCTGCAAGCCTTTGTGCCAAGGCCTTTTCCATGGCTTGGCCACAAGGAAGTTGGGGGTTTCCTGCAGGCCAGAAAACTGCAGGGCCTGCTGCCAGAGGTGATGGAGCGCCTGCACGATGCCGACCGGGAGGTCAACGTGAAGGCCCTGTGCATCCTGGGCAACGTGCTGTGCCACATGGAGAGGGAGCGGGCCGGCCCCGTGGCTCTGCAGCTGGCGGAGAAGCTCCTGCCGCTCTTGGATGATGTACGTATGCACGTCTGGTGCGGGAGCCGGCACCCTGCACGTGGCCACTCTGCAATGCCAACGTGGCCTCCGTCCAGCCCTGCGAGCGCAGCCCTCTGGCAGGACCTCCTCCACCCGGGCCCCTCGGTGCTCCCCGGGGGCTGTCTGCTGGCCTCCACCGCCCCACAGCTTCTCCCTTGCCAGTTGAGCCCCTGGGGAGGTCAGGGTCCCCACCCTGGGACCTGGCTGCTGTGTGCTCAGCCCAGCCCCTGCACACAGCAGGCACAGGCCAACGCTTGCTCTGAGAGCCCAGCCGGTGCCTGCTCAGCCGGTGCCTGCTGCTTGCCGCTTGCCGCTTGCCGCTTGCCGCTTGCCGAGCCGTGCCGGCAAAGCCTGCCGCAGGGCCTCAGTGGCCAGGAGCGGATGCGCAGGGCAGCCTTGCCTCCTCCTCCCTGCATGGCCTGCGGTAGCTGCTCTCCTGCCTAGCTGGCTGCTGCCTGGTGTGAGCGCGACCAGGCTTAGAGAAGCTCCGCACTGCGGGGCCGCGGCACGGGCTGGAAATGCGCTGTGCTGCCTTGCCTGGTGCTGGGGCCCGTGTGACCTGGCTGCAGCCCCCCCCAGCTCCTGGGGGAATGAGGTCCTGCCCTTCCCCCTGCCTGCCTCCCACCAGGAGTCCAGCCGGGTGCGCAAGCATGCCCTGCGCCTCTTCAAAGCCCTCATGGAGACTGTGGTGGGCAAATACAAGCGGTGCCTGAAGAAGCATGTGCGGAGGAGCCTTCTCCTGCTCTTCTTCCACCTGAGTGACCAGGCCCCCAGTGTGGCTCAGGTGTGCATTTCTGCCCTGCCCAGGGATGCAGGGAGGGTGACAGTGGCAGCCTGTGGGTGAGCTGCTGTCTCTGCTGCCCCGCGTGCTGGTGCCCATGGCCACCTCTGCCTGCTGAGGCAGAGGGAGCGCAGGCTGTCAGGGGCCAGGGACAGCTCTGCGGGCACAGGCAGGGGAGGCAGGGCACTGGTTCCCCTGGCCCGCCGCAGGCCACGTCTCCCCTCAGCACTGCTCCTCTGCAGGCCTCGCAGGAAGCCCTCCTGGGAGCAGCACAGTTCCTCAGGTGGAACCAGCTCTGGTACCTGACGCAGACGCTGCAGACATGGAGGATTGGCGAGTGCCTGGTAAGGACAAGCGCAGAGCCCCTGGGAGCCAGCTGGAGGAGGCCAGAGGCCCATGCATGGGGTGCCTGTGCCCTTCCCGCACTGCTGCAGCCCCGCCTCCCAAGCCCGCAGGCTGGAGCTGCACGCACGCTCCCTTTCCGCCGACCCCCAGGCCCAGAGGGGCGCGGGAGCGGTGCCCTTTGCCCGCATGGAGCCCCAGGATGCTGCGGGGGCTCCAGGCCTGGCTGGGCCTTGGCAGCAGGGTGCGGAGGTTCTCAGCGCCGCCAGGCCACCCTTTGCCCTCTGCTGCCCGTGAAGCTTAGCATCCCACGGCTCCTGTCAGGGGGCGCTGAGTGTCCTGGGAGGGGAGGAAGGGGGAGGCTGGCCCTGGCAGGAGGCAGCGGCTGGGCTGCCCGGCGAGGGTCTGCCTCAACCGTGTGGCCTTGTGCTCTCTCCAGCTGGGGCAGGACAGGAGCAGGGCAGAAAAGTACCTCTGCCAGAGCCTGCCGTACCTGGAGAGCCCGCAGGCGGCCTTGCGGGAGTTGGCCGTGAGGTTCATCGGTGAGCCACAACGCGCGGGACCCCTCTCTGTCCCAGAGCTCCTTGGTCGCGCTGGGGGTGATGGCCGCCGAGGCAGGGCTGGCGATGTTGGGGGCTGGTGGGAGCCTCATTCAGCCCCCCAGGCCCTGCATGGGTGCTGCGCCTCAGGGACCACGGCGGGCCCAGCCCTGCCCAAGGGGAGGAGGGCGCGTGGCCAGAGTGGCAGGGCTGGATGGGAGCTGTGCTGCTGGGGCCACGAGGTGTGATGGGCCGTGTGTGCCTAGGGCTCGCCGCGCAGCACATGAGGAACAGGAGCGCAGAGAAAGTCGCCGCCATCCGCACTTGTGAGTGAGGGCAGCGCTGGGTCATGCGGGGCTGGAGCGGGGTGAGGAAAGAGCTGGGAGCTGTGCTCGCCTTGCCTGGCCTGCCTCAGGCGAGGAGCGCTCTGTCTCCCCGCGTGGAAGGCAGACATTGTGGGGTACTGTGGGGGAGTTTGGGCCTTTGTGAGCAGTGATTTCCAGCGGATGCCCCTGCTCCCGCTTGGCCCAAACAAGAGCAGGGGTGGGGGCAGCCCTGTGGGCAGGGCAGGGCAGGCTGGGGCTCTCTGCAGCTCCCTGGCCTTGATGTCTGCTCTGTTTCTGTCTGTCTCAGTCCTCCAAGAGGTGCTAGAGGACGGCAGGCCCTCGATCCGCTGCCTGGCTGCTCAGACCGTCCTGATCCTGGATGCCGTGCAAACACAGGAGCCGTCAGGAGGCCGATGCCAGCCGCTATGCTGCAGGCTGCGGAGACTGTGGGAGAGGTGGAGGCCTCCCCCGGGAGACGACTCTGTTTTAGCACAGCTCCAAGAGCGCTCCCAAATGCTCCGTGCTCTGCACGCCGAAGACACCTGAGTGTGCCAGGCAGCCGGGGGCATTCCTGGCACCTGCCCCTGCCTGCAGCATGACTGCTCGCCCTCTGGCACCTCCCCTCGCTGGCCTCGTGCTACAAGTTCACCTCGTAGTTGTGCTCCCAGCAAAGAGCAGCCCTTTTCCCCCATGAGTGCAGGTGTCTTTTCTTTTGGCGCGACAAAGGCAAGCGAGAGAAATGGGCCATGCAAAGGCCCAGGATGTGCCCCAGCAGCTCTGTGCCACCCGGCCCTGCATCGTCGGTGCCGGCAGAGCTGCCTGTCCAATACCCCTGCACCAGCCGGCGTGCGCAGGCCACCTTCTGCTGCCCCGTGGGGTAAGGGTGCAGGCCGTGCTGTGCGATGAGGTGAAGGACAGGCTCCTCTGGGAAAGACTTCCAGGCATCGTAGATGTGCTTTGGGTTTTTCTGCCTCTCAGCAGGCCTCAGGGCTCCCCGGGGCTGCGTGGTGCCAGGTGGGGAGACTGCAGCGTGTGCCCTATGTTTGGGGTGGTGACTGCCTTGTGCCAGCATGTTCCCAGGGCAGTACTGGTGCTCAGGCCCTGGGACTGCCCGGGGGACAAGTAGAGAGAGAGGGAGCTGCTGGGGCACGTGGGCAGCGTGAGGAGCTGCAGCTGCTTGGGGCCAGGCAACTCCTGCCAGTGCCAGGGCTGCAAGTGTCGGTGGGGGAAGAGGTGAGGCCTTGGTCTCTGGGCATGGCAAGAAGGTGGCCAGTGCCTGGAGCGATGACGCTGGGCGGGATGAGGCTGCAGAAGGGGGCTGTGCCCTGAAACATGGGCAGGAGGCTCGTGAAGGCA
The DNA here is from genome assembly GCF_040807025.1 of Struthio camelus. Taxonomy (NCBI): domain Eukaryota; kingdom Metazoa; phylum Chordata; class Aves; order Struthioniformes; family Struthionidae; genus Struthio; species Struthio camelus. The sequence goes on along the minus strand of NW_027182752.1, from coordinate 879,790 downwards.
CTCTTGCCTGGTCCACGGGGGGGGGTGGGGGTGGGGGGGGGCACGCCTCGTGTGCCTGAGCGCTCACCTGAGCCCAGCGTTGCCTCAGGAGTTGCTCCTCTGCAGCCAGCAGAGCATGGATGCTTGGGGAGCGCAAGCGCTGTAATCTCTCCCCTCAGCTGAGGCTAGAGGTCTAACAAGAAATTGCCACGGATCACTGGCAGCTGAGGGCAGCTGAGAGGCTGCCCCCTCTCAGCGGGACCACACTAGGGTTGCCGCAGGGTGCCAGTGGCCTGCCTCTCAGCAGAAGAGCAGCCAGAAGTTGCCCCCAGCCAGGCTTTGCGGGGGTGCAGAGCAGGGCCCAGGGCAGCAGAAGGCAACACAGGCAAGGGGGAGAAGGAAAAGAGTGGAAGAAGGGCAAGCTGGGCATTGGCCATGTTTTCAGGGAGCCCAGGCTGGCCCTTTCCAGCCAGCCGTTGCAGGAGGAGGCAAGGCTGGTCAGGTGTTCTGCCAGCAACGGCCCGAAGCCGCGTTGTGCGTCCGCTTTGCTGGTCTGAGTTCCGGCGGGGGCTGGGGGCTGGGGGCCGGGGCGGGGTTGGGTAGGAGGGGTGGCTTATCCGGGCGTGTTGGCAGCGGCCTTAGCAGGGGGGGCACGTTGTGCCACAGTAGCGCCTAGAGATGCTGGAGAGGTCACAGCACGCGGAGGTGATGGGGACTCCGTGGCAGCTGAGGATGCTGCCAAGAGCAGCGGAGGTGGAGGATGCCACGACGGTGTTTTGCGGGCAGGAGCTGAGGATGGGCCGGGCAGGCTCAGCACCACGGCAGAGGGCTGGATGACAACGGTGGAGTTCTGGCACTGCGTGAGCCAGGGCTCGTGGCAGCTGTTGGCCAGCGGAGTGGGGCCACAGGGCCGGCGTGGCAGGCACCGGTCGTAGCAGGACATGCCTGGCGGCTGGAGGGGCACCTGGGAGGGAGGGCAGGGAGGAAGCAGAGCACGGGGTTGTGTGAGGAGCAGCCCGGCACCCTGCCACGAGGGAGCCGAGGCGCCTGGCGGGCCGGGAGCTGGAGGCTGTGCAGGGCACAGGCACACGGCCGCCTTTGCCTCGTGCTGCCAAGGGCCTGCAAAGAGCAAGCAGGCCCAAGAAGGCTCCTGCCTAGCCTATAACCCACCAGCCACCTCAGCCAAGCCCCAGCTGCTCTCTGAGCAAGACCTTCCCTTGGAGGCAAAAGGGCTTCAGACTCGCCTGCTTGCCAAGGAGGAGGCCGCGGGAGAGGTGGGTGAGAGAGGGAGGACTCGGGCTGCCTTTTCTCCTGGTCCTGCACTGCCTCAGGCGCAGAGGCCCGCTTTGCAGAGGTGACCGTCCCCTGACAAGCTCATCTCCAATGCAGAACATCCCCGCTAATGAGACGGCCTGTGTTTTTGTTTCCTGCATTGCTGCCTCGTCATTTCCCCGTTCATGCCATGCCCGTTCCCCCACGGAGGCTTGTTCTGAATGCTCGCATGACTGGCCCAGGACTTCCGGGGCAGGAACACGTCGGTGTGGTTGGCAGGCTCGGCTCGAGTGCCAGAGGGGTCCAGCGCAGGCAGGTGACGCGTGCCTGCGTCACTCCGGTGGTGTTGCTTGTGGCCCCGCTTGCCGGAAGGGGCCCAGCTCCTGCCCGCCTTGGCTGCACGCCCCCTTGGGCACCCTGCCATGCGCGACGATGCGCAAGGACCTGCCACATCCCTCCCAGCTCATTTCCACCAGTGGCCCAGAAGCCGCGCAGCTGCTCTGCTGCTGCTGCTCTGCTGGCCCCTAGCTGTGGGTGTGGGATGGAGGGCCTGTGCGGGTCGCCACGAGGGAGCCACACAGGAGCTCATTTGCTCCACATTTGGGTTCTGCTACCAAGGCCAGGTCACTCAGGTTTGCCCCTTTGCGGGCGCTGTGCGTGTTGCTGGCAACCTTTGTGGCCTGCTGCTCAGCGCACTGCAGTGCACAGGCTACACTTGTCTGGAGTGGCGGAGATGCCTGCCGCTTTTGGGTGCCCGCAAACTGGGCTAGGACTGAAGTGCCTGGCAAGGTTGCCTGCCCGGCTGCGCTCGCAGCTCTGGGAGGAAACGCGCAGCTCAGGTGTGCAGGGGAAAAGAGAAGCTGAACACGCTGGGCTGAAAAGATCGCCAGAAGCCTGGAGCGGGAGCTTGGAGAAAGGGAGGAGAGAGAGCGGGGCTCTTTCTGGCTGACTTTTGGGAGCGCGTGCTGGCTGTTTGCAAGAGCTGTGGCCTGGGCTCCTTGGCTTCTGTGGCTGCAGGAGGAGCTGCACTCCAAGCACCTGCTGGGAAATGGGGAGCCTGGCGAACAGAGCCGCTTCTGTAGCGCTCAGAGCTCAGGCAGGGTTGCAGGTGCTCCTGCTGTAGCTGCTGGGCTACCTCACCTTGGTGAGGTGAGGAGGGCCACCTCTGTGGCTGTTGGTGAGACTACACCCGTATGACCGAGCAAAGAAAGACAACAGCAACGCTTGTGGTGGCTGCAGAGATCCTGCAGGCTGGGCAGAGGACCACAGATACTTCCTGCTTTCCAGCAGTGGAAAGCCCTCGGCACAAGGCCGTGACCCTGGCCCTGAGAGGTCGCTGCCTCTTTGCTCTGAGGGACACCCAGCCCGCTTGCTGCTGGTAACTTGCCATCCCTCCTGCCCTCACTTGCCATCCCTCAGAGCCCAGAGGAGACACGGAGGAGGACGGGGACGCTCAAGGAAGGGAGGATCGTCTGCCTCCAGGATGATTTGGCCCTTTTCTCTCCACACGTCCTATGTCACTCAGCCTGCATCTTCCCCTCGCTGTTCTAGGCTTACCTCCTCTCTAATAAAGGCCCCGAGCGAGAACGTGGGAGAGCAGCATGTCGCAGCTCACAACCGTGCTAACCACCCTCCCTCTTTGGGAGCCCATGTGTGGAGGGCCAGCTTTGCTCTGGCCTCCCAGGGGTTTTCTTGCTGTGCTTTTCTTCTCTGCCTTGGAGAACATGTGGTTGCTGTGAAGCCCATTGATTCCTGTTGGGAGGTGGGGATAATGAGGTGTTCCCCTCAGTGGGCGATCCCCGCGGGCCCCTCCCAGGGGCCAGCTGCCCTTCCTGGCACCAGCCCCCGGGCAGGGCCCATTGTGACACGCTGCTGCCATTGCCAGGTGCGGGCACAGCCTCAGCCCCTCATTGTCCCGGGGGACGGGAACAGGCCTAGGGCCTGAGCAGCAGGATCTCGCTGAGGAGCACCCCGAGCTCAGGCCAAGTCTTTCCCTGCCGCCTCCAGGCAGCCGTGAGGAGCTCTGCTCTTTCCTGCCGCCTCCTCGGCTCCTGAGCCAGGTGAGAGGGACGGGGCTGTGCGGCTCTGCTGGGGCTGTGGCACAAGGCGAGCCCTCGGCTGCCGCGGGCCCTTGGTCGGAGCCAAAGTTGTCGCTTGGGGACATCGCAGCCACACGCTCCGACTTCTCCAGTGCCATCTGCTGCCAAGTCCAGTTGGATGTTGGCCGTCTTTCCAGGCTGCAGCCAGCCCCCTTTTCCCGGGCACTTACTGCTTCTGGAAACACCGTGGCCCATGGCCCATGGCTTTCCCCCCATGACCCGCTGCTGGCTCCCGCAGCCCTGCGGCCTCCCCATGCCGGCAGCGTTGCGATGGGGCCAGGCCAAACCGCAGGCTCCCGCATGCCCACCTCACAGTATCTTTCCTCCTCCCCACAGGATGGCGAGGAGACCGCCCAGCACCCCCAGGGTGGCCTGGGAGCAGCCCCAAGCCCCTGGCTGGGGCAGCTCTCAGCACCAGCTGGACCTCCTCAGAGAGCCCCAGGCACAGGGGCTGGGTGAGTGGAGCCCACTGGGCTGGCAGAGCTGGCGGCTCTGAGCGCACCGGGCTCCGCACCGGGTGCCCGTCTCCCCGGCACGCTGGAGCTGGCTTTCCCAGGCACCTGGAGCCATGGGGCGCCCGGCGCTGGCCTCCGGAGCCAGCCCCGGCACAGCATGGCCAGGGAGCGAGTGGAGCAGAGGGGCCTCCAGCTCCTGCTCCCAGGGACAGGCTGGCAGAGGCAGCTCAGGCAGCAAGGGCCAGCCGTGCTGGGGCCTGGGGCCTGGGGCCTGGGGCCTGGGGCCTGGGGCCTGTCCTGCCTGGCTGCCAGCCACTTGCTCATCTCAGCACAGCCGCCCGCAGCTTTGCCCTCCCTCGCTGGGCTCCAGCATCGCACCCCGTGTGCTGGCCACCTCCTGGCCCTGACAAGAACGGGGCAAATGGGGCAGCAAGGCCCCGTGCCAGCCCCCGACCCGGGCCTTGCTGGGAACGTGGGAGCAGGCCCGGGGCGGGGCAGCGGCCACAGCTCTTCCCCTGCTCTCTAATGCCTGCTCCCAGCTCCAGCAGCTCTCCCTACTCTCTGTGTTTATCAGAGCCAGGTTTCTCTGCCGCCAGCGACCTGACTTGGCAGCAAGAGGAGCAGGAAGCCCGGCAGCACATCCAGGCCTTTCTCAGGGCCACCGAGAAGGTACCTGCAGATATTGCCAGCTGGGCCCCGCCGGGCATCTCCTGGCCGGGTCCCTCCGTGGCTGCTGCCTGCTCTGCAGCTGCTGCAGGGCTGCTGGCTGTGCACAGCTGCTCCCCACCAACGCCCACCACCTCACGGCCCCCCTCCACTGCTCTGGCCCTGCAGGCCATGCCTCACCCCTCTCACGCTCCCCGCTTGGCTCTCTCGTCCCTTGCCTTCAGGAAGAGGCCCAGAAGCTGCAGTTTCTGGCCTCCATCTGTAGCCTCTGCAAAGGTGCGGGCACCGAGGCCCTGGGGGGAGACGGGTCCGACCTGTGCAGCAAAGCTGCCCTGGCAGAGGAGATCAAGGTGAGGCCGTCTGTAGGAGGGGGCAAGAGCAGCACGGCCCTGAGAGCCCAGTGAGAACAGGGCTGGGGCCCCTGGGCACGCAGAGGGCTGGGGCAGGCCCTTGTGGACACAGAGCTCTCCTGCGGAGGGATTTGGGGGCCGCTGGGATGCCCTGTGAGCTGGGAGCTCTGCAGCGAGGGGCTGCGCTGGGTGCCAGTGGTGGGATGGGGGCCCAGGGGCTCTGGCCACCCAGCAGACCCCCGGCTGGGTGCTGGCAGTGGCCACGGGCCATGCTGGTTGTGCTGCCCAGGTGCTGTTGGAAGAGGAGCCCCGCGACGCGCAGGGCATAGCAGTGCGGCAGCAAGCCCTGCTCGCCATCACCGCCATGAGGTACCTGCCCCATGCCTTGGCTTAGCCCCAGCTTCCCCCTAGCTCAGTGCCAACCGCGCTGGGCCTGGCTCGAAGGCATGCCCCACGCTGGGCGGAGTGCGATGGTGCTATGTGCTGGGCCTCTGCTCTGCCCTGCTCTGGGCCCAACCCCGGGGCAGACAGGAAGGCAGAGGGAGTGGTCCCTGGGGCTCCGCAGGGTGTTGCAGCCTTTCCCCCCCCGCAAGCGGGAGGCAGCAGGAGGCGAGGGCACGCTTCTCCCCTGGCCAGCACTGGTCTCTCTCCCTGGGCCAGTGTCCCTGCAGGAGGAGGAGCCTGCCCACAGGGCTCTCCCCACCGCTCCCAGGGCCACTCTGAACTCGCCCTCCGCAACAGACGCCTCCCCATTGCTGGGGCAGCAGGGCTGTGCTGCCAGCCCTGTGTCCAATGGGTGCTCCTCTCTCCCGGCAGCAAAGTGAGGCCAGTGCTGGAGGACAGCCACAACAACAGCCTCCTCCACGCCTGCGTCTCCAGCATCTTCTCCTTCCCTCCAAGGGAGGACATGGAGAGCATGGAGGCTCTTCTCTATGCCCAGGTAAGTGCTGCCTGGCGGAGCTCTGGAGAGCCGCTGATGCTTGTGTGCTTGTCGCAGCTTGCCCTGTGCTGAGAGGTGGCCGTGCCAGGCAAGGCAGGGCAAGATCCTTGTCTTTTGTTTTCCCTCCCTCAGCCCTTCTTGGCCTGCCCCAGTGCTGGGCCTGGGGCAGTGGCCACGGGCTGCTCCACCTGCGGCCCCTCTCCTGCCTCGAGGCCTCTGCCTGGGTGCTGCAGGGCAGCGCGGTGTCCCTGGCAGCCCCGGCAGGAGGCGATCAAGGCAGTGTCCTGTGGGTCGGAGGCACTGCTGGAGCACTGCCACAGCCTCTGTCCTCATTGCAGGTTCTGGACGCTCTGCACAGCATGCTGCAGGAGCTGGTATTCAGTGCCCACGCAGGGAGCCTGCTGGAGCTGCAGCGCATCTTGCAGGTGCGGCACCGGCAAAGAGCGGGGCTCTCGCGGGGCTGCCCCTCGCCCCGAGGGCAAGGGACGCCTCGAATGCACACCAGCCACGGAGAGCACCAGGCACAGAGGGCACGCTGCAGGCAGGCAGCCTCTCTCGGAGAGCAGAGGGGTGTCGGAAGCAACGGGAGACATGCTCATCCGATGATGATCACAAGCCTCAGTTTATTTGCACATTTTCATGACTTATATAATAGAGTTAATTAGCTCATACATATTGCAACAGCCAAGCTCCTTATAGGTTGCTAACATTAGTTACTTATCATGCCCGACAGCCAGATGCGGTCAGCCTGTTTGTACCGGCATTTTTGCTGATACAAAACCTAGCCTCAACCCCACATCCGCTCAACCAGACACTTCCCCAAATCCACGCGACCCAGGCGCGTTTCACATTGCCTCCTGACACACAGTTACATCCAAGCAGTTCTTGCAGCCGTGTCTTCATGTCTCTCGTCACGTAGCCGACTTCCCAAAATACCTTCCACACGTCCCCCGCTTTCTTGTAGTAGGGCGTAGTTAATCTGTACTTTAGCAAGTAAGCGCAAAAACAGCTTGCGAAGGTAGGAAACTAAGCAAGGTAATATCAGTAAAAGCAGCAGCAGCATAAGTCTTACATTTATGCCGTACATGAGTAAGGTTTTGAGCCAGGGCATCCTCGATGCGCTCAACCACACCAGCCGCATAGAGTGAGTCAGTGACAATGTTAAGGGGCCCTAGCAAGTGTAGTAGTGCCCAAACCACAGCAGACAACTCCATGGTTTGGAACGTATCTGCTGGTGTAGCATTGAGTAATGTTTGTTGCCAAACACTATTGTCTTGCCAGGTGACGGCGGCCCGACGCGATTTTCGCCCTGCGTCAGTATATACTGTTATAGCGTCCTTTATAGGGTTCTTCTCTCTCTTGGGGCATGTCATCCAGTTCCATTGTCCGATCCATCGTAATAATGGAGATTTAAAGCTATTAGTTTTAATCACGGAACCGGCACCAAGCAGTGCTTCTTGTAAATGTTCACTATTCTGCAAATACCATCGTAAGGAGTCTTTCGTTCGCATGGGTAGATATATCGTAGAAGGCTCACAACCTTGAACTTGTAAGATTCTTTCCCTTCCTCGTTTTATCAAATCTGCCAAAACCTCTACTTGTTGTACTAAGGTTTTAATCTGCTGTAAAGCAGGGGACACCCACTCGAGGATACCCAACTCTCCGGTGCCCCTTAGTTGCACTAGAGCCCCGATTAGGTATCGGTGCCCCAGCCATACAGCAAGATCAACCGGGACGGTAGCATTAAGGCGGTGTACATGTCCCACAAGCGCACGGTCTACAATCTGTTGTATAAGGTTTCTTTGATGCGGAGTGATGTTGAGTTTTGTCGTAGGGTCCGTGCCCCTCAGAAGCGGGCGGAGTCCCTCCAGCAATTCATTTGGGATGCCCACTATGGGCCGCAGCCACTGCAGGTCTCCCAAAAATTTCTGCGCATCATTAAGGGTCCGCAGCCGTGATTGTAATTGCAGCTTCTGAGGGGAAACAGTTTTATCAGTAAGTACCCAACCTAGGTACTTCCATGGTGATACTTGTTGAACCTTGTCTGGAGAGATCACCAGATTAGAGCATTGCAACACCTGCTGAACATGCTCAATTTGGCTGTCAGAAAAAGGAGTAGCTTGGGCAAATAATATATCATCCATATAATGATATATTACGACATGTTTCCATTGCTCACGTAGAGGCTGCAATGCCGCAGCTACATACAGCTGACATAACGTAGGGCTATTACGCATGCCCTGTGGCAACACTGTCCATTCAAACCGTTGATCTGGACCCTCTCTGTTGAGGGAGGGCAAAGTGAACGCAAATCGCTTCCGATCCTGAGGGTGCAGGTCGATGGTAAAGAAGCAGTCCTTCAAATCGATGATCAGCAGGGACCAATGTTCAGGAATCATGGCTGGGTTAGGCAACCCTGGCTGTAAGGCACCCATGGGCTCCATTTGCTTGTTGATTTCCCTCAAATCATGTAGCAGTCGATATTTGCCCGATTTCTTCTTTATGACAAATATTGGGGAGTTCCATGGACTAGTGGATAGACGTAAATGGCCTTGTTGGAATTGCTCGTTTACTAATTGATGAGCATGAAACAGACTTTCCCGTTTTAGTGGCCATTGCTTAACCCATACCGGTGTGTTGGTAGTCCAGGTAATGGGAATTGGGAAAGTCCAAGCAATGGCTAAAAGGCTAAAGGGTGTTCATTCGTGAGCACAACCCCTAATTGAGCGAGTATATCTCTGCCGATTAGGCACTGCACTGTTGGTGGTAGTTGTACCACAGAAAACACAGCAGAAACTTGTCGCCCCTCTAGTTTTACTTTCAATGTAGGTGTTCGTTGCGCAAACGTCATGCCCCCAACTCCGGTGACCGTAGTGTTTGATGGAAACAGGGGCCATCCCTGGGGCCACTGTGACGGGGCGATTATGCTAGAGTCTGCGCCAGTATCCAAAAGAGCCATAAGAGTCACTTGTTGATCATTATAGGCAAGTTCAACTTTATGTCTAGGTCGATCATTTAGAGTCAAGGTCAGGAGAGTCAGTCCCCCGGAGGAACCGAATCCTTGTCCCCCCCGGTCCTTGTTGGCTAGCGAGGGTATTTCCTTTGTAAGTTGTTCCAACGGGATTAATTGAGCAATACGTTGTCCTTTGGTTATCCGTATGGGTGGAAAAGGAGTGTGCAGCATTATCATTATTTCTCCGGTATAATCAGCGTCAATGACGCCAGGCAGAACAAAGAGTCCCAACATTGATGCTGATGATCTGCCGAGCAACAATGCCCCCACAGACTTGTTTTGAATCATGACAGGACCGTACACCCCAGTAGGAATGCGATGGGGCTGAGTGGTCAGGAGGCTAACGTCTACAGCGGATGCCAGGTCAAGTCCGAGACTCCCTCTCGTTGCTGGTCTGAGCTGGGAAGTTGTGTAACAGCTACTTGTGTCTGTGCGCGGCTGCTCCGACTCGCGCTCCCACTGAAGTTTCCCGAGCGGCGACGACAAGCACCAATGTTGTGGCTGTCTGAACGACATCTAGCACACCAGACACCAGACGCGGTACATTCCTTCCGGACATGACCCGGGAGTCCGCAGCGGTAGCATTTCACTCGGGGGAAATTTCGCCCCACATTCTGCCGGGTGGCCACTGACGCTTGGAGAGGTGCAAGAGCTGCTAAGACCTGCGTCTGAGACGTCCTAGCCTGTTCCTGTAACCCGACACCTAGTTGCTTAATGGCCTCCACTACCAGGGCCTGGGGTCCAATAGGTACCTGGGCCAGCCTTTCCAATGCCTCCTCAATCGTCCAATTGGCACTGAGGGTGCTCAGAATGTTACGAGTAGTAGTATTACAATTTTGTAGGGCGCACTGCTTCAGCAAGGCGCCCCGCATGTACTCAGGAACCCCAGCTCTCTCTATAGCTGCTGCAGCCTTATCGATAAAGGCTCCAAACGTCTCATCTCTACCTTGTTTAATGCCCATGTACACTGGTACACCACCGGGCTCCTTAACACGATCAATGGCACGGCGCACCAACTGCATCGCCTCCCGTAACTTATCGGGGCCCAGCAGGGCCTGCGCCTCGGTGCGGAGGAATGGGCCGATGCCCATAAGTTCCTCCACCGTCACGCCGTGTAAGGGGTCGCCCGGCTGTCGTTGGCAAGCCACCGACTCGTGAACCAAGCTCTGCCAATGGGCATTAAACAACAATTGTTGATGCTGAGTAAAAATCAACCGAATTATCCCTCTGCAATCCGCGGGCAGAAGTATCTGCGTGCTCCAAAGGTAGTCAAGCATTTGCCTCACTGGTTCACTGTGGGCCCCAAACTGACTGACAGTCGCCCGCAATTGCGACAAAAGTTTCCAATCTAGGGCGGTTATCACTGCCTGCACGCCGCCCCCCGGAACAGCCTGGAAGGTGACGGGGCAGGCAAGCTGCTCCGCCGCCTGCAGCACATCTGCGTCCCCCCGTTCCAGACTCTCCCTGGCGAGCGCAGCCCAGGCCTCCCGACGGTCCTTAGCCATGGCATCAGCCAAGTCGGCTTCCGCCCCCGGGGGCGGCTCCGGGGGAGGGGGGGCCGAAGCCGCATTCTCGTCAGGGGCCGAGCCCGCAGGAGCCGACTCGCCAGGAGGAGGAGAAGGAGGGGAGGGAGGGGGGGGAAGGGGAGGGGGCAAATAGACAGTAGACGTACTCGGGGGTAGGGGGATATCTCGTGGCCAATCCGTGCCATAAGTCTTATTTTTTTCATGTGCGGCAGAGACCTGCTCTGCCGCCCGCTGCTCAGCCTGGTACTGCAGCAACTCATTATGGACGGCCCTCCAGGTTTTACCCAACTTTTTGGCCAACTTATCTCCATCAATCGCAGCCTCCCAGAGCTTATCACCCAGCTTACGCCACTCGGACAACTCATGGACTGTATGAGGATTCAGAAAACAGTCCTGGGAGTGTCCGTAGGCCAGTAAACCAGGAAGCTCTTTTTGGAGGTCCAGCTCCTTAACTTGCCTCTTTTGCAGGAAGCTGGTAAAAAGGTTATACGCTGCTTGCCTCTGCATACCTGATTCACGTCAGCGCTGTTGCAGCTCTCCAAGGTCTCGGCAGCGCGTATCAGCCGGGTACGCCGATGCGAACGCCCGGGGCTCGACACAGTTTTCTTCGCTGTGTTTTAGCCGTCCTCGCTGCAAAGGACCTGCCCACCTCGTTGCTCCGCCGTGGATCACGTCGGGGTCACCATTTGTCGGAAGCAACGGGAGACATGCTCATCCGATGATGATCACAAGCCTCAGTTTATTTGCACATTTTCATGACTTATATAATAGAGTTAATTAGCTCATACATATTGCAACAGCCAAGCTCCTTATAGGTTGCTAACATTAGTTACTTATCATGCCCGACAGCCAGATGCGGTCAGCCTGTTTGTACCGGCATTTTTGCTGATACAAAACCTAGCCTCAACCCCACATCCGCTCAACCAGACACTTCCCCAAATCCACGCGACCCAGGCGCGTTTCACATTGCCTCCTGACACACAGTTACATCCAAGCAGTTCTTGCAGCCGTGTCTTCATGTCTCTCGTCACGTAGCCGACTTCCCAAAATACCTTCCACAGAGGGGGTCTCCCCCGTGCTCTTTGCGGAGCCCAGGGTCTGCTGGCTGCTCTCAGAGTCCATGTCTCCAGCCTCGTGCAATGCACAGGCAGAGCCTTGCCCACGGCCCCTGCCTGCCAGCCACCCCCCAAACCTCCCTTGGCACCAAAGCAGAGGCAGGACTTGGACTCTCCTTGCCAGGCCCCCAGCACCTGGCGGGCGGCACTGCTGCTCCAGCACCTCCCTGGCCTGCTGCGTCCTCCCCAGATCTGAGCAGGGCAGAGCAGCGCAGGGCCCCGCCTGGCCTGCAAGGGGAGCCCAGGCCTGGAGCTTTGTAATTTGGGCTTCCCAACGGCCCAGATCCGGAGCCCTCACTGCAGGCCCCAGCGGCTGGCTGCCCCAGAGCCCTGTGCTCCTGCCCAGGGGCCATGGGGTGGTTTTTGGAGGAGGGCAGGCCAAGGAGCAGCAGCTGCCATGGGCATGGGATGCAGCTGTGTCCCTGGGCAGGCACAGCCAGCCGGGGACCCTTGGGGCAGGAGCCCTGTTTGGGGCTTTGCGCCACTTGACAGGCTGCCTTGACGGCCACTGCAAAGCCTGCCAGGCGCTGGGCAGAGCTGCCACTGTGGGAGCAGCTGTCACGTTGGCGGGCTGACCAGCAGCTTTTCTCCTGCCAGGTCCTGCTGCCTTTCACAGCGTCTCAGCGGGCAGCTGAGCGGGAGAGGGCCGTGGGCCAGGTTGCGCAGCTAAGCAAACTCCTGGCCAGCTCGTCGCTCTGGGAGGTGAGGGGCCCCTGGAGCTGGTTAGTGGCAGAGGTGGGCTGCGGCGGCCAGGAGAGAAGGCAGAGGAGCTGAGAAGGGGGCTAGGTGCTGGGTGCTGGAGCAGAGGAGCCCAGGCTGTGGGCTGCGGAGCAAGGCAAGGCAGCAGAAGCAGCAGAGGAGAGGAGGGGAGGACCATGGGGGCTGCCCGGGAGGCTGCCCTTCCTGGCGACAGTTGTCTTTTACTCCTCCGCCTACATTAAGTCCCATTGCCTTCCAAGGGCTGTGCAGGGAGGCTGCCTGCTCCTGGCCTTGCCACGGCTGCTGGCTGCTGGGTCGGGGCTGCTCGGCAGCAGGGGCCGTTGCCCCTCGCCTGGGCAGAAGAGCTGGCAGGGTGGGCAGGCTGGGACCCGCAGCGCTGCAGCTGATTGGCAGCAGTTGGAGCAGGGCTGGGCAGACGCCTCCTGCGCTCTGGCTCCCTCGGGCCCCAGCACCGGGCCCATGCCTGGGTTCAGGGCTTTGGCACCAGTGGCTCCCGTCAGCCCTGCTACCAGTCCTTCCTCCCTCCCCAGGGCTGCGGCCCCAGCGGAGGAGCGTGCGCCAGCCCTGCTGCCTTGGGGACGGAGCATTTCCAGATGCTGGGGCAGCTGGTGGCACGTCTCAGACTGTGCTGCAACGATGAGGACGAGGACACCAGGCGTGGGGCTGCCGACGCTCTTTGCCACCTCGGCAGCTTCCTCCTGCAGCGAGAGAGTAAGAGAAGCCAGAGCGGGCTGGGCCCTGCCACACACCCACACGCCAGCAAGGGCAGGCGAGACCCGACCCCCCCCCCCCCTCCCGTCACCTCGGCTGCTCTCCTCAGCCAGAGGAAGGAGCAGAAACCCCTGAGACATGGGCACAGGCAAGCCGCCGTGCTGCCTCAGCCCGGGCCACAGGCAAAGGGCTGCCTTTTCCTCTGGCAGCCAGGTTTCTGCCTGATGCCTTCAGGCTGCCATCGCATTCTCTCCATCTTCCCCACTGACTGCGCTGCTGTGTTTTCCCTCCTGCCCAGGTGGGAAGCCTTCAGAGGACAGTGCAGAGCATCCTCGGCTCCAGGGGGACTGGGAAGCCGAGACCTTCTGGCTCTCCTGGTCCAAGAGCGCCAGCGACGCCACCACGGTAAGGAGCTCCTCCCTTGCTGGGACACATGGCCCCGGGCAGGCAGAGGGCTTGGTCAGAGCCCAGCAGCCAGTGATCAGTGTGGCTGGCTGCAAGAGCCTCACAGGCCCCACGCAGGGGGCTCCCACTGTGCCTGGGCAGGCAAGAGGCTCCTCTCAGGGCACAGCAGGGCCAGCACAGGGGCACCGGGACTCCCACTATCTGCCTCACCGCAAAGGCCCTCTGGCCACATCGTCCCCGAGGCCATCGGCCAGCCTGGCAGGGCCCCTGCTCCCCGCTCTCTTGCTGCCACTCTCCCAGCTCTGCCCCACGTCTCGCTCTGCAGAGCTCTTCTCCCGCCTCAAACAAGCAGCCCCGGGGCGGCGCTCAGGGCACTGTGTCTTCCCTCCCCTCCTTCCTCCCCCAGATCTTTGGGAAATACCTCTCCCCCTCTGAGATGACGGAGGTCATCCTCACGGCCATCGAGGGCATGAGAGACTCCAGCGCCTACGACACCACGGCGGCTGCCCGCATGCTGGCTCTGGCCATGAGACACTCTGCCTCCCGGCTGCAGCACGTAAGCATGCTGCGGCTGGCGTGCCCTGGCCTCCGGGCTCTGGGCCCTGGGCAGCGGGTGGGGGTTGTTCCTCCGCAAATCCAGGGCTGCCTGGCTGTGACTCCATTGGAGTGCAGCCAAGCAGGATGGGAAGGGAAACAGACAGCCAAGGCAGCGGAAGAAACTGCGGCCATCCTGCAGCAGCCCCGCTCTCAGCCATACCCCCCTCCAGGTGTCCCGCGTCGTGAGCTGCATCTATGAGAACCTGCTGCACATCAGCGATCAGTGGGCCCGGCACGTCCTGCTTGGCACCCTTCTCCAGCTGACCTGCCTCTACCCTGACAAGGCAGTGAGGAGCCTGCTGGCAGCCTCTGTGCCTTGCGACAGGTACGGGGCCGCCAGCCTTGAGGGCTAATAGCACCTGGGCAGAAGGGCCCCGAGAGCCTGCGGCTGCTGAAGCCAGGCAGAGTTGCAGGACACCCTGAGGGGCAGACCAGCTGCTGCGCTCCCACCGTGCACACAGGGCGGTGGGCTCAACCATCTCCTGCCTGCCCGCCCAGGGCTCTTTGGGCTCCTGGAGAGGGGGAGTGGGCAGGGCAGGGCTGACGGACAGCCCAGGCCCCAGTGCTACGGCTCGGGGGGCCCCACTGACCGAGCGCTCGGGGCCCGCAGTGTTGCCGCGGACATGTGGCGAGAGATGGTCTCCCAGCCCGCGACGGCAGAGAAGGTCCTGCTGGAGCTGCTCTTTGTGCTGCAGGGAAGGGGCCAGGGCAGGCGGGTCTGCTTTGTCAACGACGAACCTCACGTCGTGCCCCTGGCTGTGAGTTCCTGCATAAGACGTCGCTCCCCCCCCAGGGCTGCGCTCCCCTCTCTGGGGCAAGAGGCCGGGTGCCCGCCACCCTCCCTGGCCACCCTCCCAGTCCACCCCCAACCCATGCCCTCCCCTGGGCCCCCCCCACACAGTGCCCCTGCCACACGGCCAGTGGGGCCCTGTCCAGCATCTTGCATCTGCTGCGTGAGCCACACATGGCCGCCCAGCGCTGCTTGGGCCCCTCAGTGCACACGCACGCAGCCTGCCCCTGCCCGCAGGCTGCCTCTCCTCCCTCTTCCTGCATCCGCCTGCTTCACTGAGCAGGCTGGAAAGCCAGAGCAGCAGCAGGGCCTGCGGCTGGGGCAGGGCCTGCGGCTGGGGCAGAGCGGGGCAGAGGCAGTTGTGGCCTGAGCAACGTACAAGGCTTGGGTTAGGCAGCCCAGGACAGCCTGCCGCATCCCTGAGCTGTGCTGGCACCACCCTCGCTCTCAGCCACAAAGGCTCCTAGTGCCCTGGGCAGGGCCCAGAGACCCGCTGCCACTTGCCCCACGGGCACGCCCCAGCCTGCGCGTGCCCCGCCCATCTGCCTTTGCCTTGGCTGCCCACAGTGCCGGAGCCGCGCTCTGCCTCCCCGCAAGGGCTCCTCGAGCGGTGCCCCTGGCAGATGTCTGCAGTGACAGCCGTCTCGTGGGTGTTTCTGCAGGCAACCAGGGCCCTGCGCGAGATCCTCCTGCAGCCCACCTTGCAGCAGGGGAAGGCCTTGTTCCCCATGCTCTGCGTGGCTCTGCTCTTCCAAATCTCGTTCGCCACGGAGGCTGCGCTGCAGGACGTCGAGGCCTTCTTCGAGCCAGGTGTCGAGGAGGACAAATGCAGCCCCATAAGCAGCCGCGCCAGGTGCGGCTTCTGAGTCCCCCATCTCTCCCCCTGCTCCGGAGCCAGGAGCAGGGCTTTGTGCATGACCGGTGCCTTGCTCTGCCTGTAGGTCCGCTCTGCAGGCCCTGCAAGCCCTGCTGCACTGGGCAGGCTATGGGGATCAGGTTGGCGTCCTGCAGAGGAAGGGCGGATGGGACATGCTTGTCTGCGCAGAGAGCCACCACCAAGGCATCACTTTGCTGGCCAGGTAAG
Source organism: Struthio camelus (assembly GCF_040807025.1). NCBI lineage: Eukaryota > Metazoa > Chordata > Aves > Struthioniformes > Struthionidae > Struthio > Struthio camelus. Next base: position 864,068 of record NW_027182752.1, on the reverse strand, counting down.
AGCCCTGTCTGCCTGTCCGCATGCAGGGCGACCGCAGGCCCCTGCAAGCCTGCTCACGAGCTGTGTGGCCAAAGAGCGGGAAGGGCGCAGCATGGCCAGAGGCACCTGGGAAGAGCCCCGGCCGTGGGAGTCCAAAGTGGGAGGGATGTGTGGGAAGGACATGGCTGCAGAGGAGGAAGGGCATTTTGCCGGCCAACTGCCAAGATGCACGCAACAGAGTCAGACACAGGCTTCCTCCTGGAGCGGAGCGGTGCGGTGAGGAAAGCCCGCCCGTCCATGCGCAAATGCCGCTGGCTGCTGGGGCAGAGTACAGCCGCGCACTTGCTCTGCGTGTGCTGGTCCCTGCCAGAATGGCTAGACATGGCGTGGCAGGCCCGGCCGAGGTTTGCCTGCCTGGCCTCAGGGCCCACAGGCTCTTCTCCCCCCTGCCAGGCAGCTGAGGACCACCGCCACAAAGGAGTGCCACTGGATCTTCCACCACCTGCTCCGGGTTCTCAGCACGAGGGATGCACAGCGGGAAATCCCCTCCATGGCCTTCTTGACTGAGGTGGGCCTGAGGGCGCGCAGGGCTTCCCTGACGTGCCGGGAACCACTCCGCTCTGGCAGCGGCAGGAAGGAACAGGACAGGAGGCGGGGAAGCTGGGGAGGTGCCGGCCCTCCTCTGCATACGGCCCGGCTTGGCCCCTTCCCACAGAGCGGCCCTTTCTGCTGGGCTGACACTCCCAAGCTCCTGCATTTCATGCACCCTCCATGCCAGAGCTCTGCATTCAGCTTCTCCAAGGCAGGAGGCCGAGGGGCTGCAGCTGGGCCAGAGGCGGGAGGAGTAGCGAGGGAAGCTGTGCCGTGTGCCGTGGTGCCCTGTGGGCCCTGCACAGTGCCTGCTGGCTGCTGGCTGCACGCTGCCTGCCTCTGGGGCCTTGGCCAGGGCTGGCTGAGCAGAGCGCTCAGCGGCTGTCCGCTGCGGCCAGTCCTGCCAGCGCTGCCAGGCTCTCACTCTGCTGTGCGCGTTTCAGCTGCTGAACTGCTCTGAGTTTTCCACCGCCGTGGACGAGCGTGTGCTGCACCTCTTCGAAAGGCACCTGAGGACTGGGCGCCTGGTCATGCGCGGGCTGGTGCTGCGAGGCCTCCTTGTGCTCTCAGAGAGCCCTGACATGGTGAGCAGGGGCAGCAGGGCAAAGCCGTGTCGACAGCCTGCGGCTAGGCAGGGGGCGGTGGGTAACGCCAAAGGCTTGGTCTTTGCTGGCACTCTGGAGCTGTGGGAGCTGCTCGCAACTGCCCCTGCGCGGTTCATGCTCCCCGAGTCCCTGTGGTCCAGTCGTAGGCTCTGGGGCAGCATGGAGATCTCTGCCTGGCCCAGCACCCCGCTGTGCCCAAGCGGTGGGTGCCCACAGAGCCCGCCCTGGCCCCGGCTCACTGAGCTCCGGGCACAAATGAACCTGCTCTGCTGGGGACCAGTCCCTGCCCGGGGAGCTTTCCAGACGGGGCTGGTTCCTAAGCAACCTGCCCGCTGGAGTCTGGAGAGTGGAGAGTGGAGGATGGGGCTCTGATGGCCTGACTTGTCCTGCCCGCCTCCCTGCTGCTGGCTCCCGCATGCGCCCTGGCTGGGCCAGTAAGCCTGGCCTGCCTGGAGGTTGCTGCGGGAGAGGCTTGTGCGCTTGCTGTTGCTGCAAGCCTTTGTGCCAAGGCCTTTTCCATGGCTTGGCCACAAGGAAGTTGGGGGTTTCCTGCAGGCCAGAAAACTGCAGGGCCTGCTGCCAGAGGTGATGGAGCGCCTGCACGATGCCGACCGGGAGGTCAACGTGAAGGCCCTGTGCATCCTGGGCAACGTGCTGTGCCACATGGAGAGGGAGCGGGCCGGCCCCGTGGCTCTGCAGCTGGCGGAGAAGCTCCTGCCGCTCTTGGATGATGTACGTATGCACGTCTGGTGCGGGAGCCGGCACCCTGCACGTGGCCACTCTGCAATGCCAACGTGGCCTCCGTCCAGCCCTGCGAGCGCAGCCCTCTGGCAGGACCTCCTCCACCCGGGCCCCTCGGTGCTCCCCGGGGGCTGTCTGCTGGCCTCCACCGCCCCACAGCTTCTCCCTTGCCAGTTGAGCCCCTGGGGAGGTCAGGGTCCCCACCCTGGGACCTGGCTGCTGTGTGCTCAGCCCAGCCCCTGCACACAGCAGGCACAGGCCAACGCTTGCTCTGAGAGCCCAGCCGGTGCCTGCTCAGCCGGTGCCTGCTGCTTGCCGCTTGCCGCTTGCCGCTTGCCGCTTGCCGAGCCGTGCCGGCAAAGCCTGCCGCAGGGCCTCAGTGGCCAGGAGCGGATGCGCAGGGCAGCCTTGCCTCCTCCTCCCTGCATGGCCTGCGGTAGCTGCTCTCCTGCCTAGCTGGCTGCTGCCTGGTGTGAGCGCGACCAGGCTTAGAGAAGCTCCGCACTGCGGGGCCGCGGCACGGGCTGGAAATGCGCTGTGCTGCCTTGCCTGGTGCTGGGGCCCGTGTGACCTGGCTGCAGCCCCCCCCAGCTCCTGGGGGAATGAGGTCCTGCCCTTCCCCCTGCCTGCCTCCCACCAGGAGTCCAGCCGGGTGCGCAAGCATGCCCTGCGCCTCTTCAAAGCCCTCATGGAGACTGTGGTGGGCAAATACAAGCGGTGCCTGAAGAAGCATGTGCGGAGGAGCCTTCTCCTGCTCTTCTTCCACCTGAGTGACCAGGCCCCCAGTGTGGCTCAGGTGTGCATTTCTGCCCTGCCCAGGGATGCAGGGAGGGTGACAGTGGCAGCCTGTGGGTGAGCTGCTGTCTCTGCTGCCCCGCGTGCTGGTGCCCATGGCCACCTCTGCCTGCTGAGGCAGAGGGAGCGCAGGCTGTCAGGGGCCAGGGACAGCTCTGCGGGCACAGGCAGGGGAGGCAGGGCACTGGTTCCCCTGGCCCGCCGCAGGCCACGTCTCCCCTCAGCACTGCTCCTCTGCAGGCCTCGCAGGAAGCCCTCCTGGGAGCAGCACAGTTCCTCAGGTGGAACCAGCTCTGGTACCTGACGCAGACGCTGCAGACATGGAGGATTGGCGAGTGCCTGGTAAGGACAAGCGCAGAGCCCCTGGGAGCCAGCTGGAGGAGGCCAGAGGCCCATGCATGGGGTGCCTGTGCCCTTCCCGCACTGCTGCAGCCCCACCTCCCAAGCCCGCAGGCTGGAGCTGCACGCACGCTCCCTTTCCGCCGACCCCCAGGCCCAGAGGGGCGCGGGAGCGGTGCCCTTTGCCCGCATGGAGCCCCAGGATGCTGCGGGGGCTCCAGGCCTGGCTGGGCCTTGGCAGCAGGGTGCGGAGGTTCTCAGCGCCGCCAGGCCACCCTTTGCCCTCTGCTGCCCGTGAAGCTTAGCATCCCACGGCTCCTGTCAGGGGGCGCTGAGTGTCCTGGGAGGGGAGGAAGGGGGAGGCTGGCCCTGGCAGGAGGCAGCGGCTGGGCTGCCCGGCGAGGGTCTGCCTCAACCATGTGGCCTTGTGCTCTCTCCAGCTGGGGCAGGACAGGAGCAGGGCAGAAAAGTACCTCTGCCAGAGCCTGCCGTACCTGGAGAGCCCGCAGGCGGCCTTGCGGGAGTTGGCCATGAGGTTCATCGGTGAGCCACAACGCGCGGGACCCCTCTCTGTCCCAGAGCTCCTTGGTCGCGCTGGGGGTGATGGCCGCCGAGGCAGGGCTGGCGATGTTGGGGGCTGGTGGGAGCCTCATTCAGCCCCCCAGGCCCTGCATGGGTGCTGCGCCTCAGGGACCACGGCGGGCCCAGCCCTGCCCAAGGGGAGGAGGGCGCGTGGCCAGAGTGGCAGGGCTGGATGGGAGCTGTGCTGCTGGGGCCACGAGGTGTGATGGGCCGTGTGTGCCTAGGGCTCGCCGCGCAGCACATGAGGAACAGGAGCGCAGAGAAAGTCGCCGCCATCCGCACTTGTGAGTGAGGGCAGCGCTGGGTCATGCGGGGCTGGAGCGGGGTGAGGAAAGAGCTGGGAGCTGTGCTCGCCTTGCCTGGCCTGCCTCAGGCGAGGAGCGCTCTGTCTCCCCGCGTGGAAGGCAGACATTGTGGGGTACTGTGGGGGAGTTTGGGCCTTTGTGAGCAGTGATTTCCAGCGGATGCCCCTGCTCCCGCTTGGCCCAAACAAGAGCAGGGGTGGGGGCAGCCCTGTGGGCAGGGCAGGGCAGGCTGGGGCTCTCTGCAGCTCCCTGGCCTTGATGTCTGCTCTGTTTCTGTCTGTCTCAGTCCTCCAAGAGGTGCTAGAGGACGGCAGGCCCTCGATCCGCTGCCTGGCTGCTCAGACCGTCCTGATCCTGGATGCCGTGCAAACACGGGAGCCGTCAGGAGGCCGATGCCAGCCGCTATGCTGCAGGCTGCGGAGACTGTGGGAGAGGTGGAGGCCTCCCCCGGGAGACGACTCTGTTTTAGCACAGCTCCAAGAACGCTCCCAAATGCTCCGTGCTCTGCACGCCGAAGACACCTGAGTGTGCCAGGCAGCCGGGGGCATTCCTGGCACCTGCCCCTGCCTGCAGCATGACTGCTCGCCCTCTGGCACCTCCCCTCGCTGGCCTCGTGCTACAAGTTCACCTCGTAGTTGTGCTCCCAGCAAAGAGCAGCCCTTTTCCCCCATGAGTGCAGGTGTCTTTTCTTTTGGCGCGACAAAGGCAAGCGAGAGAAATGGGCCATGCAAAGGCCCAGGATGTGCCCCAGCAGCTCTGTGCCACCCGGCCCTGCATCGTCGGTGCCGGCAGAGCTGCCTGTCCAATACCCCTGCACCAGCCGGCGTGCGCAGGCCACCTTCTGCTGCCCCATGGGGTAAGGGTGCAGGCCGTGCTGTGCGATGAGGTGAAGGACAGGCTCCTCTGGGAAAGACTTCCAGGCATCGTAGATGTGCTTTGGGTTTTTCTGCCTCTCAGCAGGCCTCAGGGCTCCCCGGGGCTGCGTGGTGCCAGGTGGGGAGACTGCAGCGTGTGCCCTATGTTTGGGGTGGTGACTGCCTTGTGCCAGCATGTTCCCAGGGCAGTACTGGTGCTCAGGCCCTGGGACTGCCCCGGGGGACAAGTAGAGAGAGAGGGAGCTGCTGGGGCACGTGGGCAGCGTGAGGAGCTGCAGCTGCTTGGGGCCAGGCAACTCCTGCCAGTGCCAGGGCTGCAGGTGTCGGTGGGGGAAGAGGTGAGGCCTTGGTCTCTGGGCATGGCAAGAAGGTGGCCAGTGCCCGGAGCGATGACGCTGGGCGGGATGAGGCTGCAGAAGGGGGCTGTGCCCTGAAACATGGGCAGGAGGCTCGTGAAGGCACTCTTGCCTGGTCCACGGGGGGGGGCCTCGCGTGCCTGAGCGCTCACCTGAGCCCAGCGTTGCCTCAGGAGTTGCTCCTCTGCCGCCAGCAGAGCATGGATGCTTGGGGAGCGCAAGCGCTGTAATCTCTCCCCTCAGCTGAGGCTAGAGGTCTAACAAGAAATTGCCACGGATCACTGGCAGCTGAGGGCAGCTGAGAGGCTGCCCCCTCTCAGCGGGACCACACTAGGGTTGCCGCAGGGTGCCAGTGGCCTGCCTCTCAGCAGAAGAGCAGCCAGAAGTTGCCCCCAGCCAGGCTTTGCGGGGGTGCAGAGCAGGGCCCAGGGCAGCAGAAGGCAACACAGGCAAGGGGGAGAAGGAAAAGAGTGGAAGAAGGGCAAGCTGGGCATTGGCCATGTTTTCAGGGAGCCCAGGCTGGCCCTTTCCAGCCAGCCGTTGCAGGAGGAGGCAAGGCTGGTCAGGTGTTCTGCCAGCAACGGCCCGAAGCCGCGTTGTGCGTCCGCTTTGCTGGTCTGAGTTCCGGCGGGGGCCGGGGGCTGGGGGCTGGGGGCCGGGGCGGGGTTGGGTAGGAGGGGTGGCTTATCCGGGCGTGTTGGCAGCGGCCTTAGCAGGGGGGGCACGTTGTGCCACAGTAGCGCCTAGAGATGCTGGAGAGGTCACAGCACGCGGAGGTGATGGGGACTCCGTGGCAGCTGAGGATGCTGCCAAGAGCAGCGGAGGTGGAGGATGCCACGACGGTGTTTTGCGGGCAGGAGCTGAGGATGGGCCGGGCAGGCTCAGCACCACGGCAGAGGGCTGGATGACAACGGTGGAGTTCTGGCACTGCGTGAGCCAGGGCTCGTGGCAGCTGTTGGCCAGCGGAGTGGGGCCACAGGGCCGGCGTGGCAGGCACCGGTCGTAGCAGGACATGCCTGGCGGCTGGAGGGGCACCTGGGAGGGAGGGCAGGGAGGAAGCAGAGCACGGGGTTGTGTGAGGAGCAGCCCGGCACCCTGCCACGAGGGAGCCGAGGCGCCTGGCGGGCCGGGAGCTGGAGGCTGTGCAGGGCACAGGCACACGGCCGCCTTTGCCTCGTGCTGCCAAGGGCCTGCAAAGAGCAAGCAGGCCCAAGAAGGCTCCTGCCTAGCCTATAACCCACCAGCCACCTCAGCCAAGCCCCAGCTGCTCTCTGAGCAAGACCTTCCCTTGGAGGCAAAAGGGCTTCAGACTCGCCTGCTTGCCAAGGAGGAGGCCGCGGGAGAGGTGGGTGAGAGAGGGAGGACTCGGGCTGCCTTTTCTCCTGGTCCTGCACTGCCTCAGGCGCAGAGGCCCGCTTTGCAGAGGTGACCGTCCCCTGACAAGCTCATCTCCAATGCAGAACATCCCCGCTAATGAGACGGCCTGTGTTTTTGTTTCCTGCATTGCTGCCTCGTCATTTCCCCGTTCATGCCATGCCCGTTCCCCCACGGAGGCTTGTTCTGAATGCTCGCATGACTGGCCCAGGACTTCCGGGGCAGGAACACGTCGGTGTGGTTGGCAGGCTCGGCTCGAGTGCCAGAGGGGTCCAGCGCAGGCAGGTGACGCGTGCCTGCGTCACTCCGGTGGTGTTGCTTGTGGCCCCGCTTGCCGGAAGGGGCCCAGCTCCTGCCCGCCTTGGCTGCACGCCCCCTTGGGCACCCTGCCATGCGCGACGATGCGCAAGGACCTGCCACATCCCTCCCAGCTCATTTCCACCAGTGGCCCAGAAGCCGCGCAGCTGCTCTGCTGCTGCTGCTCTGCTGGCCCCTAGCTGTGGGTGTGGGATGGAGGGCCTGTGCGGGTCGCCACGAGGGAGCCACACAGGAGCTCATTTGCTCCACATTTGGGTTCTGCTACCAAGGCCAGGTCACTCAGGTTTGCCCCTTTGCGGGCGCTGTGCGTGTTGCTGGCAACCTTTGTGGCCTGCTGCTCAGCGCACTGCAGTGCACAGGCTACACTTGTCTGGAGTGGCGGAGATGCCTGCCGCTTTTGGGTGCCCGCAAACTGGGCTAGGACTGAAGTGCCTGGCAAGGTTGCCTGCCCGGCTGCGCTCGCAGCTCTGGGAGGAAACGCGCAGCTCAGGTGTGCAGGGGAAAAGAGAAGCTGAACACGCTGGGCTGAAAAGATCGCCAGAAGCCTGGAGCGGGAGCTTGGAGAAAGGGAGGAGAGAGAGCGGGGCTCTTTCTGGCTGACTTTTGGGAGCGCGTGCTGGCTGTTTGCAAGAGCTGTGGCCTGGGCTCCTTGGCTTCTGTGGCTGCAGGAGGAGCTGCACTCCAAGCACCTGCTGGGAAATGGGGAGCCTGGCGAACAGAGCCGCTTCTGTAGCGCTCAGAGCTCAGGCAGGGTTGCAGGTGCTCCTGCTGTAGCTGCTGGGCTACCTCACCTTGGTGAGGTGAGGAGGGCCACCTCTGTGGCTGTTGGTGAGACTACACCCGTATGACCGAGCAAAGAAAGACAACAGCAACGCTTGTGGTGGCTGCAGAGATCCTGCAGGCTGGGCAGAGGACCACAGATACTTCCTGCTTTCCAGCAGTGGAAAGCCCTCGGCACAAGGCCGTGACCCTGGCCCTGAGAGGTCGCTGCCTCTTTGCTCTGAGGGACACCCAGCCCGCTTGCTGCTGGTAACTTGCCATCCCTCCTGCCCTCACTTGCCATCCCTCAGAGCCCAGAGGAGACACGGAGGAGGACGGGGACGCTCAAGGAAGGGAGGATCGTCTGCCTCCAGGATGATTTGGCCCTTTTCTCTCCACACGTCCTATGTCACTCAGCCTGCATCTTCCCCTCGCTGTTCTAGGCTTACCTCCTCTCTAATAAAGGCCCCGAGCGAGAACGTGGGAGAGCAGCATGTCGCAGCTCACAACCGTGCTAACCACCCTCCCTCTTTGGGAGCCCATGTGTGGAGGGCCAGCTTTGCTCTGGCCTCCCAGGGGTTTTCTTGCTGTGCTTTTCTTCTCTGCCTTGGAGAACATGTGGTTGCTGTGAAGCCCATTGATTCCTGTTGGGAGGTGGGGATAATGAGGTGTTCCCCTCAGTGGGCGATCCCCGCGGGCCCCTCCCAGGGGCCAGCTGCCCTTCCTGGCACCAGCCCCCGGGCAGGGCCCATTGTGACACGCTGCTGCCATTGCCAGGTGCGGGCACAGCCTCAGCCCCTCATTGTCCCGGGGGACGGGAACAGGCCTAGGGCCTGAGCAGCAGGATCTCGCTGAGGAGCACCCCGAGCTCAGGCCAAGTCTTTCCCTGCCGCCTCCAGGCAGCCGTGAGGAGCTCTGCTCTTTCCTGCCGCCTCCTCGGCTCCTGAGCCAGGTGAGAGGGACGGGGCTGTGCGGCTCTGCTGGGGCCGTGGCACAAGGCGAGCCCTCGGCTGCCGCGGGCCCTTGGTCGGAGCCAAAGTTGTCGCTTGGGGACATCGCAGCCACACGCTCCGACTTCTCCAGTGCCATCTGCTGCCAAGTCCAGTTGGATGTTGGCCGTCTTTCCAGGCTGCAGCCAGCCCCCTTTTCCCGGGCACTTACTGCTTCTGGAAACACCGTGGCCCATGGCCCATGGCTTTCCCCCCATGACCCGCTGCTGGCTCCCGCAGCCCTGCGGCCTCCCCATGCCGGCAGCGTTGCGATGGGGCCAGGCCAAACCGCAGGCTCCCGCATGCCCACCTCACAGTATCTTTCCTCCTCCCCACAGGATGGCGAGGAGACCGCCCAGCACCCCCAGGGTGGCCTGGGAGCAGCCCCAGGCCCCTGGCTGGGGCAGCTCTCAGCACCAGCTGGACCTCCTCAGAGAGCCCCAGGCACAGGGGCTGGGTGAGTGGAGCCCACTGGGCTGGCAGAGCTGGCGGCTCTGAGCGCACCGGGCTCCGCACCGGGTGCCCGTCTCCCCGGCACGCTGGAGCTGGCTTTCCCAGGCACCTGGAGCCATGGGGCGCCCGGCGCTGGCCTCCGGAGCCAGCCCCGGCACAGCATGCCCAGGGAGCGAGTGGAGCAGAGGGGCCTCCAGCTCCTGCTCCCAGGGACAGGCTGGCAGAGGCAGCTCAGGCAGCAAGGGCCAGCCGTGCTGGGGCCTGGGGCCTGGGGCCTGGGGCCTGGGGCCTGGGGCCTGTCCTGCCTGGCTGCCAGCCACTTGCTCATCTCAGCACAGCCGCCCGCGGCTTTGCCCTCCCTCGCTGGGCTCCAGCATCGCACCCCGTGTGCTGGCCACCTCCTGGCCCTGACAAGAACGGGGCAAATGGGGCAGCAAGGCCCCGTGCCAGCCCCCGACCCGGGCCTTGCTGGGAACGTGGGAGCAGGCCCGGGGCGGGGCAGCGGCCACAGCTCTTCCCCCGCTCTCTAATGCCTGCTCCCAGCTCCAGCAGCTCTCCCTACTCTCTGTGTTTATCAGAGCCAGGTTTCTCTGCCGCCAGCGACCTGACTTGGCAGCAAGAGGAGCAGGAAGCCCGGCAGCACATCCAGGCCTTTCTCAGGGCCACCGAGAAGGTACCTGCAGATATTGCCAGCTGGGCCCCGCCGGGCATCTCCTGGCCGGGTCCCTCCGTGGCTGCTGCCTGCTCTGCAGCTGCTGCAGGGCTGCTGGCTGTGCACAGCTGCTCCCCACCAACGCCCACCACCTCACGGCCCCCCTCCACTGCTCTGGCCCTGCAGGCCATGCCTCACCCCTCTCACGCTCCCCGCTTGGCTCTCTCGTCCCTTGCCTTCAGGAAGAGGCCCAGAAGCTGCAGTTTCTGGCCTCCATCTGTAGCCTCTGCAAAGGTGCGGGCACCGAGGCCCTGGGGGGAGACGGGTCCGACCTGTGCAGCAAAGCTGCCCTGGCAGAGGAGATCAAGGTGAGGCCGTCTGTAGGAGGGGGCAAGAGCAGCACGGCCCTGAGAGCCCAGTGAGAACAGGGCTGGGGCCCCTGGGCACGCAGAGGGCTGGGGCAGGCCCTTGTGGACACAGAGCTCTCCTGCGGAGGGATTTGGGGGCCGCTGGGATGCCCTGTGAGCTGGGAGCTCTGCAGCGAGGGGCTGCGCTGGGTGCCAGTGGTGGGATGGGGGCCCAGGGGCTCTGGCCACCCAGCAGACCCCCGGCTGGGTGCTGGCAGTGGCCACGGGCCATGCTGGTTGTGCTGCCCAGGTGCTGTTGGAAGAGGAGCCCCGCGACGCGCAGGGCATAGCAGTGCGGCAGCAAGCCCTGCTCGCCATCACCGCCATGAGGTACCTGCCCCATGCCTTGGCTTAGCCCCAGCTTCCCCCTAGCTCAGTGCCAACCGCGCTGGGCCTGGCTCGAAGGCATGCCCCACGCTGGGCGGAGTGCGATGGTGCTATGTGCTGGGCCTCTGCTCTGCCCTGCTCTGGGCCCAACCCCGGGGCAGACAGGAAGGCAGAGGGAGTGGTCCCTGGGGCTCCGCAGGGTGTTGCAGCCTTTCCCCCCCCCGCAAGCGGGAGGCAGCAGGAGGCGAGGGCACGCTTCTCCCCTGGCCAGCACTGGTCTCTCTCCCTGGGCCAGTGTCCCTGCAGGAGGAGGAGCCTGCCCACAGGGCTCTCCCCACCGCTCCCAGGGCCACTCTGAACTCGCCCTCCGCAACAGACGCCTCCCCATTGCTGGGGCAGCAGGGCTGTGCTGCCAGCCCTGTGTCCAATGGGTGCTCCTCTCTCCCGGCAGCAAAGTGAGGCCAGTGCTGGAGGACAGCCACAACAACAGCCTCCTCCACGCCTGCGTCTCCAGCATCTTCTCCTTCCCTCCAAGGGAGGACATGGAGAGCATGGAGGCTCTTCTCTATGCCCAGGTAAGTGCTGCCTGGCGGAGCTCTGGAGAGCCGCTGATGCTTGTGTGCTTGTCGCAGCTTGCCCTGTGCTGAGAGGTGGCCGTGCCAGGCAAGGCAGGGCAAGATCCTTGTCTTTTGTTTTCCCTCCCTCAGCCCTTCTTGGCCTGCCCCAGTGCTGGGCCTGGGGCAGTGGCCACGGGCTGCTCCACCTGCGGCCCCTCTCCTGCCTCGAGGCCTCTGCCTGGGTGCTGCAGGGCAGCGCGGTGTCCCTGGCAGCCCCGGCAGGAGGCGATCAAGGCAGTGTCCTGTGGGTCGGAGGCACTGCTGGAGCACTGCCACAGCCTCTGTCCTCATTGCAGGTTCTGGACGCTCTGCACAGCATGCTGCAGGAGCTGGTATTCAGTGCCCACGCAGGGAGCCTGCTGGAGCTGCAGCGCATCTTGCAGGTGCGGCACCGGCAAAGAGCGGGGCTCTCGCGGGGCTGCCCCTCGCCCCGAGGGCAAGGGACGCCTCGAATGCACACCAGCCACGGAGAGCACCAGGCACAGAGGGCACGCTGCAGGCAGGCAGCCTCTCTCGGAGAGCAGAGGGGGTCTCCCCCGTGCTCTTTGCGGAGCCCAGGGTCTGCTGGCTGCTCTCAGAGTCCATGTCTCCAGCCTCGTGCAATGCACAGGCAGAGCCTTGCCCACGGCCCCTGCCTGCCAGCCACCCCCCAAACCTCCCTTGGCACCAAAGCAGAGGCAGGACTTGGACTCTCCTTGCCAGGCCCCCAGCACCTGGCGGGCGGCACTGCTGCTCCAGCACCTCCCTGGCCTGCTGCGTCCTCCCCAGATCTGAGCAGGGCAGAGCAGCGCAGGGCCCCGCCTGGCCTGCAAGGGGAGCCCAGGCCTGGAGCTTTGTAATTTGGGCTTCCCAACGGCCCAGATCCGGAGCCCTCACTGCAGGCCCCAGCGGCTGGCTGCCCCAGAGCCCTGTGCTCCTGCCCAGGGGCCATGGGGTGGTTTTTGGAGGAGGGCAGGCCAAGGAGCAGCAGCTGCCATGGGCATGGGATGCAGCTGTGTCCCTGGGCAGGCACAGCCAGCCGGGGACCCTTGGGGCAGGAGCCCTGTTTGGGGCTTTGCGCCACTTGACAGGCTGCCTTGACGGCCACTGCAAAGCCTGCCAGGCGCTGGGCAGAGCTGCCACTGTGGGAGCAGCTGTCACGTTGGCGGGCTGACCAGCAGCTTTTCTCCTGCCAGGTCCTGCTGCCTTTCACAGCGTCTCAGCGGGCAGCTGAGTGGGAGAGGGCCGTGGGCCAGGTTGCGCAGCTAAGCAAACTCCTGGCCAGCTCGTCGCTCTGGGAGGTGAGGGGCCCCTGGAGCTGGTTAGTGGCAGAGGTGGGCTGCGGCGGCCAGGAGAGAAGGCAGAGGAGCTGAGAAGGGGGCTAGGTGCTGGGTGCTGGAGCAGAGGAGCCCAGGCTGTGGGCTGCGGAGCGAGGCAAGGCAGCAGAAGCAGCAGAGGAGAGGAGGGGAGGACCATGGGGGCTGCCCGGGAGGCTGCCCTTCCTGGCGACAGTTGTCTTTTACTCCTCCGCCTACGTTAAGTCCCATTGCCTTCCAAGGGCTGTGCAGGGAGGCTGCCTGCTCCTGGCCTTGCCACGGCTGCTGGCTGCTGGGTCGGGGCTGCTCGGCAGCAGGGGCCGTTGCCCCTCGCCTGGGCAGAAGAGCTGGCAGGGTGGGCAGGCTGGGACCCGCAGCGCTGCAGCTGATTGGCAGCAGTTGGAGCAGGGCTGGGCAGACGCCTCCTGCGCTCTGGCTCCCTCGGGCCCCAGCACCGGGCCCATGCCTGGGTTCAGGGCTTTGGCACCAGTGGCTCCCGTCAGCCCTGCTACCAGTCCTTCCTCCCTCCCCAGGGCTGCGGCCCCAGCGGAGGAGCGTGCGCCAGCCCTGCTGCCTTGGGGACGGAGCATTTCCAGATGCTGGGGCAGCTGGTGGCACGTCTCAGACTGTGCTGCAACGATGAGGACGAGGACACCAGGCGTGGGGCTGCCGACGCTCTTTGCCACCTCGGCAGCTTCCTCCTGCAGCGAGAGAGTAAGAGAAGCCAGAGCGGGCTGGGCCCTGCCACACACCCACACGCCAGCAAGGGCAGGCGAGACCCGACCCCCCCCCCCCTCCCGTCACCTCGGCTGCTCTCCTCAGCCAGAGGAAGGAGCAGAAACCCCTGAGACATGGGCACAGGCAAGCCGCCGTGCTGCCTCAGCCCGGGCCACAGGCAAAGGGCTGCCTTTTCCTCTGGCAGCCAGGTTTCTGCCTGATGCCTTCAGGCTGCCATCGCATTCTCTCCATCTTCCCCACTGACTGCGCTGCTGTGTTTTCCCTCCTGCCCAGGTGGGAAGCCTTCAGAGGACAGTGCAGAGCATCCTCGGCTCCAGGGGGACTGGGAAGCCGAGACCTTCTGGCTCTCCTGGTCCAAGAGCGCCAGCGACGCCACCACGGTAAGGAGCTCCTCCCTTGCTGGGACACATGGCCCCGGGCAGGCAGAGGGCTTGGTCAGAGCCCAGCAGCCAGTGATCAGTGTGGCTGGCTGCAAGAGCCTCACAGGCCCCACGCAGGGGGCTCCCACTGTGCCTGGGCAGGCAAGAGGCTCCTCTCAGGGCACAGCAGGGCCAGCACAGGGGCACCGGGACTCCCACTATCTGCCTCACCGCAAAGGCCCTCTGGCCACATCGTCCCCGAGGCCATCGGCCAGCCTGGCAGGGCCCCTGCTCCCCGCTCTCTTGCTGCCACTCTCCCAGCTCTGCCCCACGTCTCGCTCTGCAGAGCTCTTCTCCCGCCTCAAACAAGCAGCCCCGGGGCGGCGCTCAGGGCACTGTGTCTTCCCTCCCCTCCTTCCTCCCCCAGATCTTTGGGAAATACCTCTCCCCCTCTGAGATGACGGAGGTCATCCTCACGGCCATCGAGGGCATGAGAGACTCCAGCGCCTACGACACCACGGCGGCTGCCCGCATGCTGGCTCTGGCCATGAGACACTCTGCCTCCCGGCTGCAGCACGTAAGCATGCTGCGGCTGGCGTGCCCTGGCCTCCGGGCTCTGGGCCCTGGGCAGCGGGTGGGGGTTGTTCCTCCGCAAATCCAGGGCTGCCTGGCTGTGACTCCATTGGAGTGCAGCCAAGCAGGATGGGAAGGGAAACAGACAGCCAAGGCAGCGGAAGAAACTGCGGCCATCCTGCAGCAGCCCCGCTCTCAGCCATACCCCCCTCCAGGTGTCCCGCGTCGTGAGCTGCATCTATGAGAACCTGCTGCACATCAGCGATCAGTGGGCCCGGCACGTCCTGCTTGGCACCCTTCTCCAGCTGACCTGCCTCTACCCTGACAAGGCAGTGAGGAGCCTGCTGGCAGCCTCTGTGCCTTGCGACAGGTACGGGGCCGCCAGCCTTGAGGGCTAATAGCACCTGGGCAGAAGGGCCCCGAGAGCCTGCGGCTGCTGAAGCCAGGCAGAGTTGCAGGACACCCTGAGGGGCAGACCAGCTGCTGCGCTCCCACCGTGCACACAGGGCGGTGGGCTCAACCATCTCCTGCCTGCCCGCCCAGGGCTCTTTGGGCTCCTGGAGAGGGGGAGTGGGCAGGGCAGGGCTGACGGACAGCCCAGGCCCCAGTGCTACGGCTCGGGGGGCCCCACTGACCGAGCGCTCGGGGCCCGCAGTGTTGCCGCGGACATGTGGCGAGAGATGGTCTCCCAGCCCGCGACGGCAGAGAAGGTCCTGCTGGAGCTGCTCTTTGTGCTGCAGGGAAGGGGCCAGGGCAGGCGGGTCTGCTTTGTCAACGACGAACCTCACGTCGTGCCCCTGGCTGTGAGTTCCTGCATAAGACGTCGCTCCCCCCCCAGGGCTGCGCTCCCCTCTCTGGGGCAAGAGGCCGGGTGCCCGCCACCCTCCCTGGCCACCCTCCCAGTCCACCCCCAACCCATGCCCTCCCCTGGGCCCCCCCCACACAGTGCCCCTGCCACACGGCCAGTGGGGCCCTGTCCAGCATCTTGCATCTGCTGCGTGAGCCACACATGGCCGCCCAGCGCTGCTTGGGCCCCTCAGTGCACACGCACGCAGCCTGCCCCTGCCCGCAGGCTGCCTCTCCTCCCTCTTCCTGCATCCGCCTGCTTCACTGAGCAGGCTGGAAAGCCAGAGCAGCAGCAGGGCCTGCGGCTGGGGCAGGGCCTGCGGCTGGGGCAGAGCGGGGCAGAGGCAGTTGTGGCCTGAGCAACGTACAAGGCTTGGGTTAGGCAGCCCAGGACAGCCTGCCGCATCCCTGAGCTGTGCTGGCACCACCCTCGCTCTCAGCCACAAAGGCTCCTAGTGCCCTGGGCAGGGCCCAGAGACCCGCTGCCACTTGCCCCACGGGCACGCCCCAGCCTGCGCGTGCCCCGCCCATCTGCCTTTGCCTTGGCTGCCCACAGTGCCGGAGCCGCGCTCTGCCTCCCCGCAAGGGCTCCTCGAGCGGTGCCCCTGGCAGATGTCTGCAGTGACAGCCGTCTCGTGGGTGTTTCTGCAGGCAACCAGGGCCCTGCGCGAGATCCTCCTGCAGCCCACCTTGCAGCAGGGGAAGGCCTTGTTCCCCATGCTCTGCGTGGCTCTGCTCTTCCAAATCTCGTTCGCCACGGAGGCTGCGCTGCAGGACGTCGAGGCCTTCTTCGAGCCAGGTGTCGAGGAGGACAAATGCAGCCCCATAAGCAGCCGCGCCAGGTGCGGCTTCTGAGTCCCCCATCTCTCCCCCTGCTCCGGAGCCAGGAGCAGGGCTTTGTGCATGACCGGTGCCTTGCTCTGCCTGCAGGTCCGCTCTGCAGGCCCTGCAAGCCCTGCTGCACTGGGCAGGCTATGGGGATCAGGTTGGCGTCCTGCAGAGGAAGGGCGGATGGGACATGCTTGTCTGCGCAGAGAGCCACCACCAAGGCATCACTTTGCTGGCCAGGTAAGAGCCCTGTCTGCCTGTCCGCATGCAGGGCGACCGCAGGCCCCTGCAAGCCTGCTCACGAGCTGTGTGGCCAAAGAGCGGGAAGGGCGCAGCATGGCCAGAGGCACCTGGGAAGAGCCCCGGCCATGGGAGTCCAAAGTGGGAGGGATGTGTGGGAAGGACATGGCTGCAGAGGAGGAAGGGCATTTTACCGGCCAACTGCCAAGATGCACGCAACAGAGTCAGACACAGGCTTCCTCCTGGAGCGGAGCGGTGCGGTGAGGAAAGCCCGCCCGTCCATGCGCAAATGCCGCTGGCTGCTGGGGCAGAGTACAGCCGCGCACTTGCTCTGCGTGTGCTGGTCCCTGCCAGAATGGCTAGACATGGCGTGGCAGGCCCGGCCGAGGTTTGCCTGCCTGGCCTCAGGGCCCACAGGCTCTTCTCCCCCCTGCCAGGCAGCTGAGGACCACCGCCACAAAGGAGTGCCACTGGATCTTCCACCACCTGCTCCGGGTTCTCAGCACGAGGGATGCACAGCGGGAAATCCCCTCCATGGCCTTCTTGACTGAGGTGGGCCTGAGGGCGCGCAGGGCTTCCCTGACGTGCCGGGAACCACTCCGCTCTGGCAGCGGCAGGAAGGAACAGGACAGGAGGCGGGGAAGCTGGGGAGGTGCCGGCCCTCCTCTGCATACGGCCCGGCTTGGCCCCTTCCCACAGAGCGGCCCTTTCTGCTGGGCTGACACTCCCAAGCTCCTGCATTTCATGCACCCTCCATGCCAGAGCTCTGCATTCAGCTTCTCCAAGGCAGGAGGCCGAGGGGCTGCAGCTGGGCCAGAGGCGGGAGGAGTAGCGAGGGAAGCTGTGCCGTGTGCCGTGGTGCCCTGTGGGCCCTGCACAGTGCCTGCTGGCTGCTGGCTGCACGCTGCCTGCCTCTGGGGCCTTGGCCAGGGCTGGCTGAGCAGAGCGCTCAGCGGCTGTCCGCTGCGGCCAGTCCTGCCAGCGCTGCCAGGCTCTCACTCTGCTGTGCGCGTTTCAGCTGCTGAACTGCTCTGAGTTTTCCACCGCCGTGGACGAGTGTGTGCTGCACCTCTTCGAAAGGCACCTGAGGACTGGGCGCCTGGTCATGCGCGGGCTGGTGCTGCGAGGCCTCCTTGTGCTCTCAGAGAGCCCTGACATGGTGAGCAGGGGCAGCAGGGCAAAGCCGTGTCGACAGCCTGCGGCTAGGCAGGGGGCGGTGGGTAACGCCAAAGGCTTGGCCTTTGTTGCTGCAAGCCTTTGTGCCAAGGCCTTTTCCATGGCTTGGCCACAAGGAAGTTGGGGGTTTCCTGCAGGCCAGAAAACTGCAGGGCCTGCTGCCAGAGGTGATGGAGCGCCTGCACGATGCCGACCGGGAGGTCAACGTGAAGGCCCTGTGCATCCTGGGCAACGTGCTGTGCCACATGGAGAGGGAGCGGGCCGGCCCCGTGGCTCTGCAGCTGGCGGAGAAGCTCCTGCCGCTCTTGGATGATGTACGTATGCACGTCTGGTGTGGGAGCCGGCGCCCTGCACATGGCCACTCTGTAATGCCAACGTGGCCTCCGTCCAGCCCTGCGAGCGCAGCCCTCTGGCAGGACCTCCTCCACCCGGGCCCCTCGGTGCTCCCCGGGGGCTGTCTGCTGGCCTCCACCGCCCCACAGCTTCTCCCTTGCCAGTTGAGCCCCTGGGGAGGTCAGGGTCCCCACCCTGGGACCTGGCTGCTGTGTGCTCAGCC
The DNA here is from genome assembly GCF_040807025.1 of Struthio camelus. Taxonomy (NCBI): domain Eukaryota; kingdom Metazoa; phylum Chordata; class Aves; order Struthioniformes; family Struthionidae; genus Struthio; species Struthio camelus. Next base: position 846,393 of record NW_027182752.1, on the reverse strand, counting down.
CAGCCCCTGCACACAGCAGGCACAGGCCAACGCTTGCTCTGAGAGCCCAGCCGGTGCCTGCTCAGCCGGTGCCTGCCGCTTGCCGCTTGCCGCTTGCCGAGCCGTGCCGGCAAAGCCTGCCGCAGGGCCTCAGTGGCCAGGAGCGGATGCGCAGGGCAGCCTTGCCTCCTCCTCCCTGCATGGCCTGCGGTAGCTGCTCTCCTGCCTAGCTGGCTGCTGCCTGGTGTGAGCGCGACCAGGCTTAGAGAAGCTCCGCACTGCGGGGCCGTGGCACGGGCTGGCAATGCGCTGTGCTGCCTTGCCTGGTGCTGGGGCCCGTGTGACCTGGCTGCAGCCCCCCCCAGCTCCTGGGGGAATGAGGTCCTGCCCTTCCCCCTGCCTGCCTCCCACCAGGAGTCCAGCCGGGTGCGCAAGCATGCCCTGCGCCTCTTCAAAGCCCTCATGGAGACTGTGGTGGGCAAATACAAGCGGTGCCTGAAGAAGCATGTGCGGAGGAGCCTTCTCCTGCTCTTCTTCCACCTGAGTGACCAGGCCCCCAGTGTGGCTCAGGTGTGCATTTCTGCCCTGCCCAGGGATGCAGGGAGGGTGACAGTGGCAGCCTGTGGGTGAGCTGCTGTCTCTGCTGCCCCGCGTGCTGGTGCCCATGGCCACCTCTGCCTGCTGAGGCAGAGAGAGCGCAGGCTGTCAGGGGCCAGGGACAGCTCTGCGGGCACAGGCAGGGGAGGCAGGGCACTGGTTCCCCTGGCCCGCCGCAGGCCACGTCTCCCCTCAGCACTGCTCCTCTGCAGGCCTCGCAGGAAACCCTCCTGGGAGCAGCACAGTTCCTCAGGTGGAACCAGCTCTGGTACCTGACGCAGACGCTGCAGACCTGGAGGATTGGCGAATGCCTGGTAAGGACAAGCGCAGAGCCCCTGGGAGCCAGCTGGAGGAGGCCAGAGGCCCATGCGTGGGGTGCCTGTGCCCTTCCCGCACTGCTGCAGCCCCACCTCCCAAGCCCGCAGGCTGGAGCTGCACGCACGCTCCCTTTCCGCCGACCCCCAGGCCCAGAGGGGCGCGGGAGCGGTGCCCTTTGCCCGCATGGAGCCCCAGGATGCTGCGGGGGCTCCAGGCCTGGCTGGGCCTTGGCAGCAGGGTGCGGAGGTTCTCAGCGCCGCCAGGCCACCCTTTGCCCTCTGCTGCCCGTGAAGCTTAGCATCCCATGGCTCCTGTCAGGGGGCGCTGAGTGTCCTGGGAGGGGAGGAAGGGGGAGGCTGGCCCTGGCAGGAGGCAGCGGCTGGGCTGCCCGGTGAGGGTCTGCCTCAACCGTGTGGCCTTGTGCTCTCTCCAGCTGGGGCAGGACAGGAGCAGGGCAGAAAAGTACCTCTGCCAGAGCCTGCCGTACCTGGAGAGCCCGCAGGCGGCCTTGCGGGAGTTGGCCATGAGGTTCATCGGTGAGCCACAACGCGCGGGACCCCTCTCTGTCCCAGAGTTCCTTGGTCGCGCTGGGAGTGATGGCCGCCGAGGCAGGGCTGGCGATGTTGGGGGCTGGTGGGAGCCAGCCCCCCAGGCCCTGCATGGGTGCTGCGCCTCAGGGACCACGGCGGGCCCAGCCCTGCCCAAGGGGAGGAGGGCGCGTGGCCAGAGTGGCAGGGCTGGATGGGAGCTGTGCTGCTGGGGCCACGAGGTGTGATGGGCCGTGTGTGCCTAGGGCTCGCCGCGCAGCACATGAGGAACAGGAGCGCAGAGAAAGTCGCCGCCATCCGCACTTGTGAGTGAGGGCAGCGCTGGGTCATGCGGGGCTGGAGCGGGGTGAGGAAAGAGCTGGGAGCTGTGCTCGCCTTGCCTGGCCTGCCTCAGGCGAGGAGCGCTCTGTCTCCCCGCGTGGAAGGCAGACATTGTGGGGTACTGTGGGGGAGTTTGGGCCTTTGTGAGCAGTGATTTCCAGCGGATGCCCCTGCTCCCGCTTGGCCCAAACAAGAGCAGGGGTGGGGGCAGCCCTGTGGGCAGGGCAGGGCAGGCTGGGGCTCTCTGCAGCTCCCTGGCCTTGATGTCTGCTCTGTTTCTGTCTGTCTCAGTCCTCCAAGAGGTGCTAGAGGACGGCAGGCCCTCGATCCGCTGCCTGGCTGCTCAGACCGTCCTGATCCTGGATGCCGTGCAAACACGGGAGCCGTCAGGAGGCCGATGCCAGCCGCTATGCTGCAGGCTGCGGAGACTGTGGGAGAGGTGGAGGCCTCCCCCGGGAGACGACTCTGTTTTAGCACAGCTCCAAGAACGCTCCCAAATGCTCCGTGCTCTGCACGCCGAAGACACCTGAGTGTGCCAGGCAGCCGGGGGCATTCCTGGCACCTGCCCCTGCCTGCAGCATGACTGCTCGCCCTCTGGCACCTCCCCTCGCTGGCCTCGTGCTACAAGTTCACCTCGTAGTTGTGCTCCCAGCAAAGAGCAGCCCTTTTCCCCCATGAGTGCAGGTGTCTTTTCTTTTGGCGCGACAAAGGCAAGCGAGAGAAATGGGCCATGCAAAGGCCCAGGATGTGCCCCAGCAGCTCTGTGCCACCTGGCCCTGCATCGTCGGTGCCGGCAGAGCTGCCTGTCCAATACCCCTGCACCAGCCGGCGTGCACAGGCCACCTTCTGCTGCCCCGTGGGGTAAGGGTGCAGGCCGTGCTGTGCGATGAGGTGAAGGACAGGCTCCTCTGGGAAAGACTTCCAGGCATCGTAGATGTGCTTTGGGTTTTTCTGCCTCTCAGCAGGCCTCAGGGCTCCCCGGGGCTGCGTGGTGCCAGGTGGGGAGACTGCAGCGTGTGCCCTATGTTTGGGGTGGTGACTGCCTTGTGCCAGCATGTTCCCAGGGCAGTACTGGTGCTCAGGCCCTGGGACTGCCCCGGGGGACAAGTAGAGAGAGAGGGAGCTGCTGGGGCACGTGGGCAGCGTGAGGAGCTGCAGCTGCTTGGGGCCAGGCAACTCCTGCCAGTGCCAGGGCTGCAGGTGTCGGTGGGGGAAGAGGTGAGGCCTTGGTCTCTGGGCATGGCAAGAAGGTGGCCAGTGCCTGGAGCGATGACGCTGGGCGGGATGAGGCTGCAGAAGGGGGCTGTGCCCTGAAACATGGGCAGGAGGCTCGTGAAGGCACTCTTGCCTGGTCCACGGGGGGGGCCTCGCGTGCCTGAGCGCTCACCTGAGCCCAGCGTTGCCTCAGGAGTTGCTCCTCTGCAGCCAGCAGAGCATGGATGCTTGGGGAGTGCAAGCGCTGTAATCTCTCCCTTCAGCTGAGGCTAGAGGTGTAACAAGAAATTGCCACGGATCACTGGCAGCTGAGGGCAGCTGAGAGGCTGCCCCCTCTCAGCGGGACCACACTAGGGTTGCCGCAGGGTGCCAGTGGCCTGCCTCTCAGCAGAAGAGCAGCCAGAAGTTGCCCCCAGCCAGGCTTTGCGGGGGTGCAGAGCAGGGCCCAGGGCAGCAGAAGGCAACACAGGCAAGGGGGAGAAGGAAAAGAGTGGAAGAAGGGCAAGCTGGGCATTGGCCATGTTTTCAGGGAGCCCAGGCTGGCTCTTTCCAGCCAGCCGTTGCAGGAGGAGGCAAGGCTGGTCAGGTGTTCTGCCAGCAACGGCCCAAAGCTGCTCGAAGCTGCTCAGTGCCCATCCCCAGGCACATGCTGTCCCTGGAGATCCCCTGAGCTCTCCTGAGGGCTTCAGTGCCGCTCCAGAAGGACTGGCATCTGTCATCAGCACTGTCACCTGTGGGACAGCCCCAGGCAGGCAGTTCAGAGACCATTCCCCATCTTTCCGGCCCTGGACACCAGGAAATGAGCCTTGGATCCAGCTCTTGGTCCCTAACATATCACATGGAGTCTCTGAGCTCACGACCCAGAGCCCAGGGAGTACCCAAATAGAACACCAAGCCCTTTAGTGGTGCATTCCCTTGAGCATATTTTCGACTTCATCTTGTGACAAAAAGCCTGACTTCAGGCGCGTCACAGAGGAGATCCCCTTTTATTATGGAAATGTTATTCTGGAAGCCATATGGGTGCAAGGCCTGGTCCTTCCTGTGATCTCAGGAATGCACCACGTTACGAGAGCACTTAGGCCATATACACACATCAGAGCACAGCAGGACTTTGTGGAAATGAGGAGAAGAGTCTTTGCGAAGAGGAAACTCCTGCTGCTGTTGGTGGCCGTGTCTCCATGCAAAGGCTGCAGCAAGGATGCCCAGTGGGAAGTTTGGGGATGGTTCTGAGGAGCACCTGGTCTGTCCCCACTGGCTGCATCAAGGCTCTCCTCCCCTCCACTCCACTCCCGCTCCACTATGAGCACTGGAGCACTGAAGAGGGAAGGGAGAGAGGTGCGAGTTCACACCCTGCCTGTGGCCAGGGAAGCTGAGCTCTCCTAATGGACATGAGACCCATGGTCTCATCCTGTCTGTCCTCGTCTGAGCCTGACTCTGTGCCCCTGAGCGCCCTTGCTGTCAGTGCCAAAAGAGACACTGCAAAGGGAAATTCTCATTGCCCTGAGGGCATCCAAGAGAGCTCAGACTAGTGGACTCTGAGGTTCCCCCATCTCTGCTGAGGAAGCAGGAAGCCAGGCTTCCTGCTTCAACACGGTCTCTGGGTCAGATTGAAATGAAAGATCCCAGAGGAGAAGTGGCACGAACCCCAACTTTTTGTTTTTCACAAAAATGTATCAGAGCAAAGTAAGAAAAAAAAAGAAATGAGCAACACAAGGCCTTGATGTCAAATGTCCTGTGAATGATGAGTGGAGGCACATGGGATGGTTATTGGTGCTAACATTGTACTTGTTGAACCAGTTTCTTCTGTGCATCCTTGAGCTCCCTGTTCCTCAGGCTGTAGATGAGAGAGTTCATCACCACATAGAGAACAGACATGGCCAAATCCAGAGGTGGGGAGGAGACAGACGGGGGCTTCCGGTAGGCAAATATGCCAGTGCTGACAAACAGGGAGACCACGGCCAGGTGAGGGAGGCACATGGAGAAGACTTTGTGCTGGCCCTGCTCGGAGGGGATCCTCAGCACAACTGTAAAGATCTGCAAGTAGGACAGCACAGTGAAAACGAAACACCCAAAGCCTAAACAAACACTAACCACAAGAAGCCCAACTTCCCGGAGGTATGAGTGTGAGCAGGAGAGCTTGAGGATCTGGGGGATCTCACAGAAGAACTGCTCCACAGCATTGCCTTGGCAGAGTGGTACTGAAAATGCGTTGGCAGTGTGCAGGAGAGCATTGAGAAAGCCGCTGCCCCAGGCAGCTGCTGCCATTTTGACACAAGCTCTGCTGCCACCCAGGAGGGTCCCATAGTGCAGGGGTCTGCAGATGGCAACGTAGTGGTCATAGGCTATGACTGTGAGAAGAGAATACTCGGCTGAAATGAAAATAGTAAAGCAGACCTGGGCAGTGCATCCCGAGTAGGAGATGGTCGTGGTGTCCGTGAGGGAATTGGCCATGGATGTGGGGACAGTGGTGGAGATGGAGGCCAGGTTGAGGAGGGAGAGATTAAAGAGGAAGAAGTCCATGGGGGTGTGGAGGTGGTGGTGGCAGGCTACGGTGGTGATGATGAGGCCATTGGCCAGGAGGGCAGCCAGGTAGATGCCCAGGAAGAGCGAGAAGTGCAAGAGCTACAGCTGCCGGGTTTCCGCAAAAGGCAGGAGGAGGAACTCATTGAGGGAGCTGCTGTTGGACATGGTATTCCCTCCAGGCACATGGGACTGTGCAAGGAGGAAAAGACAGGGACAAGTCAGGAGAGACAACTTTGTTCACAGCTCTTTCCCTTTCTCACAGACACCCCCCAACACACACACACACACACACACACACACACACACACACACACACACACACACACACACACACACACACACACACAGACTGCTTTTCTCCCAGGCAGGACCTTCACTCAGCTCCCTGTCTGGAGCTGCAGCTTGGGCTGGCTGCATGAGCCATGAGGAGCCGGGACGTGTGCCTGCAGGCTGCAGAGGGGTCAGTGCTGCTGGAGTGTAGGAAGTCTGTTGAACATCTTCACATGCAGTTTGGAGGCATTTGGAGCACAAAAGCAACAGCTTCAGTGCTAGGGGGATTGTTTGCTTCTTTGTCTGCTCTGCAGAGTAGGAATAGGCAGCCTTTCCGTTGCTCCCAGGGTGAAGACTAGTGAGCCCTGAGAGGCACAAGCTCTCCCTGTGCCCCAGGACAGAGCCAGCACACTGGTCTCCACAGCAGTCCCAGTGCCAGCTGCCTTGGGTGAGCACCTCTCTCAGCTAGAGGACAAGCTCAACCACAAGTTACCTTTAAAGGAATGTGGCCTGTGCTGGCAGTGGTGTCCACCTGCAAAGCACAGCTCTCCAAACTCACCTCCCTTTCTCTGCTCAGACATTCCGAGAGTGATGGAGAGGGGGTGACACAGCACATGGCTCCGATGATCAGAATAAGGACTCTGGCATGGCTCTCATCCTCAGTTTCTAGTCACAAACACACCAGGCTTTTGCAGCTGCCCACAAACAGTCATCCCCAGCAGCATTTCCACATCCTTAGCACCTCTCTGCGGCTTCTGCATGGGACATTCAGCTATCACAAATGTCCTACACAAGAGCTAAGCCCTTCTGGACAGCAGCACACAACTCAGCAGCACATCCCAGGGAGGGTCAAGGGTCTTAAAGGTGGCATCTCCTGAATCAGCTCATTCCCCCTTCCTCTGCTGGGTGGGAGAGGAAAGATGCAGGGGGCTTGCTGGGGAAAAGCATCTGCATGCTGGGGCTGGCCGAGAACAGTGATGGCAAGGTGATGTTGGTGCTGTCTGCAGGCTGAGGGGTCGCGTAGACAATTGCTGCGGTTCCTTGCAAACCTAGTCATCCCTCAGTGTGGTGGTGACCAGGCTTAGTTTCTTGCCTAAACCTGACTGCTGCATTTCCACTCCCACCATGCAGACGAGTGCTCTTGAGAACTCCACTCTCAAAATGTCCTCCTGGTGAGCGGGAGCTGTGGGCAGCCCTGGCCCACGCAGCACCCTCTCGACAGGAGAATGGACCTGCCCTGCTGGGGGAAACCCCTCTCACCCAGAGCTTCTCCCTGCAGCGCTGTGCTCCCCGGGCAGGCTGAGTGCTGATCCGCGTAGGTGGCAGAGTCACTGCCCCGGGCACACAGCACCCTGGGGTGCAGGGACGCTGCTCTGACTGATGAACCTGGGCAGACCTGGGAGCACAGCCCAGCTTCACACCCTGGCTGCATCCCTGGGAGAAGGCAGCAGGATGCCCTGTGCCTCAGACAGTGTGGCAGGAAATGCTCCTTTGAAGCATCTCCTCCTCCTCCTCCACACTGGAGAAGCTGCAAGAGCGATCCTTAAAATCTCTGCCAGACATGGGATGGGGTGGCTTCAGAAGACCCCTCCAGGAACCTCAGTAGTGTTGCCCTGCAGCCAGAGACTTAGCATGCAAAGGGCTGTGCAGATTTCCCCCGCAAGGAGCTCTCCTCGCTCCTCCCACTCCACACTGCCTCTCACTTCTCTCCCTCTTGCCTCATCTCCTGTCAGTAGCAGCAGGCAGTGCCCGGAGCCCCGCTGCTCTTGGCAGAGGAGCTGCTGCTGCCCAGAGCTGTCTCTCAGCCATGCTGCCCGGTTGCCAGCAGCTCCCTCGGTCCCCGGAGCCTGGCCCCGCTCAGGAGCAGAGGCCAAGCCAAAGGCGTGACTTTCTCTGCCCCCGGGCTCCCTGGAGATTTCCCTGGGGCTCCAAGGCTGGCAGCTCCTGAGGGGCAGCAGGCTCCCCTCTGGGAAAGGCTCTGGCAGCTGGAATAATCACCTACAGTCCCTCCCTGCACTGTGGAGAGAGACTGATTTCAGCAGTGTGCTTGATCCCATCAGGGGACAGAGGTGGAGAGGGGTGGACATGCTCCCCTCTCTCGTCTGCTATTCCTGTCCCATTACTGGGCAGGAGACCCAGAGAGTGGCAGAGAGGGGGTCATTTCCCCTGCGTAGGGCAGTGATTCAGAGGAGGAAATGCAGGTGTTTAACCTCAGCTGAGAAGGTCTTGGGCAGGAGGGGGATTCAGCTCCCTCCCAGGCAGGCCACAAACCCACCGGAGGTGGGCTTCCTCTGACCTCAGTTTTGGTGTGCCCAAGAGAGCTGCCTGCATGCAAGGCCTTGCCTGAGCTTCCACGAGAAGCACTAGGGATGGAGGGGGGAGTCAGTGACTCATACCCAAACCCCTGGTGACAGCTGAGGTTCCAGGCTTGGTCCAAGTCATGTGTGTGGGTGTCTGCCAGCTCTGATGGAGCAATTCTGAGAGACCCCCATCCTGCCTGAGCCTCAGCTGTGGGCCAGAGGGGTGGTGGGGCAGGTTCCCTCGGCCATCTAAATGACACAAAATTTTCTTGGGCCATCGGAACCTTTCCATGGAGCCTGCAGAGCAGTTCAGCTGACCCAAAGGAGGAGTTCACTGTAAGGAGAGCCGGGTTGCTCTCTAGGCTCCACCAGCTGTATATACTGCAGCTCAAGTCACTTCAAAGCTAAGGCCCATGCACCTCCCGGCATTGCAGACACTTCAGTTAATTCAGGGCGCTCATTTTCAGGGAATAAAAGAGGCCTCTAGTGCCGTGCCAGGTGCCCGGGGTGCCCAGCACAACCACATGTGGCTGGCACAGACCACACAGGACCTCCAGGGAAGCCCTGTGCTGGTGGAGTGGGTTCAGGGCAGATGTCACAGGATCTCTGAAAGGGGTTTAAGTCCTGTGTGCCAGCAACTGAACACCAACTCCACGGCATGGAGGGAAGGTCCATCCCAGCTACACCCAGGGGTGCTGCAGGATTGGGAGGCACATCATGGCAAGAGTCTCCACTCGTGTGCCTATGCTCTCCAACCCTGGTGGGTCTCCTCTTCCTGAACCTTCTCACCCAATGCTCTGAACAGTGACCAGGCTAACAATGTCCACACTGTGGATAGATCAAAGGCTGTCCTATCCCAGGGACCTTCTCAGCAGCAGCTTGTCCTTCTTGGACATTCTCTTCAACTCTGACACAGGCCCCAAGGTGCTTTGGAGTCACCTGGGGCAGCAAACCCTCTCCTACCAGGGCTGTCTGACCCGGCTGAGTTTATCTCTGGCTTTGGGGACTGCCGGGTTTGCTCTCTTCTTCAGCCTCTGACTTCAGCACCACCTTGCCATGTGCCAGCCACTCCAGTATGTCTCTGCTAGGAAGTAAAGCCTTTGCATACACTGTGCCCTGGGCACTCTGTAACAGGTTTACCTGTCATAAGGCTGCACTTGGCCCTGGTGCCACAGCTGAGCTCGAATGTGTGCTGCAGCTCGAATGTGTAGCAATGCCCTCAGCCTGGGGAACAGGCAAGAGGAGCTGGAGCCTGTGTGCTGTCACAGAAATGTGGCATTGTTGGAGTAACTGCTAAGACATGATGGGACAGCTCACACAATGACAGAGCTGCGACTGATGGCTAAAATTCCTTCAGGAGAGACCAGGAGGGAAGGTGAGGAGGGGGGATGCCCTTTGGGTGAAGGGGAAGCCCAGCTGTATGGAGCTCTTCTGTGGGATGGACAAAGGGAGGCAGCTCTGCAGGGCAGAGGAGCTGAGGGATTTGGACAACAGAGACCTGCTGAAGATGGAAGGAGAAGTGGCAAGGTGTGCACGGGGGGACCGAATAACTCCATGCCCAAATAATCACCAATGCTCCCTCTCTAAACCGTGGAGAGAGACCCATTCCAGCATTGTAATTTCCCTCATCAGAGATGGTTATCTACGAGAGGTGGAAATGTCCCACTCTGGAGGTCCCTCTTCCCATCTCTTAACAAGGCAACACACATATACAGGGAAAAGAAGGGAAGCCATTTACCCATGGTTCAGGTATTGATTCAGGTAAATCAATCTAGCATCTCATGCCTGTATGGAAGCCCCTGTGGTGGAGTGGGACTCAGCTCTCTCCCATGAATTCCACAAACACCGAGGAGGTGGGATTCCCCTTGCCCAAGCTGGAGTGCGCACACCAGAGATGTCTGCACGCGAGCTGCTTGTCTAAGCTCCCATTATAATCACCGGAGATGGAGGGTGGGAGTCAGTTGCCCACACACAAACACCTGGTGATATTTGAAGAGACAGAGGTGGTGCAAGGCATGTGCCAGTGTCTGCTGGCTCTGATGGAGCGCCTGTGAGACCCCTATCCTCCTAAAGCATGAGCGGGGGGCCAGGTGGGGAATTCCCTTGGCCGTCTCCAATGACCCCAGAGGCCTAATGCTGCTAGAGCACCACTCACTATGAAGCTGAGACACAAGCAGATCCCTACAGTGCAAAAATCCTCAAGTAATCCCATGCAGACACTTGATTTAATGACATAGAAATTGGCTGGCAGGGCCATGTCAGATGCTTGGGGTGTCCAGCACTACTGCACGTTTCTAGCAGATACAGCCTGGCTCCTAGAGGAAAACCATACCCTTTGGGAGTGGTGCTGGGCAGATGCCCCAGGGCACCTTGGGTTTCCTTCCTGTGCCCAGACAACTGAATCCTACCTCCACCTTCAGGCACAGTCTGTACTGTCAACATCCAAGCGTGCTGCATTAGTGGGAGGCACATCACAGCAAGGTCTCCACTCATGGCCCTGTGCTCTTAACACCTTCTAGTTCTCTTCTCCCTGGCCCTCTGTTCACCCCCAGGTGATATGAACAGGGCCTGTGCTGATGATGTCCCCAGGGTGGCTGGATCGCAGGCTGTGCAGGCCAGGGACTTCTTCAGTGGCACCTTGTCCTTCCTGGAGATTGGTTCACCTCTGTCACAGGCCCCCGTGTGCTCCAGACTCAACTCAGGCAGCAAACCCCTCTCCTGCCACTCCTGCACAGCCCAGCTCTGTTTCTCCCTGGCCTTGGGCACTGCAGCGTTTGCTCTCTCAGTGGGAACCTCCTTTCACCATTACATTGCCCCCTGCTTTGTCTACCAGCACGTCTCTGCTCTGAAGTGGGGCCATCGCACACACAGTGTCCTTGGCCCTTGGGAACAGGTTTCACCATGACTAATCTGACTGAAACATTGCTAGAATAACAGAGTTGTGGTGGGATCTCTTGCACGATAGGAGAGCCTACGATAGTAGGGGCAGTCTCCTTTAAGCAACATGAGGAACTCTGTGGATTATAGGCCCTTGTTCTTAGGGAGGGGACTTTAATCCCGCTGACATTCAATGGAAAGGCAAAGAGCAGAGTGCAAGCAGGCCAGGATGTTTCTGGAGGGCATCAGAGACAACTTCTTTGCACAAATGCACAGCGGGCCAATACTCGTGATGCTTCTTTGTATGTGGAAATTTCAAGGAGGGAGGAACTGCTCAGGGACAAGATAGTCAGTGTCAGCCTTGCCTGAGGTGACCATGAAAAGTAGCATCCCGGATCCTGAAGGGAGTGAGGAGGGATAGTAGCAGAGCACAGACCCTGGCCTGCGCTCAGAGGAGCAGAGGAGCAGTAAAAGAATAAAAAGGAAAATGTGGGCTCACTGCTGGATTGGTTAGGGAATCTAGGAACAGCAGACACAGGTAGGCCTGAGGAACTGAATGACTTCTTGGCTTCAGTCTTCACCAAGAAGGTCTCCCGGGCTGTTGTGCCTAGAGTCAGAACTCCAGTGGAAAAAACCTACCAACAGTGGAAGAGGGTTGAGTGAGGGATGAGTTGCAAGAACTCAGCCCATACAAGTTTAAGAGATTGGATGGGCTGCATTTGAGGCCAGGGAGAGGGCTGGCTGCTCTCACAACAAGGCCACTCACTATCATCTTGGAAATGTTGTGGAGGTCCCGATGAGCAGAAAAAGGAATATGTTGTGCCCATCTTCCAAAAAGGCCACAAGGACACCCCAAGGAGCTGCAGGCTGTTCAACTACACTTTGATGAGGAGTGTGTCATGGAGTGAATCTTCTTGTACCACACTTGTGGGCACATGAGGGAAAACGTGGGCCCGCTGCTGAATGGGGTGGGTGCCCTGGTGACAAAGGATACAGAGAAGGCAGAGTTGCTGAATGCTGCCTTTGTTTCAGTCTTCACTGCTAAGGCAAGTCCTCAGGAATTCCAGACCTTGGAGACAAGAGAGGAAGGCTGGAGAAAGGAAGACTCTCCCTTGGTTGAGGAGGATCAGGTTAGAGATCTTTTGTCCAAACTGGACATCCATAAATCCATGGGCCCCGCTGGGATGCACCCACGAGTGCTGAGGGAGCTGGCGGATGTTATCGCTAGGCCACTCTCCATCCTCTTGGAAAGGTCCTGGAGATCAGGAGAGGCCCTGAGGACTGGAAGAAAGCCAGTGTCACGCCAGTCTTCAAAAAGGGTAAGAAGGAGGAGCCAGGAAACTCCAGGCCTGTCAGCCTCCCCTCCATCCCTGGAAAGGTGATGGAACAGCTCCTCCTGGAGGTCATAACTAAGCATGTGGAGGACAAGAAGGTGATCAGGAGGAGTCAGCATGGATTCACCCAAGGGAAATCATGCTTGACCAATCTGATAGCCTTCTATGGTGGAGTGACTGGCTGGGTAGATGAGGGCAGAGCAGTGGATGTTGTCTCCCTGGACTTGAGCAAGGCTTTGGACACTGTCTCCCATCCCATCCTCCTAGGTAAGCTCAGGAAGTGTGGGCTAGACAAGTGGACAGTGAGGTGGCTTGAGAACTGGCTGGATGGCCGAGCTCAGGGGGTTGTGGTGAATGGCGCAGAGTCGAGTTGGAGGCCTGTGGCTAGTGGTGTCCCCCAGGGCTCAGTCCTGGGTCCAGTCTTGTTCAATGTATTCCTCAATGACCTGGAGGAAGGGACAGAGTGCACCCTCAGCAAGTTTGCTGATGATACTAAACTGGGGGGAGAGGCTAACACACCAGAAGACTGTGCTGCCATTCAGAGGGACCTGGACAGGCTGGAGAGGTGGGCGGAGAGGAACCTCCTGAAGTTCAACAAAGGCAAGTGCAAGGTCCTGCACCTAGGCAGGAATAATCCCATGCACCAGGACAGGCTGGGGGTTGACCTGCTGCAAAGTGGCTCTGCCGAGAAGGACCTGGGAGTGCTGGTGGACAACAAGTGAAGCATGAGGCAGCAGTGTGCCCTTGTGGCCAAGAAGGCCCATGGTATGCTGGGGTGCATTAGGCAGAGTGTTGCCAGCAGGTGGAGGGAGGTGATCCTGCCCCTCTCCTCAGCCCTGGGGAGGCCTCACCTGGAGTACTGTGTCCAGTTCTGGGCTCCCCAGTACAAGAGAGACATGGTACTCCTGGAGAGAGTCCAGCGGAGGGCTACCAAGAGGATTAGAGGGCTGGAGCACCTCTCCTGTGAAGAAAGATTGCAAGAGCTGGGCCTGTTCAGCCTGGGGAAGAGAAGATTGAGAGGCGATCTCATCAACGTGTACAAGTATCTGAAGGGGGAGTGTCAAGAGGATGAGGCCAGTCTCTTCTCTGTGGTGCCCAGCAACAGGACAAGAGGCAATGGGCACAAACTGAACCACAGGCAGCTCCATCTGAACCTGAGGAAAAACTTCTTCCCTGTGAGGGTGACAGAGCATTGGAACAGGTTGCCCAGAGAGGTAGTGGAGTCTCCTTCGCTGGAGATATTCAAAAGCCGTCTGGATGTGATCCTGGGCAATGTGCTCTAGGTGACCCTGCTTGAGCAGGGAGGTTGGACTAGATGATCTCCAGAGGTCCCTTCCAACCTAAACGATTCTGTGATTCTGTGATTCTATGAGGGAGAAGAAGGTTCCTGGGAACAGTCAGCATGGATGTACTGAAGATAGATCATTCTTGGGCAACCAGGTTGCCTTCTGTGATAAAAGACCTGTACTTGTGGAGGAGAGGAGAGTAGTGGATATCATTCACCATGATTTTTCAAGGAGTTTGACACTGTGTCCCCCAACATTCTTTTATACAAGGAAGGCATTACAATAGGCTGGGTAGGCAACCAGATGGGTAAAAAGCTGGCTGGGTGATCAAGCTCAGCAGGTATTTGTGAGTGGGTCAGGCTTTACCTGGAAGCCAGTGACAAGTGGAAGACACAGCTCTCCTCACATCTGCCGATGACAGCTAATCAGGAAAAGTCATGAGCTTGAGGGCTGCCCTTCAGAGGGACCTCAGCAGGTAGGAGGAATGGGCTGCCAGAACACTGTGAAATTCAAAACAAAACAAATGCCAGATCCTGCACCTGGGGTAGACCAACACCCTGCAGTGATATGTGTCGGAAGCAACGGGAGACATGCTCATCCGATGATGATCACAAGCCTCAGTTTATTTGCACATTTTCATGACTTATATAATAGAGTTAATTAGCTCATACATATTGCAACAGCCAAGCTCCTTATAGGTTGCTAACATTAGTTACTTATCATGCCCGACAGCCAGATGCTGTCAGCCTGTTTGTAACGGCATTTTCGCTGATACAAAACCTAGCCTCAACCCCACATCCGCTCAACCAGACACTTCCCCAAATCCACGCGACCCAGGCGCGTTTCACATTGCCTTTTGACACACAGTTACATCCAAGTAGTTCTTGCAGCCGTGTCTTCATGTCTCTCATCACGTAGCTGACTTCCCAAAATACCTTCCACACGTCCCCCGCTTTCTTGTAGTAGGACATAGTTAATCTGTACTTTAGCAAGTAAGCGCGAAAACAGCTTACGAAGGCAGGAAATTAAGCAAGGTAATATCAGCAAAAGCAGCAGTAGCATAAGTCCTACATTTATGCCGTACATGAGCAAGGTTTTGAGCCAGGGGCCAATGCCAAAAGAAGTGAGCCAGCTGTCCAATGGGTTGTTGAGGACCTTAATGTCCTTGGTGTGATCTTTGAGCCATTGCAGCTGCTTATGAACAGACTCAGAATTGGAGGATAGATTGAAGCAGCACATACCTTCAAACTCCGTACAACCATGGCCGTGTGCCAATAGCAAAAAATCAATGGCAGTTCTATTCTGGAGGACCTGATGTTGCAGGTTCTCCATATCCTGTGCCAATTCACTAAGGACCTGAGTCGTCACGTTGGATTGTTTCACCATCCAGCAAGCGAGTTTGCTGATGGTACGGAGTGCATGAGCAGTGCCCACCCCGGGGACTATGGATGCAAACAAATTAGCTGTGGGCACCCAGAGTTCGACTTGATCGCTGCAGTCGGGAGTGAGTGCAGATAGGGTTCTCTTTTCACGGTGAGTCTTGTTGAACAAGAGGTGCGACATCACGGTAACATTTGGCATGAAAAGGGTCAATTTTCCTAGGTAGCACGGGCCCCCGTGGGCATGCCTTGGAATTCCCTGCCAGGCCCGATTTCTACAAATTAGATAGGTATTGCGAGGTAATGCTTTTGCACTGTCATTAGCCCAAACCTTTACATCTCTCGGTCCCCATCCGTAGGTTCTATAGGGACCGCACATGTATGTTTTATTCCAAAAGGGGTAGTTTCTGGGAGTAAGCCAAAACGTGGGATCGTCCACACCCCACCTAAAGTTGCCCAATTCAATACATCCCGACTCATTTGCCGAACTATTTAGCATTCGGCTTCCCAGGAGCCTGATCTCCTGGGGGTCCCACGGTATAGTTTTGTTCAGAGCTGCCAAGAGTCTTGCTGTACACTCACTATCAGTAAGTTGGCCATCACATCGGCCCGTGGACAACGTAGCAAAATCGGATACATTAATCCCAGGTATACCAACCAGGCATGTGCGAAAAGGGTCAGTGGCCGACGCTAAAGCCAGACAGAAGGAAGTGGTATGCGTTTTCGTAGCCCATGTTAGCCACACATTTGGAGGGGAAGCAAAGTAAAAGGCAGAGCTGGTAAGGCACAGCATTATAAGGCAACAACCGCGAAGCCATATTGGCACTCTCCCCTTATTCGGACCCTTTAGCTGTTGGAGGGTCAGCTGCATCAGACACTGCCGTAGCGAAAGGATCGAGAGCAGGTTTCGTCCACTTCGCAGGTACCCACAACGGACCTGTCGGGGCAGAAACACAAAGATAGCCCCTTCCCCAAAATAGAACCTTTGCAGGCAATTGCCATAAGCCGGTTCGCGGATCCTTGTACCGGACCCAGATATTATTATGATCTCGGCTTCGAGGCACGGTGCCGGTGTGTATAAGAACGGGCGGATGACGCACCTCGCCGAATACACATAGGTGGTTTAGGATGAAAAGGGTTTTCAGCAGTCGAGAATGTGGGTCAGCGATTCCCTCGTGATGCTTTAAATGTTGTTTCAGGGTATTGTGTGCCCGCTCCACGATAGCTTGCCCCGTAGGGGAGTGGGGAATGCCTGTAATGTGGCGAACCCCCCACGTTGCTAAAAACTTTTCAATTCTACGACTGGTGTACGCAGGCCCATTATCTGTTTTTAGTTGTCGCGGTACACCCATAACAGCAAAACAACCAAGTAAATGTCGTTCAACATGCAAGGCTCTCTCCCCCACCTGGGCTGTTGCCCAGATGAACTTACTATAGGTGTCAATAGAGACATGCACATATTTTAGGTGCCCAAAAGTGGGGATATGTGTGACATCCATTTGCCACAACTCATTCGAGGAGAGTCCTCTGGGATTGACCCCCAAACCTAAGCCGCAACCGCCATTGTGGTCACTGCAGATGGGACATGCGCAGACTATGCTGCGAGCCTCTGTATGCGTTATGCCAAACTCTCGGCAGAGACCCTTAGCATTCTGGTGAAATATGGAGTGAGTCTCCCTAGCCAAAGTGGTCTTGGCCACGGGGGTGGTTGCCGAGAGAGAGACCAATTTGTCTGCCCTGGCATTGCCCGCGCCAAGACCAATATTCCATTTGTGACTACGGACATGAATAATGCAATATGGGTGTTCCCTAAGTTTTACCGCTCGTCTTAGCTGATGTAAGAGCGCAAGGAGGCGTTCATTTCTGACATCCTTAACTAGGGCATCCTTGATGCGCTCAACCACACCAGCCGCATAGAGTGAGTCAGTGACAATTTTAAGGGGCCCTAGCAAGTGTAGCAGTGCCCAAACCACAGCAGACAACTCCATGGTTTGGAGCGTATCTGCTGGTGTAGCATTGAGCAATGTTTGTTGCCAAACACTATTGTCCTGCCAGGTGACGGCGGCCCGACGCGATTTTCGCCCTGCGTCAGTATATACTGTTATAGCGTCCTTTATAGGGTTCCTCTCTCTCTTGGGGCATGTCATCCAGTTCCATTGTCCGATCCATCGTAATAATGGAGACTTAAAGCTATTAGTTTTAATCACGGAACCGGCACCAAGCAGTGCTTCTTGTAAATGTTCACTATTCTGCAAATACCATCGTAAAGAGTCTTTCGTTCGCATGGGTAGATATATCGTAGAAGGCTCACAACCTTGAACTTGTAAGATTCTCTCCCTTCCTCGTTTTATCAAATCTGCCAAAACCTCTACTTGTTGTACTAAGGTTTTAATCTGCTGTAAAGCAGGGGACACCCACTCGAGGATACCCAACTCTCCGGTGCCCCTTAGTTGCACTAGAGCCCCGATTAGGTATCGGTGCCCCAGCCATACAGCAAGATCAACCGGGACGGTAGCATTAAGGCGGTGTACATGTCCCACAAGCGCACGGTCTACAATCTGTTGTATAAGGTTTCTTTGATGCGGAGTGATGTTGAGCTTTGTCGTGGGGTCCGTGCCCCTCAGAAGTGGGCGGAGTCCCTCCAGCAATTCATTTGGGATGCCCACTATGGGCCGCAGCCACTGCAGGTCTCCCAAAAATTTCTGCGCATCATTAAGGGTCCGCAACCGTGATTGTAATTGCAGCTTCTGAGGGGAAACGGTTTTATCAGTAAGTACCCAACCTAGGTACTTCCATGGTGATACTTGTTGAACCTTGTCCGGAGAGATCACCAGGTTAGAGCATTGCAACACCTGCTGAACATGCTCAATTTGGCTGTCAGAAAAAGGAGTAGCTTGGGCAAATAATATATCATCCATATAATGATATATTACAACATGTTTCCATTGCTCACGTAGAGGCTGCAATGCCGCAGCTACATACAGCTGACATAACGTAGGGCTATTACGCATGCCCTGTGGCAACACTGTCCATTCAAACCGTTGATCTGGACCCTCTCTGTTGAGGGAGGGCAAAGTGAACGCAAATCGCTTCCGATCCTGAGGGTGCAGGTCGATGGTAAAGAAGCAGTCCTTCAAATCGATGATCAGCAGGGAGCAATGTTCAGGAATCATGGCTGGGTTAGGCAACCCTGGTTGTAAGGCACCCATGGGCTCCATTTGCTTGTTGATTTCCCTCAAATCATGCAGCAGTCGATGTTTGCCCGACTTCTTCTTTATGACAAATATTGGGGAGTTCCATGGACTGGTGGATAGACGTAAATGGCCTTGTTGGAATTGCTCGTTTACTAATTGATGAGCATGAAACAGACTTTCCTGTTTTAGTGGCCATTGCTTAACCCATACCGGTGTGTTGGTAGTCCAGGTAATGGGAATGGGGAAAGTCCAAGCAATGGCTAAAAGGCTAAAGGGTGTTCATTCGTAAGTACAATCCCCAGCTGCGAAAGTATATCTCTGCCGATTAGGCACTGCACCGTTGGTGGTAGTTGTACCACAGCGAACACAGCAGAAACTTGTCGTCCCTCTAGCTTTACTTTCAATGTAGGTGTTCGTTGCGCAAACGTCATGCCCCCAACTCCGGTGACCGTAGTGTTTGATGGAAACAGGGGCCATCCCTGGGGCCACTGTGACGGAGCGATTATGCTAGAGTCCGCGCCAGTATCCAAAAGAGCCATAAGAGTCACTTGTTGATCATTATAGGCAAGTTCAACTTTATGTCTAGGTTGATCATTTAAAGTCAAGGTCAGGAGAGTCAGTCCCCCGGAGGAACCGACTCCTTGTCCCCCCCGGTCCTTGTTGGCTAGCGAGGGTATTTCCTTTGCAAGTTGTTCCAACGGGATTAATTGAGCAATACGTTGTCCTTTGGTTATCCGTATGGGTGGAAAAGGAGTGTGCAGCATTATCATTATTTCTCCAGTATAATCAGCGTCAATGACGCCAGGTAGAACAAAGAGTCCCAACATTGATGCTGATGATCTGCCGAGCAACAATGCCCCCACAGACTTGTTTTGAATCATGACAGGACCGTACACCCCAGTAGGAATGCGATGGGGCTGAGTGGTCAGGAGGCTAACGTCTACAGCGGATGCCAGGTCAAGTCCGAGACTCCCTCTCGTTGCTGGTCTGAGCTGGGAAGTTGTGTAACAGCTACTTGTGTCTGTGCGCGGCTGCTCCGACTCGCGCTCCCACTGAAGTTTCCCGAATGGCGACGGCAAGCACCAATGTTGTGGCTGTCTGAACTACATCTAACACACCAGACACCAGACGCGGTACATTCCTTCCGGACATGACCCGGGAGCCCGCAGCGGTAGCATTTCACTCGGGGGAAACTTCGCCCCACATTCTGCCGGGTGGCCACTGACGCTTGGAGAGGTGCAAGAGCTGCTAAGACCTGCGTCTGAGACGTCCTAGCCTGTTCCTGTAACCCGACACCTAGTTGCTTAATGGCCTCCACTACCAGGGCCTGGGGTCCAATAGGTACCTGGGCCAACCTTTCCAATGCCTCCTCAATCGTCCAATTGGCACTGAGGGTGCTCAGAATGTTACGAGTAGTAGTATTACAATTTTGTAGGGCGCACTGCTTCAGCAAGGCGCCCCGCATGTACTCAGGAACCCCAGCTCTCTCTATAGCTGCTGCAGCCTTATCAATAAAGGCTCCAAACGTCTCATCTCTACCTTGTTTAATGCCCATGTACACTGGTACACCACCGGGCTCCTTAACACGATCAATGGCACGGCGCACCAACTGCATCGCCTCCCGTAACTTATCGGGGCCCAGCAGGGCCTGCGCCTCGGTGCGGAGGAATGGGCCGATGCCCATAAGTTCCTCCACCGTCACGCCGTGTAAGGGGTCGCCCGGCTGTCGTTGGCAAGCCACCGACTCGTGAACCAAGCTCTGCCAATGGGCATTAAACAACAATTGTTGATGCTGAGTAAAAATCAGCCGAATTATCCCTCTGCAATCCGCGGGCAGAAGTATCTGCGTGCTCCAAAGGTAGTCAAGCATTTGCCTCACTGGTTCACTGTGGGCCCCAAACTGACTGACAGTCGCCCGCGATTGCGACAAAAGTTTCCAATCTAGGGCAGTTATCACTGCCTGCACGCCACCCCCCAGAACAGCCTGGAAGGTGACGGGGCAGGCAAGCTGCTCCGCCACCTGCAGCACATCTGCGTCCCCCCGTTCCAGACTCTCCCTGGCGAGCGCAGCCCAGGCCTCCCGACGGTCCTTAGCCATGGCATCAGCCAAGTCCGCTTCCGCCCCCGGGGGTGGCTCTGGGGGAGGGGGGGCCGAAGCCGCATTCTCGTCAGGGGCCGAGCCCGCAGGGGCCGACTCGCCAGGAGGAGGAGAAGGAGGGGGGGGGAGGAGGGGGGGGGCAAATAGACAATAGACGTACTCGGGGGTAGGGGAATATCTCGTGGCCAGTCCGTGCCATAAGTCTTATTTTTTTCATGTGCGGCAGAGGCCTGCTCTGCCGCCCGCTGCTCAGCCTGGTACTGCAGCAACTCATTATGGATGGCCCTCCAGGTTTTACCCAACTTTTTGGCCAACTTATCTCCATCAATCGCAGCCTCCCAGAGCTTATCACCCAGCTTACGCCACTCGGACAACTCATGGACTGTATGAGGATTCAGAAAACAGCCCTGGGAGTGTCCGTAGGCCAGTAAACCAGGAAGCTCTTTTTGGAGGTCCAGCTCCTTAACTTGCCTTTTTTGCAGGAAGCTGGTAAAAAGGTTATACGCTGCTTGCCTCTGCATACCTGATTCACGTCAGCGCTGTTGCAGCTCTCCAAGGTCTCGGCAGCGCGTATCAGCCGGGTACGCCGATGCGAACGCCCAGGGCTCGACACAGTTTTCTTCGCTGTGTTTTAGCCGTCCTCGCTGCAAAGGACCTGCCCACCTCGTTGCTCCGCCGTGGATCACGTCGGGGTCACCATTTGTCGGAAGCAACGGGAGACATGCTCATCCGATGATGATCACAAGCCTCAGTTTATTTGCACATTTTCATGACTTATATAATAGAGTTAATTAGCTCATACATATTGCAACAGCCAAGCTCCTTATAGGTTGCTAACATTAGTTACTTATCATGCCCGACAGCCAGATGCTGTCAGCCTGTTTGTAACGGCATTTTCGCTGATACAAAACCTAGCCTCAACCCCACATCCGCTCAACCAGACACTTCCCCAAATCCACACGACCCAGGCGCGTTTCATATTGCCTTTTGACACACAGTTACATCCAAGTAGTTCTTGCAGCCGTGTCTTCATGTCTCTCATCACGTAGCCGACTTCCCAAAATACCTTCCACAGATATGGGTTGGGGTGGCATCAGCTCTGCAGAAAAGGACTGAGAGTCTTTGTGGGCAGCAAGCTGAATGTGAAGCAGCAGCATGTCCTGGCAGCAATGGAGGCCCCAGCGTCCTGGGCTGCCAGAAAAAGAGCAAAGCCAGCAGACTGAGGGAAGCAATTATCCCCCTCCACTCAGCACTCGTTAGAGCACTTCTAGTTCCTGTATCCATTGAGGCCCCCTGTAGAAGAACGCTGTTGATGACATGCAATGAGTTCAGTGGCAGGCCTCCGAGGTGGTCAGGGGCTGGAGCACTTGCCCTATGAGGAGAGGCTGAGGGAATGGGCCTTGTTCAGCCTGAAGAAGGAAAGGCTTTGGGGGGAACTCATCGCAGCTTCACAACTGAAGGTTAGAAACCGATAAAGAACCAGGTTTGTGCAGAGATTCATGGCAGGACAATGAGAGGCAATGGTTACAAGCTGACACAAGTGCAGCTAAAATTGGATATAAGGAAGAAAAAACAATGAGAGCAATAAAGAAGGCTTCAGAGAGGTTATGGATTCTCTGTTCTTGGAGACTTTCAGGACACTGTTGGACAAAGCCCTGAGAAATTCGATGTGAATTCAGTGGTGATCCCGATGCAAGCAAGAGGTTGGACTAGAAACCTCTCAAGGTGCCTTCCAACCTGAATGGTTCTGATAACTCTATCATCCCTGATGATAGCCCCTGCGATTCTTACAGTCATGAATTCCTTTTCTGCATGCGAGTTAGCAGCAGATATGGCATTCCCAGAGCCAGCCCCTCCCAGTGGTGTGAGGTTGCCTCTTGGGCCTGAAAGGTTTTCAATTCAAAGCTTAATTATTAGGGACCGCTTGTCCAGAATGAGCCCTCCTCACCATCTACAACACCTGCACATTACAGCACAATGCCCAATGAGTGTGACACATGCAGAAAGTCATGGCACAAGGGTGATTGCACTCTGATGTGCCCAAGGTCCTTAGCAGATCCAGTAAAATCCAGAAGGACTGCAAGAGCCTTAAACCTCCTGGGCACACATTAGTAAGGTTGACTTTGTGCCTATGGGAGGCTGAGGGAGCTGGGTTGGTTCAGCCTGGAGAAGAGGAGACTTTGGGTAGACCTAAGAACAGCCTGCCCATACCCACCAGGAGGTCATCAAGAAGATGGAGCCAGGCCTTTGTACTGTTGTGCACAATGGGAGGAGGAGGCCCAATGGGCCGTAGCTGAAACAAGAGCAGATCAGGCTGGAGGGAAGAAAACACATTTTACCCCTGCAGATAGCCAAGCGCTGGGGCAGGTTGCCCAGAGAGGTTGTACCATCTCCATCCTCAGAAGTTTTCAAGTCCTAAATGAACGAAGCCCTGAGCAACCTGGTTGGAGCTGACAGTTGACCCTGCTGTGGGAAGGAGGTTGGGCTAAAGACCTCCTGAGGTCCCTTCCAGCCTTAAGGATTCTGCATTTCCTTCCATACCACGTCTTTCCTTGCTGACCACAGGGAAAACCTTCAGCTTCCCAGTGACCATGGTAGCGCATCAGACAAAAGTAGGAGCAGGTCAACTGCATGTTTCTTGTCCTACTCCACTCAGAGTCATTCAGATTCAGGGCGGCTTTGCAGGTATCCCCAGAGAGCCCTGATTTTTCTTTGGCTTCACCTTTTATTGCATTATTCCCTCTTTTCTACCTGACAAGGTCTTCTCTTTTACCATTCTGATCCCCTCCCATACAATCAATCACCCCTATCTATCCTGTCCTCATTGGCCCTGGCTTTGCTTGCTTTCTACCCTCCTTTGGCTTTTCTGAGAGTGTTCCCATGCTCATTTCTACCTTGGCCAGAAGTTCCTTTACACTAGTACCTCCTTTTAATATATGCAGTGTCCTGAAATTCTTCATGCTGTTATCCTGTCAGAGGCACAGCAAGACAGGATGAGTCATCTGCACACAGACATTAAGAACTGACACAAAGGAACTCCAGTCCAGAGAGATTGGAGATTTGGCCAACAGAAACCTCATGAAGTTGTGCAAGGAAAAGTTGCCAGCCCTGCACTAGGGGAGCAGAAAACCCCTGTGCATCAGGACAGGCTGAGTCCTGACCATCAGAGGAGTGACCCAGAGGAGAAGGGTCTGGATATTATGAGGGATGCCATATGAGCCAGCAGTGTATACTCACCACAGATGAGGCCAGCTGCATATGGGGCTGCTTCAGGAAGACCATGGCCACCCAGGCAAGGGCAGTTATTATCTTCCTGCTCTCAGCACTGCTGTGACCACATCTGGAAGAGTGTATCCCCATGTGGTATGCCCAGTGCTGGAGGAATGGGGAAGATCTGGAGAGGGTCCAGGGGAGGTCTCCCAAGATGGGGGTAGGGTCCTGAGGCACAAGGCCTTCATGGAGAGGCTGAGGGATGTGGCCTTCTTTAGCCTGGTGAAGGGGAGGCTAAGGGCATTCCAGTAGGAGCCTGTGAGTGCTTGAAGGGTGGTTTCAGAGGTGATGGAGAGTTTCTTGTTAACAGGGAATAGCAAGAGAAGGAGAAAGAGATGAAAGATAAATGGATTATGAGAAGTTCAGGCTGAACTTTTGGAAACTGGAATGTCACTTGTACTGTGGTTGAACAGGGCACCCAGAGGGAGTTGGTGGGGAGCCCCTGGCTTTGTGTCTGGATGAAAAGCAAGAGAGGGCAGAGAGCCATCAGTAAAGGTGGTCAGATGGCTGGGGGAGAGCAAAGTGGGGAAGCAGGCTGGGTGTCTACAGGCTGCAGGGACACAGACACAGGAGGGGGACAGCCTGGGGTGGAGACGACTGAGGGCACTGCCAAGGCTGAAAGCCTCCGACAGGGCGGAGGTCTTTGTGCTCTTGGCTTTCTCTGGTGTCTGCCACTGAGGCCAAGGAGACACTGTGTTTCTGACGGCCCCAGGTCCTCATTACCTCCCCACACCCTCAGAGAGCCCAGGAGATGCTGTCTCATCCTGCACGAAGCCTTGCACACCCCCACCCTCTCCCTGCCCCCACAAAGAGCCCTGAGCCAAGTCGGAGCGAAAGCACCACCCTGTGCAGGGGCTGGGTGTCAGTGCTGGCCCATGCTGTCTGATAACACACAGCAAGGTGGACTTGGTGTCACAGCCACCTGCACATTTCCTTTGCCAACCTGTAACAAGTGCCTCCAACTTTCTGCTCTCCTCAGCCCCTGGGAGGCTTTGTTGGTAATGGTCCTCAGGGGGACCCATTAACACTCCCTGAAACTTGGGATTTAATTCTGACTTTAACTTCTTCAGTGTTTTTCTCAGTTCCCTCTCAGTATCTGAGGTTCATGGGCTCAGCACCACATACACTCGAGGGGGGATTAAAAGGTCAGAAGCCCTAACAAGCCATGCCACTCCCCAGCATTTTCTTGAGGTCTCAGTTCTTGTGAGGCTAAGTGGAGACCTCTCAGGAGGGCATTTACAAGAGGAAGCTTCGGGTGAAAGTCCTTCCTTAAATGTACACTGTTTGAACCCTTCGAGTGTCTCTCTATGCTGGTATCCAACCCTCCCTTGTGGTCACCCCCTGCTTAAAAAAACAGAAATCAGATGCCATGCTTCTAAGTAATCATGCCTCTCATTGCCAAAAGTGACATTCTGAAGTAGCTCCACATTGCACAGATACTTCCCATATACTGCTGGAGAGACATTCTTTATTTCAATACTATGTCATGGAAAGACAGATTTTGAATTTAGCACTGTGTAAGCTTGAATTTGAGGAAGAAAAAGAAGCTATTTCCTCATGGGCTCATTAGCATCATCACGCTTAGCAAAATCCTTCCTAGATGCCAACCTCTCCTAGCAGCCCCCTGTGGCCATACAGAGAAGGAGAGGCAAGAATCACCTCATTATGGTTGCTGAGTGCTAACGAGCTCCCGGGGGACAGCCACCGAAGGTGGAGGGCCATGGCAGGAACGCAGCTGCTGGGAGGTCTAATGGGGCCTGCTGAGGGCTGTTAGCGATGAAGCTGTTTCAGGCAATCAAAGTGTCCCTCCCTGGGGGCTGATTAGAGCAAAAAATCAGAGGCGGTGATTTCAGGGTGACAAAGCCAGGAGACAGAGAGGTCTTTGTCACGTCGCCCCTTGGACGTGCCCTGTCCAGGGCCTCGCAGGCCTCTGTCGTCCCCCATTCTGCCTCCATTCCTCAGATATCCCTCAGCTGTGGTCGCCACTCCCCTGGAGCCTGACCCCAAAAAGATGGCCCCCAACACCTCCATCTGCAACCACAGAGTGATTCCCCACCCCACCAGGCCCCACTGTTAGAGCGCTGCCTCCCCATCATGAATGGCTGCCAATACTCCCTCACGCCTGCCCCTGCTCTCCTTGATCCTCCGCTTGCCAATATGCTTTTCTTTCGGCAGCCCCCTTTCTGCCAGCCTCTGTCTCTCCCAGAAGGTTTCCTAACATGGACTCATGCTCTACATCCATGGAAAGCATCGATGCAGGTGTAATAGATTTAAAAAAGCAAGTGGGAAACATCCTATTCTCAGGATGGCCTTCTCACCTCAAGTGATTCTCAATGAAACCATTACCCAAACTTTAATAAAGGCATCACAAGTACTGCTGAAGCAAGAGGTGGATTCCTACAGATACTTTGTGCCTCCATGTTCCCTCCTAAGCTCAGCTGCAGTTAATGATGTCTCTCTGTAGGGATTTTATTCCAGGAGAACTGGAGATTTTGGAACCTGATTGGAAGAAAAAAGCAAAGAGGAAGGTGACTAGTACCAGGGAGAGGTTCTGCTTGCTCGAGCTGGGTAATGGCAGGCAGCAACGGGCATGAGATGGGAAAGGTCAAAGATGGAAAAAGAAATGGACAGCCATTCTCCTGTCACAGGGCAACACACCTGACACCCACTCCATGACAGCTGCGGAGTAGCTCATCGGCCTTTGCACACGCTGCCAGGAGAGTGGCACTTCCAGAGAGCAAGTGCTTTCCAAACCCTTCCTAGCAGGACTCTTTGCACCAAGATGAACTGAGATCTCAGAGCTCCTCCTTGCATCCACTGGCAATAGGGGAGGGCCGGGGACCCCTCTGATGGAGGCATCAACCCGAGAAACAGAAATGCTTGTTTGGGAGATGTTGCGGGATTCATTTCCCCCAAGATCAGTACTTGACGGGAGGGCAGCAGGATTTCAGGACTGGGGTGGTGAGCAGCTTGAGGGAAGGGGTGATGTGGTGGCCTAATGGCTTCAGGTTTGTGAGAGGAAATGGGGGACAGTTATGAAGGGGTTAGGGAGGGGGCCAGAGTTTTGTTACAGGGGAATCTGTGCCATGGTCAGCATGTTATGGGGTGGTTCCTGGTCTGGGTGAGAGGGCCTGTGCAGTGCCATGCACAGAGGGGCCCCCCAGGATCATCCGGGTAGAAAGGTCTGTCCAACACCTGGCAGAATGGGAGGATGCTGTTGTGGGAGGGGGAAGGGGTCTGTGCAGCACTCAGCTGAACCCGGGGGCCCAGTCTGGGTGCCTGGGGAGTTCCCCGCTCCTGGCCCTGCTGTGGTCTCTGTGAGGAAGGTCTGGAGCAGGGTCTGCTGGGAGTAACCTGTGCAGGGGAGGTGAAGGATGCTCTGCACCACATCTGAGATGGGCCTGTGCTCACTGCCCCACAAGTGCACCCTCGGGGTCCCCCGGTCTACGGGCAAGGACTGCAGAACTGGCTGGAGCAGTTACCCCTGTGTGCATCCTTTGTCATCAGATCCTGGGTCCTGTGTGTCAGTGAGGACAAGAGCTGTGTCCCCAGCAGAGGCCTGGAAGGTTGACCCTTCAGCCTGCTGACCGTCCCAGAGACCTCACAAGATGTCTGTTGGAGAAGGGCCCTCCCCTGAGAAGACCCTGCCTGAGCCGTTCATGCAAGACCTTCTCTTCTTTCCCCTGAGCCAGAAGGTTTCTGACCATCAGACTTGTGCTGGGGGTTCAACAGCATGACAAGAGAGGGGGGAGGCACTAGCCCCCTGAGCAGGGGACAGGAACATCCCTCCTTCATAGTTTTCAGGAGAGGAGCAGGACATGCAGCCAGGATCTGGGGGGAGGGGCTGGCTGGCTTGATGGGGGAAGGTGCTAACCGAATTCCTTTTCCAAAAGAGGCTCTTTTGTTTGATTGTTTGTTTATTGTTTTTCACCCAAGGCGAAAGGGCTCTGGCTTTGGGGCAAGACCTTCCTGCTTTAAGGGTGGGTGTTAGGTCAAATCACCTCAAAGCCTTTGCCATGGAGGTTTACTGCACTGGTGGCTTCCCCTTCCAAAGAGCTTTAGGCCTTCAGCAAGTGTGAAAGGTCTCCTCCTCCCTCAAGGCGGGCAGGGGGCCGTTGGGGTGGAGCTCCAATGAAAACAGGCAGCATGCTGGAGGTGGGAGCAGGGAGTGGTGTCAGGAGAGCCAGAGCTCCTGGTTGAGACTTTTACAGGAGTTCAAGGACATGCCTGGACAGTAGTGAAAGGCTGAACAAGGGAAGAGTTGACCCCTTGCTGCTCAAGGAAAGAGTTGACCTGGAGTCACGGGACTCCTCTGTGATTAGTGACCAGTTTCAAGGAGGAGAAATCTGGCTAGCAGTGGACGAGGCCTGAGTGAGGGATTAGTGCTGAGAACTCAACCTCTCAAGCCCATGGGACCCAATGGCTGCATCCAACTGTGCTGATGGAAGTCGCCAACATCCTTGTAAGGATCCTCGCTATTGTTTTTGCGAGGGGGTGGAGATGAGGGCAGGCATGCCCAAAGACTGGAGGAAAGTCACATTTGAACCCCTCTTTAGAAGAGGCCAAACAAATGATCCAAGGAACAACAGGCTGGTCAGCCTCACTTCAGTGCCTTGGAAAATCATGGCATGACGGAGTCCTCTTGAAACACATTTGTGAGCAAATGGAAAAGAACATGACTGGTAACAGTCAGCACGGGTTTCCCAGCTCTTAATCTTGCTTCACTGACCCTATTACCTTCTAGGACAGATAACTGGATTGGTGGAGGAGGGCAGAGCAGTGGATGTCACACACCTTGTCTTTAGCAAGGCTTTTGACATGGTGTTCCAAGTCAGGATGTCATGGTGTGGATGGGTGGACAACCAGGAGACTAAAGCACTGCTGGGCTGACTAGGCTCACAGTAGAGTGTCTGATGGGTCATCCTCTGCCTGGCGGCCATTAACAAGGGAAGTCCCTCAGGGGTCTACGCTGCTATCTGTCCATTTTCCATCTTTATCACTCCCCTGGAGGAGGTCTGCAGAGGAGACTAGAGTGGAGGAATACAAGTCACTGTGCTCACAGCAGGGGCAGCCATGCAGAGGGACCTTGAAAGTCTGGAGGAAGAGGTAGCATGCACCCATCTGAAATGCAACCAAGGCAAATGCCAACTCTTGCCCCTAGGGAGCAAGAACCCCTTGCAACAACATAGGCTGTGGACAGATTTCAGGGAGCAGCAAGGGCCAGCTGCTCCCAAAGGGACGGGGAGCTGGGAGCCAAACATGATAACAAGGCCAAAAAGGCAGGGGCCTCCCCAGCCGGGGCCAGCCCCACCCTACCCAAGTGAGGCGAGCAGGGCAGACCTGGAGATGGTACCCGGGTTCAGCAAAGACTCCAGATCATCAGGAGAGTTTTTGGTGATGAGGCAGGTCCAAGGTCAAGCCAGGAACACAAGTCAGCAAACCAGGATCAGGTCCAATGACAGTAACCAGGGTCAGACAAGGCCCTGTAATTGCAGGGCATGTCCAGAGAGATGAGGTATACCCAGGGTCAAGTTGGAAAGTCAGCCCTTGAGTCAGAGTCTGGATCAACAGGGGCCGTGGTCAGGAATAGGCACAGCTGTAATGCAGCTGCAGACAGGCACACCTGCAGTGTAGGTCGAGATGGCACTGAGGCCCCACAATTGAACTTAAATGGGCTCTTGGGCCATGTGCAGTGGGGTTTGTGGAAGCCTCTGGTGAGGCTGGTCAGGGACATGAAGGCCTGTTAATGCCCCCAGGGCCCTGGCAACAGACTGGCCTTAGCCAGTGGAGTAGCTCCACAGAAAAGGCCCTGGGGGTCCTGGTGCACAGCCAAGTGAACTGAGCCAGCAGTGTGTGCTGGCAGTGAGGAAGGCCAACAGCCTCTGGGGATGTATGCGCAGGAGCACAGCCAGGAGATGGAGGGAAGTGATCACCCCCCCCATTACTCACTGCTTCTTACACCATATCTAGAGCACCACATCCAGCGCTGGGTCTCAAATAAAGGAAAGACAATGACAAACTGCAGTCAATTTAGTAGGAGGCCATCAGGAAGCTCAGGCAGCTGCTGCACAAACTTCTGTGTCCGTGGGACCAGCGGCTCCTGCTCCTCCAGCCAGGGCAGAGGCTGAGGAGACTGCACCTCACGACATGCCAGTCCAACAACACCAAGGGGAATCATGCCCAGTGGCTCCCACTGGTGCCACAATAGGAGTAACAGAGGCCTCTGGGCACCTGCCAGGGAGGTATGCCAAGGAGGCATACCTCTGGACCTGCCAGGGAGGAGAGGTGGACACAAACCACAAGGACATATCAAGAGCTCTGCTCTCTTCAGCCCCTGACACACCAGTCCCTTGTGCCTCAGGGAGCAGTTCATGGACTCTCTCACCTCAGGGGACAGAGCCTGGCACCCAAGAGGGGGGATTCACCCCATTGCCCAGGGTAAGTCTCCATGGCTCGGAGGAAATGTCTGGGGCTCGACCTCTCCCTCCCCACTGACCATGGTGAGGGGCTGGAGGGACCAGCTCAGGCCACCAGGGCTCTCTCAACCTGAGCGAGGCAGTGAACAGACAGACGTCTGCAGGGAGGTGAGGGGAATCCCATTCTGATCTCAGAAATGGCCAGTTTAATCAGGACACGTAACGTGCTAGTTCAGGAGGACATCAGTAATAATTCTCCTGAGATGAATACCCTACCTAAACACTTCCTATGATTTCATCATGGGAAAACACTGACCTTTTTATTTAAATTAGTTGATCATTTCAACTGAGGGAAAGGTGCATGTATTTTTTCTGATGATGACAACAGTTCTTCACCTTTGCAGGCAGAGCTTGGGGTCTAACCACAAGCACCCAGTGGCACTTGGAGAGGCACTGATGTATCTCAGGTACCTGCCTGGGCCTGGCAGCTCTCCCAGAGGACCTGCAGGAGACTGGAGCCCCTTGGAGCTGCAAGTGGAGGCTGGCAGAGGGGGCCAAAGCACCTGGAATGGCACCAAACCTCTGTGACCCTCCCATCCCAATTCTGAGAATCACTTTCCCTTTCAGGAAAAAAAAAAAAAAAGAAAAAGAAATCCCCCCAAAACCTGTCTATTAAAAAAGAAAGAAACAAAGAGGAACAATAGCAACACAAAGAATTTTAAACATTGAAAATTGTACCAAACCATCTATTGCTTTAGATCATTTTCTTAATTTCTTTCCTGTTTCATTTTTATGGACAGTTTTAAAACACTGCTTTTAGAATAGAGATAAAAGAAAAAAGATAAATTTGTGTCTCGCAGAAGTCCAGTGCCCCTCATAACACTCCCTGCCCAGGATCTTCCCTGCCTCTCCTCACTCTTTGCACACAGCAAGTTGCACCATGAGGTGTCCAGCTGTTGCGGAGGAGCGAGGAATGATGCACTTCACTCATCAGAGAGAAGCAGCAATCTGTGTTACTGAGGTAAGACAGTGATTTAACAAAGTTGAATTGCAAATAAGACAATGACCCTTCTGTTGAGTCATGAGGTTCAGAGTGGACCCCCTTACTTTCTAAAGTCCTTCTCAGGAGTCTAGGTGTGGCTGGATCCAATCTTAGCCCCAGACTTGGTCAACAGTTTAGGTCTAAGGATTATGTGCACAATGAATCAGAGAGGTAACTTAGCAAACTTATAAAGTTTCAGCGCACTATTAGTCACTTACCGAGGATCTGTTGCAGGTAAGGATCTCCCGACCTCGAGGAGGAATCTTGAGAACTGCCCCTGCTTCCAGGGAAGATCCTGGCACCCAGCCCGCTGCTGTGCAGGAGAGCTCCATGGGCTCTGGACCACTCCCTCTTTATGGGGTGAGATGATTGACTCCTAGTCATATTTGCATGAGCCAGATTTCAGTTGGTGCATGCTCACTTAGCCCCTGCCCAGGGGTTGTTTCTGGAGAGGTCAGGCTGAGGGGGAGCAAGAGCACATTGGGGCGAGGAGGAGGAGCGCCCCGTCCCACCAGCTCTCTCAGCTGATAGAGGAAAGCAGGGTGATCAGCTTCAGGAAAATGCTCTGTTTGCTGGTGGCCAAAACTGCCCAAACCTCAGGATAGCTGTGTTACAGACACGTCTTAAAGGAGTCCCTAAACATCTAGCCACACTCCCTTTCCATTCCCTTCATGGCCAATGAAGTGTGACCCCGTCTGAGGTGACAACAGGGATGAGACTGATCACACCCGATGCCAGACACCTTCACTGAAGGTGTCTATTTCTTATCCAGCTGTTTAGACTTCCCTTTCCACTCAAGGGAGAGAAAGAAGGTGTCTCACTGAGAAGCCTGGAGCTACTTCCCCTGGTGACCAGCTCATGCTCCAGAAAGGTTCCCATACGTCCTGGCTCACATTTCCTAGCACTGCATGGCAACACAGCTACACAAGGCATCCCCGGCAGCAACAGCCCCTATATGGGGGTAAAGGAATCAAGGCCTGAATGTGGACTTCTTGTCGTTAGGTGACAACTAGTCACAAAATAATTCTAAGCAGGAACTGGAAATAATCTTCATTTTCAGAACTTCCAACATACTTTAACAATTTTAAAGAGCATTTTCTTTCTTTCTTATTGGCAGCACCGTATGCATGCCCTTCACTGATCACTGTCTGTATATGAAAGTCTGTAGTTACATGTATGTAGAGTTCTTCATCACAATACCTTTCCTACCACCACTCTAAATGTGGTTCTGGAACTTTGTTCTGGGGAACTGCTATATTTAATCTGACATTTTTCCTCTCTCTTCTGCCTCTCTCCTTTCTTCCTGCTCTGCCTCCTCTCTCTTTACAGCGCTCTCCAGGAAAAGATTCCCTGAATCACAGCACTTAGGGTGCACAAGACCTCTGGACATCATCTGGACCAATCCCCTGTTAATGCTGAGGGAACTAGATGAGGTCACTCAGGGGCTCGTCCCCTTTACGCATTATCCACAGCATTATCCATCCCATGGTCTTGGCCATTAGGAAATTGTTACACAGTGTAGCCCCACCTGTTGATCACTGAAGGATGCCACTAGTAACTGGCCACCAGTTGGACCTTGTACCACTGAGCACAGCACATTGGCCTGATGGGGCAGCCAATCTTCCACCGGCCTTATGGTCCATTGATCCAGTGCAGATCTCAACAATTTGGCTACAGACAGATGACAGGAGACTGTGTCAAAGGCCTTGCTAAAGTGGAGGTACACAAAATCTTCTCCTTTCCCCTTGTGCACACAGTCATTCATCTGATGGTAGAAGGCAGTCAGGTTGGTCGGCAGGGCTTCCATTTCCTCTTGGTCAGCCCACGATGCCTCCAATCCTTGTCCTCCATTTGCTTGGAGATGGTTTCCAGAAGGATTTACTGCATCACCTTCCCGGGCACTGAGATGAAGCTGGACAATCCATAGTTTGTGGATCCTTCCTCTTGCCCTTTTGCCTTTTCCCAGATGTCAGGAACCTCTCTGATCACCCTGACAGTTCAAAGACAATCAAGAGCAGCATCACAGTGACTGCAACCAGCAACCCCAGAACCCAAGGTGCATCCCATCACATCCCATGGACTTGTGTGTGCCCACTGGGCACAAGGGCTCCCCAGCTGAATCCTCTTCAACAATGGGTAAAACCTCTGAAGATCCAAGAGGGATCCAGGGCCCTTCTGCCCTCCAGGACTGTCTCTGTTGGATCCTGCCAAGCAGAGCCAGAATGAGCTGAAAGCTGCTCTCCTGCCGCCCTGGGCTTTCATGCTGCTTTTTGTCTTACTTTTCTACCCTCTCATGATCACGGCAGTTATGGCTGCCCTCCCTCTTGGCATCCCCATCCACTTCTGTTTTGCTTTGGACTAACCGAGTCCAGCATTCCTTTTCTTATTGATTGCTGTGTCAAGAATTCTTCCCCCTCCCATGCAGGAATCCCCTGGGCTGCTTGTGCCCAGGCTGACTGCCCTTCCAGCGGGTTTTGGGCTGCTGAAACTATTCTGTGAGAACCAGCATCTGTGGCCAGGAGGCTTCCTCCAGCTGCCAAAAGAACGTTTCAGCTACCTCCTCTCCCTCCACAGGCAGCTGCTAGCACACACCTCCAGAATGTCACCCTGCCTGGTGTGTCCTCTTAGCCTTACTACAAGGTCTCGCCTGGCTCATCATCTCCTTCAAGGAAAAGCTCTCTGGCCACCCCCTTTGCACAAAGTGCCCCTCTATGCCCTTGGGGTTGCAGCCTGCCTTCTTCAGGAGCCCATTTTCATCCTGTCCATATGAGCTGTCCACCATTTTTGTGTAATTGCATGGGGATAGGGAAGAGGAAGGTGTCAGTAAAGGGGATGTAGCAGGGATTTTGAAAGTGGGGTTCAGAAGAGAGGGTGACTCAGAAGGCTGGTGAGGGAGAGGCAGGTGAAGGTGACACATCAGCAGTGTTGATGATGAGGTCACCTCTTGTACAGGAACCTCCTTGGCTAAGTTCTGGCAGGAGCTATTGGGAGGACAAGAGCAGCATCACAACATCACTCATCCCAGCAGAGAGGAGAAATGGGCGGGAGGACGGGACGAGGCAGGCAAAGGGGACATGGCTGCAGTGTGGATTGTGAGGGCCCTTGCACTGCAGCTGCCTGATTGGCCCTCAGCAGATGTGGCCAGCAGGAAAGATGGGGGAAAGGGGAGAGTTACAGAGGCAGGGTAGTCAGCAAAATGCCCCTCAAGTCAGGATGCCTCCAGTTGGTGCATGCAGCCAGGGAAGTGTGCATGGGACATGACTGTGGAGGATCCTCTCACACCCCTCCTGGGAAACCTGCCTGCTCGATTGCCTCTCTGAAATGCCTGTACACTAAATCATACAGCATGGGGAATAAGCAGGAAGAATTAGAGATCTGTGTGCAGTCACAGGGCCATGACGTCGTTGCAATTACAGAGCTGGCATGACTGGAATGCTGACATGGATGGCTATGTGCTTTTTCAGAAAGACCAGGGAGGTAAGGTGGTGGAGCTGCTCTATATGTGACAGAGCAACTGGACTGCATGGAGTTCTGCCTAGGGGTGGATGAAGAGCAGGTTGAGAGCTTACGGGTAAGGATTAAAGGGCAGGCTAACGTGGGTGACACTTTTGTGGGGGTTTACTACAGGCCACGTGATCAGAAAGAGGAAGTTGATGAGGCCTTCTACAGACAGCTGGAAGTAGCTTCACGATCACAGGCCCTAGTTCTGGAGGATTTCAGCCACCCTGGCATCTGCTGGGAAGAGAGCACAGCTAGGCACAATCAGGAGGTTCCTGCAGAGCATTGAGCATGACGTTCTGACACAGGTGGTGGAGAAGCCAACGAGGAGAGGTGTGTTGCTGGACGTTGTACTAACAAACAAAGAAGGTCTATTTAGAGATGTGAAGGCTGGGGGCAGCCTTGGCTGCAGTGACCAGAAAAAGATGGAGTTCAGGTTCCTGTGAGGATCCTTACTCCTGCTTTGCTGGAGTAAGGAGGCCAGCAAAGCAGGCAGGAGACGTGCATGGATGATCAAGGAACTCCTGGCAAAACTCTAACAGAAGAAGGAAGTCTACAGAATGTGAAAAAGGGGACAGGCCACTTGGGAGGAATATGGGGCTATTGTCAGAGTATGCAGGGATGTGACAGCAGTGATGATTAGCAGTGATGATTTCACTGCTAAGGCCAGTCCTCAGGAATTCCAGACACTGGAGACCAGGGAGGAAGTCTGGAGAAAGGAAGACTCTCCCTTGGTTGAGGAGGATCAGGTTAGAGATCTTTTGTCCAAACTGGACATCCATAAATCCATGGGCCCCGCTGGGATGCACCCACGAGTGCTGAGGGAGCTGGCGGATGTTATCGCTAGGCCACTCTCCATCCTCTTGGAAAGGTCCTGGAGATCAGGAGAGGCCCTGAGGACTGGAAGAAAGCCAGTGTCACGCCAGTCTTCAAAAAGGGTAAGAAGGAGGAGCCAGGAATCTACAGGCCTGTCAGCCTCCCCTCCATCCCTGGAAAGGTGATCCTGGAGGTCCTCACTAAGCATGTGGAGGACAAGAAGGTGATCAGGAGGAGTCAGCATGGATTCACCAAAGGGAAATCATGCTTGACCAAGCCTTCCAGGACAGTGAGGTGGATGGAGAACTGGCTGGATGGCCGAGCTCAGAGGGTTGTGGTCAGTGGCACAGTCTAGCTGGAGGCCTGTGGCTAGTGGTGTCCCCCAGGGCTCAGTCCTGGGTCCAGTCTTGTTCAATGTATTCCTCAATGACCTGGAGGAAGGGACAGAGTGCACCCTCAGCAAGTTTGCTGATGATACTAAACTGGGGGGAGAGGCTAACACACCAGAAGACTGTGCTGCCATTCAGAGGGACCTGGACAGGCTGGAGAGGTGGGCGGAGAGGAACCTCCTGAAGTTCAACAAAGGCAAGTGCAAGGTCCTGCACCTAGGCAGGAATAATCCCATGCACCAGGACAGGCTGGGGGTTGACCTGCTGCAAAGTGGCTCTGCCGAGAAGGACCTGGGAGTGCTGGTGGACAACAAGTGAAGCATGAGGCAGCAGTGTGCCCTTGTGGCCAAGAAGGCCCATGGTATGCTGGGGTGCATTAGGCAGAGTGTTGCCAGCAGGTGGAGGGAGGTGATCCTGCCCCTCTCCTCAGCCCTGGGGAGGCCTCACCTGGAGTACTGTGTCCAGTTCTGGGCTCCCCAGTACAAGAGAGACATGGCACTCCTGGAGAGAGTCCAGCGGAGGGCTACCAAGAGGATTAGAGGGCTGGAGCACCTCTCCTATGAAGAAAGACTGCAAGAGCTGGGCCTGTTCAGCCTGGGGAAGAGAAGATTGAGAGGCGATCTCATCAACGTGTACAAGTATCTGAAGGGGGAGTGTCAAGAGGATGAGGCCAGCCTCTTCTCCGTGGTGCCCAGCGACAGGACAAGAGGCAATGGGCACAAACTGAACCACAGGCAGCTCCATCTGAACCTGAGGAAAAACTTCTTCCCTGTGAGAGTGACAGAGCATTGGAACAGGTTGCCCAGAGAGGTAGTGGAGTCTCCTTCGCTGGAGATATTCAAAAGCCGTCTGGATGTGATCCTGGGCAATGTGCTCTAGGTGACCCTGCTTGAGCAGGGAGGTTGGACGAGATGATCTCCAGAGGTCCCTTCCAACCTAAACGATTCTGTGATTCTGTGATTCTGTAAAACGCTGTGCATCAGGACAGGCTGAGAGCTGACCGTCAGAGGAGTGACCCTGAGGAGAAGGGCCTGGACATGACAAGGGATGCCATAGGAGCCAGCAGTGCATGCTTGCACTAATGAGGCCAGCTGCATATGGGGCTGCCTCAGGAAGACCATGGCCACCCAGGCAAGGGCAGTCCCCATCCCCCTTGACTCAGCACTGGTGTGGCCACATCTGGAAGAGTGTGTCCCCGTGTGGGCTGCCCAGTGCTGGAGGAATGGGGAGGACCTGGAGAAGGTCCAGGGGAGGTCTCCCAAGATGGGGGTAGGGTCCTGAAGCACAAAGCCTGTATGGAGGGGCTGAGGGATGTGGCCTTCTTTAGCCTGGTGAAGGGGAGGCTAAGGGCATTCCAGTAGGAGCCTGTGAGTGCTTGAAGGGTGGTTTCAGAGGTGATGGAGAGTTTCTTGGTAATAGGAAATAGCAAGAGAAGGAGAAAGAGACAAAACAATTATGAGATACATTATGAGAAGTTCAGGCTGAACTTTTGGAAACTGGAATGTCACTTGTGCTGTGGTTCAATAGGACACCCAGAGGGAGTTGGTGGGGAGCCCTTGGCTTTGTGTCTGGATGAAAAGCAAGAGAGGGCAGAGAGCCATCAGTAAAGGTGGTCAGATGGCTGGGGGAGAGCAAAGTGGGGAAGCAGGCTGGGTGTCTACAGGCTGCAGGGACACAGACACAGGAGGGGGACAGCCTGGGGTGGAGACGACCGAGGGCACTGCCAAGGCTGAAAGCCTCCGACAGGGCGGAGGTCTTTGTGCTCTTGGCTTTCTCTGGTGTCTGCCACTGAGGCCAAGGAGACACTGTGTTTCTGACGGCCCCAGGTCCTCATTACGTCCCCACCCTCAGAGAGCCCAGGAGGTGCTGTCTCATCCTGCACGAAGCCTTGCACACCCCCACCCTCTCCCTGCCCCCACAAAGAGCCCTGAGCCAAGTCGGAGCGAAAGCACCACCCTGTGCAGGGGCTGGGTGTCAGTGCTGGCCCATGCTGTCTGATAACACACAGCAAGGTGGACTTGGTGTCACAGCCACCTGCACATTTCCTTTGCCAACCTGTAACAAGTGCCTCCAACTTTCTGCTCTCCTCAGCCCCTGGGAGGCTTTGTTGGTAATGGTCCTCAGGGGGACCCATTAACACTCCCCGAAACTTGGGATTTAATTCTGACTTTAACTTCTTCAGTGTTTTTCTCAGTTCCCTCTCAGTATCTGAGGTTCATGGGCTCAGCACCACATACACTCGAGGGGGGATTAAAAGGTCAAAAGCCCTAACAAGCCATGCCACTCCCCAGCATTTTCTTGAGGTCTCAGTTCTTGTGAGGCTAAGTGGAGAGCTCTCAGGAGGGCACTTACAAGAGGAAGATTTCAATGAGCGACCAAAAAAAAATCGGATGCTGGCTTTCACAGTTTTCTTCTTTTTTCAGCCCCGAGAATCCCTGTTATCCACATTGCTGGATTCCTATTGATTCAGAGGGTCTCCTAATGAAACCTGGATGTGTAGGAAAGGCAGGATTTCTGGTACGGGACATGTGTGGACAACCTTCCTCCTCCCCTCCCCAGCCCGGCCAGTTCTCCCATCAGCCCCTGGGGACCTACTTCGCTCTTGTTAACATCGAACCCTTTTCCACTCGCCTCTGTAGCTGAGTGTTACAGCTCCTGTGCCCCAAGTCCCACCTGCTTCCCTTAGAGAAGTGGATGTTATCGCTAGGCCACTCTTCTTCATTTTTGAAGGGTCCTGGAGAACAGGAGAGGTGCCTGACGAATGGAAGAAAGCCCATGTCACTCCAGTCTTCAAAAAGGGTAAGAAGGAGGAGCCAGGAATCTACAGGCCTGTCAGCCTCCCCTCCATCCCTGGAAAGGTGATCCTGGAGGTCCTCACTAAGCATGTGGAGGACAAGAAGGTGATCAGGAGGAGTCAGCATGGATTCACCAAAGGGAAATCATGCTTGACCAAGCCTTCCAGGACAGTGAGGTGGATGGAGAACTGGCTGGATGGCCGAGCTCAGAGGGTTGTGGTCAGTGGCACAGTCTAGCTGGAGGCCTGTGGCTAGTGGTGTCCCCCAGGGCTCAGTCCTGGGTCCAGTCTTGTTCAATGTATTCCTCAATGACCTGGAGGAAGGGACAGAGTGCACCCTCAGCAAGTTTGCTGATGATACTAAACTGGGGGGAGAGGCTAACACACCAGAAGACTGTGCTGCCATTCAGAGGGACCTGGACAGGCTGGAGAGGTGGGCGGAGAGGAACCTCCTGAAGTTCAACAAAGGCAAGTGCAAGGTCCTGCACCTAGGCAGGAATAATCCCATGCACCAGGACAGGCTGGGGGTTGACCTGCTGCAAAGTGGCTCTGCAGAGAAGGACCTGGGAGTGCTGGTGGACAACAAGTGAAGCATGAGGCAGCAGTGTGCCCTTGTGGCCAAGAAGGCCCATGGTATGCTGGGGTGCATTAGGCAGAGTGTTGCCAGCAGGTGGAGGGAGGTGATCCTGCCCCTCTCCTCAGCCCTGGGGAGGCCTCACCTGGAGTACTGTGTCCAGTTCTGGGCTCCCCAGTACAAGAGAGACATGGCACTCCTGGAGAGAGTCCAGCGGAGGGCTACCAAGAGGATTAGAGGGCTGGAGCACCTCTCCTATGAAGAAAGACTGCAAGAGCTGGGCCTGTTCAGCCTGGGGAAGAGAAGATTGAGAGGCGATCTCATCAACGTGTACAAGTATCTGAAGGGGGAGTGTCAAGAGGATGAGGCCAGCCTCTTCTCCGTGGTGCCCAGCGACAGGACAAGAGGCAATGGGCACAAACTGAACCACAGGCAGCTCCATCTGAACCTGAGGAAAAACTTCTTCCCTGTGAGAGTGACAGAGCATTGGAACAGGTTGCCCAGAGAGGTAGTGGAGTCTCCTTCGCTGGAGATATTCAAAAGCCGTCTGGATGTGATCCTGGGCAATGTGCTCTAGGTGACCCTGCTTGAGCAGGGAGGTTGGACGAGATGATCTCCAGAGGTCCCTTCCAACCTAAACGATTCTGTGATTCTATGATTCTGTGCCTCAGGGAGAGTTCGGAGGCCCTCTCACCTCAGGGGACAGAGTCTGGCACCCGAGAGGGGGACTCACCCCATTACCCAAGGCAAGTCTCCGTGGCAGGGAGGAAATGCCTGGGGCTCGGCCTCTCCCTCCCCACTGACCATGGTGGGGGGCTGGAGGGACCAGCTCAGGCCACCAGGGCTCTCTCAACCTGAGCGAGGCAGTGAACAGACAGATGTCTGCAGGGAGGTGAGGGGAATCCCATTCACAGCATCTCTCCTGACTTTGCGTTGTCCTGGTTCCTCAGTCCTCTGCCTCAGTTTCCCTTTCAAAGGAGCATGTCCCAGAGTTTGAGTGACCAGAGATATGGCGCAAGCTATGTGCCAGAAGTGTTCACAAAGTTTCCAGCAGGTCAGAGGTTTCAGTCTCCTTGGAGAGCCAATTACACATTGCTCCCTCTCTGCAGTCCCTGGGGAGAGACCAGCTGCAGCAGGAGCCTTCAGAGACTCGTTAGTGCTTTAAACCCCAGGACACTGCAGAGAGCAGGGGGGATTCAACTGCTGCTGGACACAACTGCAGGAGGGGCTGAAAGAAGATGGCAAGGGCGGAGCAATGCCTGAGCGCTGGGTTGTGGTTTGCAGAGAGCTCAGGGAAGAGAAGGACGTGGTGGGCAAGAAGCAGAGGGCGAGACCCCAACCTCCATCATCATTGCCCAACACCATCAGTGCAGAGATCACCACCTCATCCGGAGGCCTGCAGCTTTGTGTTGTGTCTTCTGAGTCAGGTCCGTTCCTTTTTAGCTCTTTAGGCTTTGCACAGTGGCATCTATGGGTGAGGAAAGTGATGGGCATGTCCTTTCCTGGGTGTCTTCTACTCCAGCTCCCCCTTCCCTCCACACGTTTCTTCTGATACCCTTGTTAGCAGAGCAGAGTGCTGGGGAGCTTGTCTGTTGGTGCAGAGTTAGTTTGTGCCTTTGCTGCCCCTGAGCCAGCCCAGAGCTCCGTGAGCACAGCTGGCAGTGCTGAGGTTCAGCTGCTGGGCTGTGCCACCAGGCAGCCCCAAGCCCCTCCCAAACCATCCTGGAGGGGGATCTACACCAAGCGAATGATCTCCCCTGTCCTCTTCCCTCTTGCCCTGCACCAAATCTCTTCTCCTCATATTGGCTGATAGCTCAAGTGTCCATCTTCTCTCAGGTCCAGCTCCCTTTTCTCTCTCAAGCCCACGCAAAGGCTCTCTGAGAGCTCTCTAAGGAAGTCCTGCTGCACAGTGCCGGGGATGTCCACTCCTGAGCCACGCACTGTCGAAGGAAGCACACGCCCTGTCCCTTCCAAATACAACTGCTTCGGAGAGCTGAGGTCAGCCGTTTGGTGCAGGGCCCATGCTCCTGCCCTGAGGAAAAGGGCACCTGGCATGATGTGCTCGCAGAAAGGGGTCTCCTGGCCTGCTAGGAATGGTGGCTGCTATTCAGAATAACTTTGGGTGCCAGAAAGACACTGTCACAGTCGGAGTGAATGCTTTCTGTCCTCTGCCTCTACTCCAAGCAGGAAAGGAGCACCTCCGAGGGGCAGCTCACAGATGCATGGCTTAACTCTGTGGAAAAACCTAGTTCCCTCCTTTCAGTAGTCATGAGGGCCCTAAAGGGAACACCAATGCGGTCAGGGAAGTGCCAGGCTCCGTGTTTTCTCTGACAGCAACTTCCTTCCTGATTCTTCTGCACAAGAAAGAAGGAAAGAAACAGATGTTTTTTCTTGTAGGTTGCCTCGTTAGGAAAAGAGGAATGAGGGACCTGTGGTGCTCTGTGGAGGAAGGGGAATGGGACAATCGCACATTTCCAATGGAGTTTCTCCTGCTGGGAATGAGGAATGTCCCCTCACTCCAGACACTGCTCTTCCTCCTCCTGCTTATGATCTGCTTGGTAACAATGGTCGTGAACATCCTCATTGTTGTGCTGGTGGTGGCAGACCGGCACCTGCACACCCCCATGTACTTCTTCCTGGGCAACCTGTCCTCCTTGGAGACCTGCTACGGCTCCACCATCCTGCCCCGGCTGCTGGCCAGCTTCCTGACCGGCAACAGGACCATTTCTGCTCATGGCCGTATGGCTCAGCTCTATTTCTTAGTTTCCTTTGCAGTTAGTGAGTGTTACCTGCTGGCCATGATGTCCTACGATCGGTACTTGGCCATATGCCAGCCCCTGCTCTATGCAAGCCTCATGAGCTAGAAGGTCTCTCTACAGCTGGCAGCAGCCTCTTGGCTACTGGGAGTGCTTATCTCTACAGTAGTCACTTCTTTCTTATCCCACTTAAGGTTTTGTGGCCCCAATGTTATTGACCATTTCTTCTGTGATTTTACCCCTGTGCTGAAGCTTCTCTGCAGTGACACCAGGGTGATCACACTACTAGCTTCCATAATATCTATCCTGAATACAGTTTTCCCTTTCTTAGTCACACTGGCCTCCTACGTGTGCATCATAGCTGCCATCCTGAAGATCCCATCTAGCAAGGGCAAGCAGAAGGCCTTCTCCACCTGTTCCTCTCACCTCACTGTTGTCACTGTTTTCTATGCCACCATCATTGTCTACCTGATGCCCAGAACCCCCCAGCTGAGGCAGCTCAACAAAGTGTTCTCCTTTTTCTATACCATCCTCACACCCCTGGTCAATCCCCTCATCTACAGCCTGTGCAACAGGGAGGTCAGGGAGGCCCTGAGGAAAGGGCTCAGCAGAGCTTTGGCCAGCTCCATGAGCTCCAAGTACTGCTGTGCCAGGGTGGTAAAATCACCTCTGGTGCATATGTGAACTGCCAAGGAGACAGTGGGGGAAGGTGTGTGCTCACCACCAGGAACCCCTCAGGGAGTATGCGTTTTGTGAGGTTGATACGGAAAGGGAGGGAAGAGGTCATTAGAAAAACACAAATATTTCTCCAGGTCATCTAATAAAAGTCTGATGAAAAAGATGTGTGTATGTGTGTGTTTCTAGATGGCTAAGGGTACATGAAACAAATTCCACACCTAGAGCTATGACCCTTTAATAAGCTCCAATGGGGCAACCCTTGTCATGTCCAGCGATTTCACATCTTGGCT
Organism: Struthio camelus; assembly: GCF_040807025.1. Taxonomy (NCBI): domain Eukaryota; kingdom Metazoa; phylum Chordata; class Aves; order Struthioniformes; family Struthionidae; genus Struthio; species Struthio camelus. The sequence goes on along the minus strand of NW_027182752.1, from coordinate 803,631 downwards.
AATATCCCAGTTTACTGCCCCTATTATTTCCCAGCCCCTGAGCTTCCTTTCCCATCTCTGCAAGGACAAGTGGTCTTTTCTCCTTCCTTTTGACAAGATTAACTGACTCAGTGCTGAGCTGCCAGAAACTGTCTCAATAGCAATATCTATGCTGTCCTCTGTCCATCTGCTGCAGCATTTTGAATCACTCTTTGGAAGAGGGAAACAGAGTGGGAGAAATGAGCTGAGACTTAGGATTGTAGGATCATAGGAAACTTCAGGTGGGAAGGGACCTCAGTGGGTCTCAAGCCCAACCTCCAGGTCAAAGCTGGTGACCTATGAGGTCAGATCAGGTTACTCAGGGGTTTATCCAGCTGGGTCTTGAGAAGCTCCATGGATGGAGACTGCACAACTTGTCTCGGTTGCCTCTGTCTCTCAGCCCTCATTTTAGAAAGTTTCTCCCCATCTCCAGTCAGAACTTCTTTCGTTTCAGCTTATGCCTGTTGACTCTCATCCTCACACCGTGCACTGCTCAGAGGAGCCAGAGGTTACCCTCAGGTCCCCCTGAAACCCTCTCTTCCCCAGGCTGAACAAGGCCAGCTCCCTCAGCCTCCCCTCCCACGGCAAGGGCTCCAGCCCCTGAGCCCCTTGGGGGACCTCCCCTGAGCTTGCTCAAGTTTGTCAATGTTGTTCCTGTAGTGGGGGGCCCAACTCTGGGCACAGCATCTAAATGGAGGTCCAACGAGTGGTGAGCAAACGTGGATGTTCACTTCCCTTGAGCTACTGGCTGTACTCCTGGGCATACAGGCCAGGGTGCTCTCCCCCAGCCATCTGACCACCTTTACTGATGGCTCTCTGCCCTCTCTTGCTTTTCATCCAGACACAAAGCCAGGGGCTCCCCACCGACTCCCTCTGGGTGTCCTGTTGAACCACAGCACAAGTGACATCCCAGTTTCCAAAAGTTCAGCCTGAACTTCTCATAATGTATCTCATAATTGTTTTGTCTCTTTCTCCTTCTCTTGCTATTTCCTATTACCAAGAAACTCTCCATCACCTCTGAAACCACCCTTCAAGCACTCACAGGCTCCTACTGGAATGCCCTTAGCCTCCCCTTCACCAGGCTAAAGAAGGCCACATCCCTCAGCCCCTCCATACAGGCTTTGTGCTTCAGGACCCTACCCCCATCTTGGGAGACCTCCCCTGGACCTTCTCCAGGTCCTCCCCATTCCTCCAGCACTGGGCAGCCCACACGGGGACACACTCTTCCAGACGTGGCCACACCAGTGCTGAGTCAAGGGGGATGGGGACTGCCCTTGCCTGGGTGGCCATGGTCTTCCTGAAGCAGCCCCATATGCAGCTGGCCTCATTAGTGCAAGCATGCACTGCTGGCTCCTATGGCATCCCTTGTCATGTCCAGGCCCTTCTCCTCAGGGTCACTCCTCTGACGGTCAGCTCTCAGCCTGTCCTGATGCACAGCGTTTTACAGAATCACAGAATCACAGAATCGTTTAGGTTGGAAGGGACCTCTGGAGATCATCTCGTCCAACCTCCCTGCTCAAGCAGGGTCACCTAGAGCACATTGCCCAGGATCACATCCAGACGGCTTTTGAATATCTCCAGCGAAGGAGACTCCACTACCTCTCTGGGCAACCTGTTCCAATGCTCTGTCACTCTCACAGGGAAGAAGTTTTTCCTCAGGTTCAGATGGAGCTGCCTGTGGTTCAGTTTGTGCCCATTGCCTCTTGTCCTGTCGCTGGGCACCACGGAGAAGAGGCTGGCCTCATCCTCTTGACACTCCCCCTTCAGATACTTGTACACGTTGATGAGATCGCCTCTCAATCTTCTCTTCCCCAGGCTGAACAGGCCCAGCTCTTGCAGTCTTTCTTCATAGGAGAGGTGCTCCAGCCCTCTAATCCTCTTGGTAGCCCTCCGCTGGACTCTCTCCAGGAGTGCCATGTCTCTCTTGTACTGGGGAGCCCAGAACTGGACACAGTACTCCAGGTGAGGCCTCCCCAGGGCTGAGGAGAGGGGCAGGATCACCTCCCTCCACCTGCTGGCAACACTCTGCCTAATGCACCCCAGCATACCATGGGCCTTCTTGGCCACAAGGGCACACTGCTGCCTCATGTTTAACTTGTTGTCCACCAGCACTCCCAGGTCCTTCTCGGCAGAGCTACTTTCCAACAGGTCAACATTTCCTCCCCCATGCAGGACTAGCCGCGTTTCCTTGCACAACTTCATGAGGTTTATGTTGGACAAAACCCCAAGTTTCTCAAGGCCGCTCTGGACTCAGGCTCCTTTGTGTCAGCTCTTAATGTGCGTGTACAGATGGCTCGTCCTGTCTTGCTGTGCCTCTGACAGGATAACAGCATGAGGCATTGCGGGACACTGTGGATAATAAAAGGAGGTGCTAGTTTAACGGAGCTGCTGACAAAGGTAGAAATCACCACGGACACCATCTCAGAGAGGCCCAATGAATGTACAAAGGAAGTATAAGCAGGGCCAGTGGAGATTAGGAAATAGGTGTGTGCTGACTGCATGGGCGGGCATCAGGATGGTAAAAGAGAACACCTTGTCAGGTGGAAAAGAGGGCATAATGCAATAAAAGGTGAAGGAAAAGAAAAAAAAAATCAGTGCTCACTGCGGGTACCTGCAAAGCACTCCTGAATCTGAATGACACTAACCAGAGCAGGACAAGAAACATGCAGTTGATCTGCTCCTACTTCTGTCTGACACACTGCCATGGTCACAGGGAAGCTGCAGTTTTCTCCCTGTGGTCAACATGAGAAGACACAGGGTGGAAGAAAATGCAAAAGGATTCATGGTGGAAGGGGCCTCTGGAGGTCTTTAGCCCAATCTCCTTCCCACAGCAGGGTCAACTATCAGATCCTACCAGGTTGCTCAGGGCTTCGTTCATTTAGGACTTGAAAACCTCTGAGGATGGAGATGGCACAACCTCTCTGGGCAACCTGCCCCAGTGTTCCACTGTCTGCAGGGGTAAAACATTTTTGCTTATCCCCAGCCTGAACCTCTTGTTTCAGCTAATGCCCATTGGGCCTCCTCCTCCTCCTGTCGTGTACAACAATGAAGGGCCTGCCTCCATCTTCTTGACGACCTCCTGGTGGGTATGGGCAGGCTGTTCTTAGGTCTGCCCAAAGCCTCCTCTTCTCCAGGCTCAACAACTCCAGCACCCTCAGCCAGTGCAATCACCCCCATGCCACGTCTCTCTGCATGTGTCACACTCATTGGGCATCGTGTTGTAATGTGCAGGTGTTGTAGACTGTGAAGAGGGCCTGTTCTGGACAAGCAGTCCCTCATAATTAAACCTTGACCTGAAAACCTTCCAGGCCCAAGATTGATTTTTCTCCCTTAAATCCAATTTTAGCTGCACTTGTGTCAGCTTCGTACTGTTGCCTCTCATTGTCCTGCCAGGAATCTCTGTAAAGAGCCCTGGTTCTTTACTGGTGGGAAGCTTGAGTTGGGAAGCTGTGATGAGTTTCCTCCAAAAGTCTTCCCTTCTCCAGGCTGAACAAGGCCTGAACTCTCAGCCTCTCCTCCCAGGGCAAGTGCTCCAGCCCCCAAACACCTTGAGGTTCTGACACTGAACTCACTCCATGTCATCAACAGCGTTCTTCTCCAGGGGGGCCTGAATGGATGATGTATCTAGGTGGGTTCGGATAAGTGCTGAGTAGAGGGGCATCATCACTTCCGTCTTTCTCCTGGCTGTGCTCCTGTTCATGCAGCCCACAATGCTGTGGCCTCCGTTGCTGCCAGGGAACACTCTTGCCTCACATCAAGCTCGCTGCCCACAAAGACTGCCACGTCCTTTTCTGCAGAGCTGCTGCCCAGCCAGAACTCCCCAGCCTGTGTCACTGCAGGATGTTGGTCTATCGCAGGTGAAGATAGGGCATTTGTCCTTGTTGCATTTCACAGAGTTCCTGACAGCCCATTCTTCCCACCTGCCAAGCTCCCTCTGAAAGGCAGCCCTCAGGCACATGACTGTTCTGCCCCATTAGCTGTCATCTGCAACTGGGATAAGAGGTGTGTCCTCCAGGCCACTGATGAGCCTGTCAGACAGGTTGGGTTGCAGTGTAGACCCCTGCACCCTCCACTTGTCACTGGCTTCCAGGTAAAGCCTGACCCACTCACAAAAACCCTCTGAGCTCCATCATCCAACCACTTGGTTTTTCACCCATCTGAATGTCTAGCCAGCCTGCTGTAAGGCCTCCCTTGGATACAAGAATGTTGGGGGAGACAGTGCCAGAAGTCTGGCTAAAATCATGGTGAATGACATCTCCTACTCTTTCTTCTCCCACAAGTACAGGTCTTTTATCACAGAAGGCAATCACGTTGGTCTGGAATTATTTATGTTCAGTAAATCCGTGCTGACTATTTCCAGGCACCTTCGTGTACCCAGAAATGTGATCCAAGATGGATAGCTCCAGGACACACTCCTCACTCAAGTGAGGCTGAACGGCCTGCAGCTCCCCGGCTTGTCCTTGTGGCCTCTTTTGAAGATAGGCACAACATAATCCTTTTTCCTGCACTCAGCCCTCGGGCACTGTGGGTTGGTATTCTCGCCTGGAGTCCTGACTCTACTACGCACAACAGCCCAGGAGACTCTGCTGGTGAAGACTGAAGCCAAGACGACGTTCAGTTCCTCACACCTATCTCCATCTGCTGTTCCTAGATTCCCTGCCCCATGCAGCAGTGAGCCCACATTTTCCTTCTTTACTCTTTCACTGTTACTGAAGCAGCAGCAGCTCTCCTTCAGGCTCGTGACATCCCCTGCAGGGGTCGATGCTAGGGCAGCTTGGGCTTCCCTAACACCATCCCTTCTTCACTGGACAGTATTTCCAAATTCCTCCTTTGCAGCCTCTCCTTTCTTCCCCTGTCCTTGTGTTGCCTTGTGGCCCTGGAGCTCAGGCCTGAGCTCCCTGTTTAGCCAAGCCAGGGTCCAGAGATGCCTGCCAATTTTACAGACTGTCAGTATGGAGCTTTGTTGTGCTTTGTGGGTGCTGTCCAGGTAGGAAAGCTGAGGTGCGCTGAGGCACTTGCCCAGCAACCCCTCCAAAAGGACATGGCTTTCCTATAGGTCCCATGCTGCTTCCGCAGGAGACATATGGCTGTCTGGGTTGCCCCAGGAACCTGACCTGGACTGCAGGCCTACTTTTGTCATTAAATCAAGCACCTGCACTGCACTACATCAGCTGTTTGCAGTCTAGGGATCTGCTTGTGTCTCAGCTTAAGAATGAGTGGAGCTCTAGTCGTAGTAGGCATCTAGTGTCCTTTCATATGGCCTGGGAAATTCCTCAGCTGGCCCCCACCTGGGGTTCTAGAAGGATGTAGGTCTCATAGTTGCTCCATCAGAGCCAGCAGACACTGGCACATGCCTTGCACCACCTCTGTCTCTTCAAATGTCACCAGGTGTTTGTGTGTGAGCAACTGACTCCCACCCTCCATCTCTAGTGGTTACAATGGCAGCGTAGACAAGGGGCTTACCTGCAGGCAGCCATGTTGTGCACACTTCAGCTTGGGCAAGGGGAATCCCACCTCCTGTGTGTTTCTGGAGTTCATGGGAGAGAGCTGAATCCAACCCCATCCCAGGGATTTCTAAAACCGTCATGCCATGCCCAGATTGACTCATCGGAATCAATACCTGAACCATGCGAAAATGACCTCCCTCCTTGTCCTTGACTAGGTGTTCTGCCTATTTAAGAGATGGGAATCAGGTCTTCCAGAGTGGGACAGGTCCACCTCTTGCAAATAACCACCCTCTGATGAGACAAAATGCAATGCAGGAATCAGTGTTTACAAACTTCAGTGTTCAGAAAGGGACCATAGGTGATAGGATTTCAGTAGACTGCAGTGAACATTTCCCAGGAAGAGGGTGCACAAGCGACAGAGCAATTCATGCCTTAAGCTGGACCTCTGCTCCTGAGCGGGGCCAGGCTCCGGGGACCGAGGGAGCTGCTGGCAACCAGGCAGCATGGCCGAGAGACAGCTCTGGGCAGCAGCAGCTCCTCTGCCAAGAGCAGCGGGGCTCCGGGCACTGCCTGCTGCTGCTGCTGACAGGAGATGAGGCGAGAGGGAGAGAAGTGAGAGGCAGTGTGGAGTGGGAGGAGCGAGGAGAGCTCCTTGCGGGGGAAATCTGCACAGCCCTTTGCATGCTAAGTCTCTGGCTGCAGGGTAACTGCAGGGTAACTTGGATTCCCAAACCTTCACTCTTGGAGATCGCTAGGTCTGTGAGAAACTTCAGCAAACCCCTTCAACCCCACCTCAGCCTGCAGGCAGCCCCAGCAGCACCTTTATTGCTTCATAAGGGTTTTTATGACCTGCTCCTTGGGACCTGTGAGCACAGAGATACCCCTGCCCAGTGCCCTGTCCTGGCAGGTTTCTGTAGGGCAGAACTGAGTGTGCAGAGGGTGGGATGGGGTCTGTGAAAACCAGCAGGGAAAAGACATTGGGAGAGAGCAAGAGCTCCCAGCAGAGAGAGCGCCAGGCAGCAGAGACGGGCTGGGAATGAGAGAGAACTGCTAACAGAAACATCACAGGAGGATGGGTTTGGGCAAGTGTTGATCAGTCCCTGCAAGGCAGACAGCTTTCTCTGAGCCAGCCCCGCATGTCTTCTCTCCCACCCAGCAGAGCCTCTGCCCTCACAGCCGTGGAGTCCAGGGCATGAGCCACCCGCTCTGCAGCCAGACCTGCAGCAGAGGAGAGGGGCATCTCTCCTGCCACGGGCCCCGTTTTGTGCTGCCCGACAAAGGGGCTGAGTGACTGCCCTGCAATGTCACCACCCAGCTGGGGAAGGTGAAGGCTTTCCCGACTGCCCATCTGTCCCTCTCTCCTTGCCTCCCGTGGCAGCAGGAGTGTAGTGTTGCTCCTTGTTTCCCCTCCTCTCCGTGCTGCCCTTGTTCTTCTCTCGGGTTCCCTGGGGTTGGTGGGTTTTCAGCTGCAGCTCAGACCCCTGCCCTGCGAGTTGTGCCACAGAGGTCTCTGCTTGGGAGTGAGGTGTCTGCAGCCCCCTTCTGACCCGTGCAGGTCCAGGAAATGCAGTGGGTGGGGAGGGGAGTGGAGCTGACTGTCCTGTAAGGAGAGCCCATCTGCAGTCCTAACAGTCCTTGGACCATTTCCCTGTGGTGTCCTGGCAGGCTTGGGGCTGCCCTCCAGAAGGGCACCGCTGCCTCATACCACCATCTCTGTGATGTGTGAGGGAGCTGTGAAGAATCTTCAGAGATGCTGGGCGTATGGAGATGGTGTTGGGAAGCTGTATGTGGGCAGCTGAAAAGAGCCGTGTGTGTGCTTGGCTAGAAAGGGGAGTGTGGAGACGTCGCTCTGGTGCCCTGAGGAAGGGAGAGAAGGTTGGAGACCCACACTTGGGACCTGGGCTCGTCTGCTCTCAGCAGGGGCTAGATTCTTTTTTGGGCAACAGATGAGAGTGACCATCCTGCAGCTCAAAGAGCTGCAAACACAGGACAGCTGAGAACAAGACTAATAGACAGACAAGCTGTCCTCCCTCTGCACCCGGGGACAGGGAATTGGTCTTTCTCAGGAGTCACAGCAGAAACGCTGAGACTTCCTGCCTTTTGAGGAAGACTGCCCAGGGGGCACAGGGGCATCTCACAGAAAATAAACATTAGGAAGAAATCCCTAAAGCTCTGTTCCTCAACCCTCATTCTTCAGAACAGGTGGTGAAGATGCTGAAATATTCCTTCCACCTGCCCAGTGGCTTTCACCTGACAGACCTTGTGACTGTCAGAGCTAGTCACCCCCACTCCCATGTCCCCACTGCCCTACAGCAGGATGGACAGACTGCCCTGGAGCCCATGGGCAGAGGCCTCTGCTCCTCACAGCACACTCCGCCAGTGCACAGGGGAGCTCAAGCAAGGCAGCTGCACACACATGCTCTCCGTGAAGAGAGAGGCAGTACGGGGGGTTGGATGAGAACTGGAACATTTCAGGGTTTCTTGAAAAGCATCTCCTAACTTCTCCATGTCTTTTCTTCTTTGGACAGTCCCACATGCCTGGAGGGAGCAACATGTCCAACAGCAGCTCCGTCACTGAATTCCTCCTGGCATTCGCAGAAACCCGGCAGCTGCAGCTCTTGCACTTCTTGCTCTTCCTGGGCATCTACCTGGCTGCCCTCCTGGCCAACGGCCTCATCATCACCGCCATAGCCTGCCACCACCGCCTCCACACCCCCATGGACTTCTTCCTCTTTAATCTCTCCCTCCTCAACCTGGCCTCCATCTCCACCACTGTCCCCACATCCATGGCCAATTCCCTCACGGACACCACGACCATCTCCTACTCGGGATGCGCTGCCCAGGTCTTCCTGGTTTCCTTCTTGTTTGGAGGAGAGATTTCTCTTCTCACTGTCATGGCCTATGACCGCTACGTTGCCATCTGCAGACCCCTGCACTACGGGACCCTCCTGGGTGGCAGCAGAGCTTGTGTCCAAATGGCAGCAGCTGCCTGGGGCAGCGGCTTTCTCAATGCTCTCCTGCACACTGCCAACACATTTTCCATACCTCTCTGCCAAAGCAATGCTGTGGGGCAGTTCTTCTGTGAGATCCCCCAGATCCTCAAGCTCTCCTGCTCACAATCCTGCCTCCGGGAAGTTGGGGTTGTTGTGGTTAGTGTTGGTTTATTTTTTGCATGTTTCATGTTCATTGTGCTGTCCTACGTACAGATCTTCACAGTTGTGCTGAGGATCCCCTCCGAGCAGGGCCGGCACAAAGCCTTCTCCATGTGCCTCCCTCACCTGGCCGTGGACTCCTTGTTTATCAGCAGTGCAATATTTGCCTACCTGAAGCCCTCCTCCCTCTCCTCCCCATCCCTGGATCTGGTGGTGGCTGTTTTGTACGCAGTGGTGCATCCAGCACTGAACCCCCTCATCTACAGCCTGAGGAACAAGGAGCTCCGAGATGCCCTGAGGAAAGTGATTGCATGGGCATTTTTCAGCAGTGCTAAAATTGCCTTTGCTCTCAACAACTGAATCCCAAACTGTCCCAAACCAGGACTCAGTTTTGTTTTTTTATTTTATTTTTATTATTACTATTGTTACTGTTATGATGATGATGATGAAATTTATTTGTTATCATTTTGCTACATAAATGCTTGCAGTTCACCCCGGTTTTAATGCCATGTCTCACCTGGTGGCCACGCAAAACTGTCTAACGCCAGGTCAGAGCTGGCTCCCTCACAGTATCTTGGTAATAAAGGCAGTTCTAGCCAGTGCCATGTCTGAAGGCTGGGTGCTTCTTCCAGAGCTGGTGTCAAATATAGGCCCAAGGAGAGCAGCCCACAAGGGCCTGCTGGGCAGCCTTGTCCATGGGGTCAGGAACAAAAAGCTCATCATCCTGTTATGATCTCTTAGACACCAAGGCATTTAGGATTGAGGAGTCCCCCCTCAGTGTCCAGTGACAGGGGAGATGAGGGATTGTCACTGTTGTACATAGCCGGGGCTGTCGCACATGTTCAGGCACAGTGTCAGATGTCCCTCCTTCTGGAGGGGAAGCTGGAGGTGCCAGGAGAGCACAGGGGCTCTCCTGGGACAGCGTGTGCCTGGGGTGGGCAGCGAGAGGAGCCTCACAAAATGAGAAGTCCCCCAAGGTGGAGTCCCTTAAAGGGAAAGCACGAAACGCAGGTATCCACAGGCACAGGAGGACTCTGCAGTCCCAGGAGAGGCAGTGGGGACCCAGCTGGCACGGGGCACGGGGCACGGGGCACGGGGCACGGGAGAGTGATTCATGTCATCGTTAATGAAATACCATGTGTTGGATCTCTGGAGGGATTAGAGGCCATGGATCCCCATTCGGTTGGGTCTGCTTCCCACCTGCACCAGCATGGCCAGTGCAGAGTCACCCCCGTGGCCCTGTGGCCCCACCGTCTGCTCGCTCTCCAGAGCAGCACTGCCAGCTCGAGACCCTGCGGGAGAGCAGGGGAAGGGGTGCAGGAACAGTTATTGAGGTCAGAGGAGGGATGAGGAGACATCAGAAGGAAGTGGAGCTGGGCTTGAAATGGTCTTGGAGAGAAAAATGCTGACATTTTATCCAAGACAATGGTCACACTGTGGCTACACTAAAGTGTGTTCACGTTGCAGAGCCAGAAGTCCTTGGTGTTCTGGCTTCCCGTATGGCCTGGGAAGTGGCTGAAGAAGGAATAACTCTCCCCACCTTCCCTGGTCATAGTGTCATCATCACTTTTGACAGGTGGCACCAAAAGGAAGGCTGGGACCCTGTGCCAGCACTTGTCTTGAAGGAAGCAGGACCCAGCAGCCAGATCAGTTTGCTGCTGTCCCTCAGGCCCTATCTCCAGCACACAGTCTTGAGACAATCTCCCCCAGGCCGCGTGCTAGCCTTTACCCCAAAAGTCACCTCCAGACAGGGCTCTGCACCCAGCTGGAGGACTGGGCATCCAGCTGTGAGCCCTAGGAGAATGAGCCCCCTGCTGGGTCCTCTACAGGGCTAGCAGGGAGTATGCAGAGGAGGTCCTGGGAGCGTCTACTGGGCCTGTAGACCATCCTCATGCCCATGGAGACTCTCAAGCAGGGTCCCTCAGTGCAAAGATCCAGCCCAATTTGTTGTTGTGTGAACAGAGAGGAGAAACTGCCCCAGGAAACTCCTCACAGACCCCTTTCAGCATTGCCTTTCCCCACAGTCGTGGTGAGGAGTGACCTTTGCATGTGACCAGCTCCATCTCCCTGCTGGGCTCAGCCCCTGTATGGTGGGATGGCCAGTCCTGCCTGGCCTCTCTCCAGACCCAGACCCCAGCAGACCCTGGAGCATGGCTGTTTGCTTTCCTCAAGGTGGGCTGGGCAGGGGCTGGGGATGGGGGGGAGGTTGCAAAGCAGGAGGGCCGTGGAGGCCACGGCACCGAGGGCTGTTGGGGGGCCATGCTGGGGGGACGTCTCCTCACTCCTGAAGGCAGCCTATGCTGTGCGGTGCCTGCACAACGGTGCCATGGGGCCGCATGCCGGGCAGCAGGGCGGAGGCAGAGCAGGGGTGGGACGCAGACAGGAGCCACGAGACTGCTGGAATGTGACAAATGTCCGCAGCCCCCAGCGAGACAGGGCTGTGCTGTGTGGTGGCTCCAGGGAGGCCAAGGGGCACCGTGGTGGGAGGAGCAGGGTGGAGAGCAGCAGGCACAGGGCTCCCAGCAGCCCCTCTGCAGCTGAGAGGGAAGGAAGGAGGGAAGGAGGGAGAGAAGGAGGGGGAGAGGGAGGGAGGGAAGAGAGAGAGAGAAAAGGAGAGAGGGAAGGAAGGAGGGAGGGAAGGGAGGAGGGGGAAGGAAGGAAAGAAGGGGAGGGAAGGAAGGACGGAAAGGGAAGGAAGGCGGGAGGGAAGGAAGGCGGGAGGGAAGGCAGAAGGGGGAGGGAAGGAAGGAGAGGCAGAGGGAAGGAAGGAGGGGGAAGGAAGAAAGAAGGGGAGGGAAGGAAGGATGGAAAGGGAAGGCAGGAGGAGGGAGGCAGCAGCTCAGGGAGGGCGGGAGGGGAGGCCCAGCAGAGGCCAGGGCAGCCCTGGGGGCCCAAGGGCCGCTGTTGCTAGGCAGCACCGGGGGCGGGGGGCAGGAGGAGGCCACGTGACCTGCAGCTGGTGCCGTTGCCAGGCAACGCCGGGTGGGGCTGCAGCAACCCTGGGGGAGGGATCCCGGCCCTGAGGTGGGGGGGTGAGGGGGGCAGGTGGGGGGGGCAGCGTGTGGGGCTGGGAGAGGTGGGGAGCCAGGCCCTCCGCGGCCCCCGGCCCCGCTGCCCCGGCCGTCATGGGGCTGGGGGCCGCCGGGTCCATGGCCGCCCCCTGCGCCCGGCAGCCTCTGCTGCCTCCTCTGCGCCGCCACTGCTGAAAAAGCCCCCAACGTTTCCAGAGGTCGCGGTCACTCTGGAGCGGAACGATGGCGCACGCTGCTCACGTTAACGCCACCAGGCACCTCTGAGGCTGCTCTTTTGCAGCGCCCGGTTTCTGTGACCCTGCAACATGTCCTGCCCTTCTTCCCCAGCCAGAAGAAGAGCTGATGGCACTAGCGTCTTTTCTGGCGTGTCTCTCCTGATCCGTTCCCTGCTGTTGCGTGTTGGACCTGGTGACCTGGCACCTGCCCGAGACCCGGCCAAGGGAACCGCCCAGCTCCCAGCGGGGGCACAACCGGGAGCGGGTTTCGCTGGGTCTGCTTCTCGAGCAGCAATCGGGCAGTCGGAGGCCCGGGGAAGCACGACCCGGAGACCCTCCAGCTGGCTCTGGCCAAGAGTTGCCTCAGGAAGGGAAGAAGAAATACGCCCGCTGGGTTTCTCCAGTGGGTTTTGGCGCGGCGGATAGGGCTCGCTTGCCTCCATCTTTGCGACAGCGCCCTGGAAAGGCGAGCAGAGGACCTGCGGTTGGCCCAGCACCAGAGGGAGGGCAGAGCCAGAGCCTCCGCGTCCTCCCAGCCAGTGTCCTCTCCTTCAAACCCCTTCAGCTGTCTGCCAGAGCAGTCACCTGTGCGATTCCCCGAACAGTTGCCCAGTTTTGCCTGGCTGTAAGGACAACCTGTCTTTGAGGTGCCTCTGTTGTTGTACGTAGCCGGCTGCAGTTGTGAAACATTTCTGCGGAAAAGGGACGTGAAGCGGCAAGCGGCACAAGGGAGGGAGCAGGAGCAGGGCTCTCCCCTGCCAGGGTGGGCGCCCGTCTCTCGTCTCTGGTCCCACCCTCTGTAGGCGTGCTCCGAGCACACACCGGGAGGGTATGGAGAGCTGACGGGTCCCCAGCTGGTGCGGCAGGGATGGGTGAGTCTGGCTTGAGTTCAGGGTTCAAGCAAGTCCTTCGCTGTTGAATGGGACCTTTGCGCTTGGCAGGTGGCAGTGAGCTGGCATCTGGCCGCCTAAAAAGCTACGCGCTGAGTGCTGTGCTGCTCCCTTGGCTGTAGCTGCTGCCGAATTGGCCAGGCCAATTGCCCCCTGCCCTGAGGAGCAGGAACGAGGGGCCTTCAGAGTGTCCTGCCTCCAGTCCTGCCCCCAGGGTCCCTCCCAGTCCCCTTTCCTTGGCAGAGGGTCTGATGTGAGTCTCTGCTGCCTACAGGAGGGCTCCAGGCTCGGCAGCATTTCCAGGTGACTTCATGGTTGTGTTCTTCAAGCAAGCAGCCCTCTCTGGGCAGGGCCGAGGGAGTGACTGCAAGCAAAGCCTCATGCTCCCCAGCACAAGATGGACGCAGCTTCTCAGCTTTGCCAGGAGAGGATGGAGAAGAGTTCCTCGGGCCAGGAGCAGCGCCATGAAAGCTGCATGTTCGCGCGGCAGTTCCTTGCTGGCCTGAGGCAGAGGCAAGCGCACGTTGGGAGGAGGGCAACCAGGGCCAGGAGCTGGAAGCTGCACCCCAAGCCAGAGGGGGCGTCCCAAAAATCAGCATTCTTCCTGCTGCCAGAGCTGAGGAGGGCAACCACTTTGTCCTCGGTCAGGGAAGTAGAAGAGCTGAAGGCCTGCTCCAACTCTGGAGTCTAAGCGAAAGGCAAAAGCTGTCGCAGCAAGGGAGGACACCGCGTTTATGCTGCTGTGGCTCCGTCAGGCTCAACCAGACTAAGGAGAATTCACACAAGCCCTTTATTCGGCACATGTCAGGAGGCAGTGCCTGCAGCAGAGGGGCAATGACGACCTGCCGCACACTCGCTCGCTCACGCAGGGGAAGCTGCTGGGCATGACGCAGGCTCTGCAGCACTCTCTGGGGTCGCCATGGGCTGAGCAGCCTGGGAGGGGAACTGCTGCTCTGGCTCTGCTCAAAGAGAGCTGTCTCACGGAGCAGGGCGCCACCTTCTCCACGCTCTCCGGAGCCGGTAGCACAGTGCTCCAAGGGTGAACCCTGATGGTGCCTTTTCCGCTGGAGCTCTCAGGAGCAGGATGGTCTGGCTTGCCAGAGACTGGATGCTGAGGCTGGTGTCACTCGGCATGCTTTGAAGGGCTGCAATACAAAGGAAGAGAGAAGAGATGAAAGCCCCGGGTGTGCGGAGACCCCAGGCATGGCCTCCGGACAGGGCCAAGCCCAACCAGCCCTTCCCATCGCCCGCAGGCAGCAGGGAGGCCTAAGAGATCAGCTGGCGAAAGATGCAGTTGAGAAATGCCCCAAGCGCCCCGGCAATACTCGCCCCCTCCCGGTGCCCAGCAGGGGATCAGTGCTCGCTCCCCAGGCTCTGCCCTCCTCCGTGCCGCAGCTAGCACCACGCTGCCCCCACTCACCCTGGCAGATGTCCTGCAGCTTCTCCTCGCTCGGGTCGCTCATGTGCCGTCCGACGAGCCCTAGGTGTACACAGCCCATGGCAAAGCCCGCTGTCAGCACGCAGCCCCTGGGCACGCAGGCCCTGCCTGAGGCAGGCAGGGCTCCGGCAGCCCCAGGGCAGGTTCTTGCTGCCAGCGCAGCAGCCGGGACTGGGGCCAAGCTGCCCTGGGACAGAGAGGGGCCCCACAGGGGCTGGGACTCACCGAGGAACCTGACGGCCGCCTCCTGCAAGGCCTCCTGTGGGCTCTCCAAGTAGGGCAGGCTCTGCCGCAGGTACTCCTCCGCTCTGCTCCTGTTCCTCTCCAGCTGGGCAGAGGGCGAGGGCGAGGGCTTGGGGCAGACCTTCCCCACGCAGCCAGGCCAGGCCCTCCTGCCAGGGCCGCCTCCCCTCCCTTCCCATGCCAGGACGTTCATGGCTCCCAGTCAGGAGCCGTATGGCACCGAGGTCTGGAGGAAGCAGAGGGCAGAGCTCTCCCCAGGCCGGCTGAGGTGCCCTAGTGCTCACCAGGCCTGGCTGGGCCAAGGGCTCTTTCCGCATGCTGGGGGCAGTGTGGGGACAGGGCCCTGGAGAAGAGCCCACCGGGGCAGGGTGCTGGAGGAAGGGGAGCGCATGTGCAGCTCCAGAGCCCGCAGCAATGGGTGTGGGTGTGGACAAGGGGGCAGGCCTTCTGCGGGCCAGACCTTGGGGGCTTGGGGCTGTCCTTACCAGGCACTCGCCAATCTGCCACGTCTGAGCTGTCTCGAGCAGGTGCCTGAGCTGCTTCCACTTCAGGAGCTTAGCAGCAGCGAGGAGAGCTTCCCGAGCGGCCTGCAGAGCAGCAGAGAGTGGGAGATGCCACTGCAGCGCAGGCAGGAGATCCTGCATGCCCCGCACCTGGGCAAGGCTCAGAGCCTTTCCCAGGCTGTGATGGGAAGCTGCATGTGGGGAGCGAGTTGGGCTTTGATGCCCTGGGCAGAGATGGGGGCAACCACCATCTCGGGGCAGCAGAAGAGAGCTCGCCAAGAGCCTGGCCCAGGATGCCTGCAAGGACAGCTGGGAAGCCCCGAGGGACGCTAGTGCTGGGGCCTTGCTGGGCAAACCAGGCCAACAGGAAAAGCACTCCTGGCCCCACACGAGCAACCACTGTGGCCACACACCTGCGCCACGCTTGAGATCTCCTCGTGCGTGTGGAGAAGCAGTGGGAGCAGGCTGCTGTGCACGTGCTTCCGGATCTGCCGTTTCTGGGGGCCCACCACAGTTGCCAGCACGTGCCCAAAGAGCTGGATGGCGAGCTCTCGCACACGGGTAGACTCCTGGAGGGAAGGAAGATGGGAGGACCTCAGCAAGGGCTGCTGCAAGGCTGTGGTGAGCAAGGGGGTCAGTGGGGCTGCTGTGGAGATGACTGCTGCTGACGCAGCCTCTGCACGGAGGAGCTGTGGGCCAGATCTGCCACCAGCACAGAATGGCCCCAGCCCCAAGACGCGCAACACAGTGGCTTTCTCTAACACGTGGCAGCCAGGGAGAGCCAAGCCGTGGAGGTGTCTGTGCCTGGAAGGGCTGCTCTGGCCCTGGCCACACTCCCACCAGTCACCTCCTGGCTGACTCGCAGAGGAGCTCCCTGGGTAGATGTGCCAAGGAGGAGATGGGGGCCGGCCGTCGGCAGCAGCTCCTGGGCACATCCCACCTGCTGACGGTCCCCAAAATGCGCTGCCCTGGTGTGAACCCCCTGCCTGGGCCATGCACCTCTGCCCCACAGCCACGGCAGCAGAGCCCCCGCCTTTCCCACCAGCCTTACGTCATCAAAGAGTGGCCGGAGCTCCTCAGCAAGCTGCAGGGCGATGGGGTTGGCCTTCTTGCTGTCCAGGAGATGGAGCACGTGGCTGAGGATGGTGAGGGCCTTGGCACGGAAGGTGCTGTCAGCACCCGGCAGGTGCTCCAGGAGTGCGGGCAGCAGGCCTTGCAGACTTCTTGCCTACATGAAACAGAGAAGGCCCTTTGGGTGAAGCAAGGAGTGACTGCATTGGCACAAATGCTCTGGCTGTAGCAGCGACAGGACGGTGGGGGAGCTGGCAGCAGCTTCCCGAGCTCTCGATTCCTCCGCTGCCTTTCCCTCCGCTGCCTTACCCGCCACCTCCAGCCCCAGGCCACTGGCCTGACTTTGCCCGGCTGCCCCCTGCTCACTGTGTGGCGTCTCTCAGACAGCGTGACGAGGCCTGTGATGGCCATGTCGCGCATGGCCAAGCTCTGGTTCTGCAGATGCAATTGCAGGAAGCCCAGCACATCCTCATCAATCTCCTGCTCAAAGTCGGTGCAGTTCAGCAGCTGAAAGACAGCCGGCTGCAGAGTGAGCGACCGGCAGAGGCAGCAGGACTCCCCGCGTCCTCTGAACCATCTGCAGCCTGTCTGTCTTGGGCCTTTGTGAAGCGCTGGAAGGTAGAGAGCTGGCACCAAGGGTGCATGAGCTGCGAGTGGTTGTGAGCATCAGCCCGGCAGAAATGGCCTCTTGGCGGGAAGGAGGCCAGGCTGGGGTGACTGAGGGGAGTGCAGCTGCTGCGGGAGAGGAGCCCAGCTCCACCGACCAGCCACCCGCCCCTCTGCCCACGTGCCAGAGAGCCCAGTGTTTGCAGGCACTGCCCAGAGGCACCGCTCGCCACCAGGCCCACCTCAATGAAGACAGCCATGGCGGCGATCTCACGGTGTTTGTCTCCGCAGCTGAGTACCCTGACCACGTGGTCAAACATCCAGGCGCACTCATCGGCCGCGTTCATCCACAGCTCCCTGGTCGGGGAGGGGAGAAGGCACTGTGGGCACGGAGCTGGGCAGGCAAACCTCTTTGGGTGTGCGCCGCCACCCCGAGCCATCATCCTGCAGGCCAGGTCCTGCAGGGCAAGGTCGTGGGTGTACTCAGCCCCAGCAGCCGGTGGCGCTGGCTCAAGGAGCGGCGGTGGCCTTTCGCCACCACACCTTGTGAGGAGAAACCTGGCGTCTCACCCACTCAGGCTTATTTTGGTGAGAGAGCGGAAAAGCGCCCTTCCTACACCAAAGCTGTGGCCTTCGGGCACTCTGTCTCCAGGGCAGAAATGCTGGGGCAGACGAGGATGAAGAAGGCTCTCACCTAGTCAGCAACGTGACTCCTGTGTGGTAGGTCTCCTTGCTCATAAGCATGTCCCAGCCACCCTGCCTCTCGATGGAGTCAGCCAGATGGGCATAGTCAGCATGGCAGAGCAGAGCTTTCATGGCCTGCACCGCGCTCCTGTGTGTAGAGCAAAGGCGGGTCGCACACGGAGGCCAAGCCCGGGCTCTGCGCGCATGGGAGAGACTGGGGAAGAGGGACGGAGCACCTGACGGGGCTGCCTGGAGGACACTTGTTCTCCTGGCCACACATCTGGCTGTAGTCTTGGAGGTCCTGCAGGGTGTACTCCAGGCTGAAGAAGGTCTGGAAGAGCACTGCTAGGTAGAGCTGGGGGAAAATGAGCTGCACTGGCTCTTTGCTGGCGGGCAGCAGGAGGATCTCGTTGAGGGCCCTGATTGCCTGCCAAAAACACCAGAGATGGGTCTGGCTGGAAAGAGATCACCTAAGCCAAGGCAAGCCAAGGCTCCTGTTTGCAACGGTGGCAAACGAGTCTTCTTGAGCCACAGGGCAGGTCCCCCTGGCAGGCCTCGTGGACCCCGCAGGTGGTCCTGGGCTCCTGGCCCCAGGCTGGGCCCCATGGGCAGGACTGAGTGAGGCCTGTGCTGGACACTCACAGTCAGCGGAAGGATGTAGCTGTCCTTTGGCATGTTGCTGTCCCGCCTGAGCAGTGGCTGGTCCCAGAGCCAAGAGAGCAGCTCCTTCAGCACCTCCTCTGCAGGGGAGTGCTCGGAGACCAGCGTCCTCCACATGGCCCCGGCGACGCTGCAGACGCAGAGCATGCTGTCGGGGGGGCTGCCTTGGCCACAGCTCCTTGGCCTGCGATAGCCCCGGAGCTGTCCTCAAGGCTGGCAGACCCCGTACCTGTCACACAGCAGGGAGGTGTTCAGCAGGCTCTCAACCACCTGATCAGGCTCCAAGCGGGCCATCTGGAGCAGGGCGTTGTTCAAGATGGCCTGGAGCGACGCCTCCCTGATGCCCATGAGGTTCTCATAGATGCTGCTCACCACCTCCGGCACCTGGAGGGGACAACACGGGTAAGAGTGGGACCGCCACAGGAGCGTAGCAGTTGCCTCAGGGGCCACTGAGAACTGCTTCCTTCCCGTCGCTCTTTGCTGGCCTCAAAGGCTGCCGGGTGCCTGAGAGCCCTGGCCTCCGCTCAGGGGGCTCAGAGCCCCGAGGGTGCAAGCCCAGGGCAGTGCGGCTACAAGCTGCTTACCCTGTCCAGCTCCGAGTCGGGGTCTCTCAAGACCGCCTCCATCATGCGGGCAACCACCTCGGTATGGGAGACCCTTGGTTCTGTCAGGCCCTTGATGGTGGTCAGGAGGAAGTGGGTCCTCTCGGAGGGGAAGAGAAAGCTCCCAAATATCTGTGGAGGGAAAGACACAGGGTGGCACCGTGCGTGCACCCCGAGGAGCAGAGAGAGTGGCTCCAGGAGTGGAGAGAGAGTTGGAGCAGGGCTGGCACAGTGCCCCCGGGCAAGCCGGGCGCAGGGGCTGTGCTGGGATGGGCTGAGGGCAGTGGGCAGTGGGCAGTGGGCAGTGGAGCTGCCGGGGTGCAGGTGGATGGCTGGGGTCAGGGTCACGGTGGGCTGGCCCTCCGGGGCCGCAGAGCTGGCGGGTGGCCAGGACAGCTGGAGCTGCTGCTCTGCCCCTGGGACAAAGCCTTTGGCTCCGCCAGGCTCAGGGAGAGCGGGACATGCCTCCGCCCGAGGCCTGGGAGGCTGCCGTGCCGGCTGCCCCCCACTGATGAGGGATGCGTTTGTTCCTGCAGGCGTGCTGCCAGCCCTGTGGCCAAGAAGGGCAGCGAGGGAGGAGCTTCTCACCGTGCTCTCGGCAGTGGCGTTGCTGGGCCAGAAGGCGTTTGGGCCTTCCCTCTGCCACTTCATGTCTGGAGGCGTCAGATCCTCCTCTGCCATCTTTCTACCTGTGCAGGAGGAGAAACCCCGAGCAGTCAGGAGGAACGATGGCGAGTTGGAGATGGCGGACTGAAGGCATTCAGCAGAGCTGTGTGGCTTGCCGAGAGGGCCAGCCCAGCCCAGCTTCTCTTACTCTCGCGCAGCAGAATGACCCTGTAGAAATGGTGGAGAGCCTCTGCTGCCCCATGGCTGATCTCCTGGTCCTTCTCGGCGCAGCACAGCGTGAGGTGGCCCATCAGCTGTCCCAGGAAGTCCAAAGGTGTCTTTTGGAAGAGGAAAGGGCCGGCACTGCTTCCTCCACAGCTGGGCGAGTCCTGGGGGGAGGCAGGAAGGACCGGGAGCAAGGCTAAGCTGCGGCAGCTGGGACCAAAGCCCTGGGCGCCACGCAAGAGCGGGCCCAGGCCAAGGGCCACACGAGCCAAAGCCCTGGAGGCATCTGCCCAGCCCTGCTCCCAACAGTGAGCAATGGGGTGCGGAGCCGTGTGTCCTAGCCTGCCCGCCCCTGCCCTCTGCCAGTTCTGTTGCCCACTGCTCCCGCTGGCCGCCTTGTCTGCAAGAGCACATCAAGCCACGTGCCCTCTCCTCCCGCCTGAGAGGAGAGTTGCCCACGGCCTGCAGCCACCCACTTACCTCCAGCAGAGAAGAGCTGCCCAGGAGCTGACTCAGCCGCACAATCCTCCCCACGGCCCTCTGGCGCTCAGCCACCCTCTGGGACGCTGTCAAGGGCAGCAGCACCTGAGGAGACCAAAGCCGCTGGTCGGCGCTGGGTCCTGACGGCCACTCCAGGAGCAACAGCTCCGCTAAGCACCCGGCAGGGTTTCTGCCTCTGCTGCCTTCCGTGCGCTCCTCCAGATGTGGCCCTGCGTCCCCTGCTTGTGCCCAACTCCTGGCCCCGCTTTGGTGCAAGGGATGGCTTTTTGGGGCGAGGGGCAGAGGGGCTGAGGGGCAGAGGGGCAGGGCCGTGCTGGTATGCTGGCGGGGGAAAGGGCTCTGACTGCCACCAGGAGAGACACCCGGCTCAGCCAAGAGCATGGTGGGGCCCCTCCCTGGCTCCCCACGGAGAGCTGGGCCCTCCCCACAGCATGCTCTCTGCACCTGGTCTCAGGCAGGGGTGGCCCCTCGACTCGAGAGGGCCCCTTCCCTTTGGGGTGAGGACCAAGCCCTGCCACCACCACCACCTCCCCACCTCCACACTCGCTCTTTGCAAACAGCAGACCTCCAAGATGTTCTGCAGCTGCTGGAGACCGGAGGCCTGCGACTCGAACACCAGCACCTTCAGCAGCTCATCCAGAGCGTCCAGGGCCTGCAAGGGGGCAGAGGGTGGGCACCCCTAACGTGGCCAGGAGGCTGGCTCAAACTCCTGCTGCCCGAGGCCGGCACCTACCGGAGGGTAGAGTGAAGCATCCAGGCTGGGCATCTGCTCTTGGGCAGGAAGAGAGAAGATGCTGGTGATGCAAGTGCGGAGCAGCCTGCTGTCCTGGGTGTCCTTCAGGAAGGGCACCTCTTTGCTGAAAGGAGAGAGAGGTGCCTGTGGGGCGCTGGGGCAGGGAGCGGTGCCCCGACGCCCCGGGAAGGTGGAGGCAGCCCCGGGGGGTGGCAGTGCCTGGGGTGGCAGCCATCAGAGGTGGGGAAGCCCCACGGGGAGGCCCCTCCTGCCTCTCCCACGACGCAGACCCAGGGGCCAAGGACAGCGCTGGCAGGTGGGGCACGACGGCCGCTCCATCTCCTGCCTCTGCCTTCAGGGGAGAAGCCCGCGGACACCCCTCTGCTCTCCCGCCTGCCCCCCCGGGGCAGGTACCTGATGGCGGCAACGGCCAGCAGGGCTTCCTGCCGCACCCTGGAGTCCAGGCGGTCGGGGGGCTCTTGTTGCAGCAGCAGCTGGGGAGCAGAGGCGGCGTGGGGCACGGCAGTTGCCAGCCCCCCGCCAGCGGTGGGCAGCACCCGGCAGGCGCCCCCACCCCGCAAGCAGCGCCCAGGCCCGGCAGCCCCCCAGCAAGGAGGGCTGTGCTGGCGGGGGCCTGCCCACCCTTCCCCGCGTCCGGGTGCCCGAGTGCTGGGCTCGCCCGGGCGGCTCTGCCCCCTCCCACAGCCCCTCCGGCTGCCGCCTCACCTCCATCTTCTCCGCCAGCTCGCAGAACCCAGCCAGGTACCTGCCCATTGCCTTGGCTTGGCAGAGGGTGTGGATGGAGGCCAGAAACCTCAGCTTCTGTGCCTCGTCCTGACCGCCGGGGACAAGAGAGACCAAGAGGGCAGGTGAGAGGGCAGAGGCCCCGCCGGCTGCCCCCTGGCGCCCAGGGGGAAGCAGCAGTAGCGCAGGAGGCCCCGAGCAGCAGCTGAGCCCAGCCCAGAGCCCTCCCTGAGCCTGGGAGCAGGCAGCGAGCACGGAGGCAGCCGGCTGGGAGCTGCAGGCAGCGCCGGGCGGACAAGGGGCCTCGTCACCTGTTCGGGGCCCGTGGGAAAGGCCTGGAGATACTCCAGAGCTTCCTGCTCCTCTCCCTCCAGCTCCAGGAAACAGGCAGAAGAATCGGAGTCTGCGGGAGGAAGGGAGCGGGGAGAGCAGTGGGCGCTGGCAGGAGGCCGAGGAGCGAGCGGTGCCCTCTCTTCGGCGCCAGGCCTGCTCGCGCGGGCGCAGCGAGCCCCAGCCCGGGGCACGGATGCCCCGCCGCAGCCAACCGCCCCCTGGCAGGGGGGCAGCGGAGGTGCCAGCCCCGCGGTGCCGCTGCCTCACCTGGCCGGAAGGTCTGCGGCACGCCCAGCTCTTGAGTCTCGGCCTGGGAGCTGCTCTCGCTGAAGGCGCCGCCCTGGTCCTCCCAGGCCAGGAAGGGAGTGCTGGGGCGCCCGTCCTCCTCAAGCACCAGCATGGGCTTGCCGGGGTCGGTGTCATCGAGGCGCAGGAGGAGGTTGCTGGTGGCTCCCGCCTGCTCCCAGGCCGCAATGAGCGCCCTGAAGGCAGCATCCTCCTCCGCCCAGGGGATGGGGTTGTGGCTGGGGGATCGATGCTCCGCCATGCTGCAGAGCCGAGGAGAGGCGTGAGAGAGGGCCAGGGGTGCCCGCAGCGCGGGCTGGCCCCAGCTCTCCTCGACGGCCTCGGGCAAACGCCTCGGCACCACGGGGCTGCCCGGGGGAGGCGCAGGGAAAGACGTGGCAGCGCTCAGGGGGCTCCTCGGCCAGCCCAGCACGCTCCTGCCCTTTCCCGTCTCTGTCCTCCCGGACACTGCGGGAGTGAGGCCGCAGCACTGTGGGGTGTCACAAAGGGAGGTCACAAAGGGCGGCATCACTGCCCCACTGCCCTGGGGAGGGGCAGGGCGCGTCCCCTCTGGGTGGCCCGGGGCCCCACTGGTTTGCCCTCCGCTTCCCTCAGGACCCCTCCATCTCCCTTCCCCAGTGCCCCAGGGCCCTCCAGGTGCCTCTGGGTGCTTTCCAGCCACTGCACGAATCACGGCTGCGAGCCAGAAAGCCTGCATTAGCAAACACTGCCAAAGCTCTAGTTTGGGTCGATGGGCAGCTCCTGCGTCGGGGCACGAGGCTGCGGGAGCTCCTGAGGTTGCTGCAGAGGAAGGAGCTGCAGCTGCACCAGCACCAGCTCCTCCTGTCAGCCCGGGATCTCTCAGCAGTTGCCCCAGCCATGCCTGAAGCACTTGGGGAGGTCTGGGGCTGCCAGCGGTTGCCCATCGCACAGGCTGGGCCTCTTCGGCAGGGAAGGGCTCAAAGGCAAAGCCTCCCTCCCTAGCCGTGCTGGCGCTCTGACTGCTAATTTGGGGGCTTAGGGATGAGGGCTGATGAGGAGCTGGAAAGGCCGGTGCAGGGCCATGGAAAGAGGTGTGAAGCAGCCCTTCGGGGTCCTTCTCGGGGAATACTTGCTGGTCAGCTGTGTGCATTAGGCTGGCTTGCTGGCCTTACCAGGTCAGGCTGCTGCCTTCTCCCCGCAGGGCCCTGGCCTGGGCCACCAAGGCTTCTCTGAGTCCTAAAGGAAGTGCAATAGGCAACAAGGTTGCACCAGTTTCCTGCTCTTTCCCTGCTTCAAGGCTTTAGGGAAGGCGGTAGTCCATCACACCTCCTTGTGTGTGCCCCACTCCTCCTTGCTAGCTCCCTACTGGATTTAGCTAACGGGCCGCATGGCTGGCACGCAAAGAGCCACCGTAGTTGCCCCAAGTGGGGAAGCTCTGATGTGTGCAACATTAAAACCCAGTGCTTCTGAAGAAAGCCTTAAGGGCCCAAATGCCAGGATGTGCCCTCTGAAGGGCAGGTGTCTGGTCGTTCTCCCCCGAGGTCCCCTGTCCCTGCTTTCAGCTCTGGTAGACTTCCTGTTTGTGCTTGAGGTTTGCCAGGAGCTCCTTGTTCCTGCTGCCGGCCTCCTTTGCTTGATGGCCTGCTTTTGGGCTGGGCCATTATGGAACTTGGAGGAGAGGATGCCTGAATATGAGCCAGCTCTCTTGGACCCCTCTTCCCTCCAGGGCCGTGCCCCATGGCAGTCTCCCAAGCAGGTGCCAGCACCGTCCCAAGTCTGCTCTCCTGAAGGCCAGGGCTGCGATTCTGCTTTTGGCCCTGCTCCTTCCTCGCCGGAGCTCTATGTAGAGCCACAACATTAGCAAAGGCTATGTTGTCAGGAGACTTCCCCAGAGGCTTTCCTGAAGGTCTGGGAAGGACTGCAGTTGTGTTGCATGGCTTTTGAGATATTCGAAGTCAGCTCTCAAATCTGCCGCCTGCCAAGAAGGTCATGTGGTGTTGTTTCCCAAGTCCTGATTTCACAGCCCGCTCCAGCACAGACTTGCAGCCCATGCCTGATCCACACCAGAGCAACAACGTTTGTGAAGGTGCTGCAGCCTCACACCTCATCTTCCAGGAGTTGTTTATGGAGCAATCTCAAATGCCTTAGAAAGCGTTCTGACTAGAGAAAGGCTTTTCTGTGCCTCTTTCCCTCTGAATGCAAGCCCACAGCACCAATAGCCAGCTGACACCACCAATGTTTTTCACACGACACTGTCCATTTGCAGGGAAGTCCCAGGCCTCTAGCAGCCGCTCCCTAACAGCGGGATTACTTGCCAAACTTGTTCTTTCACTTCTTCCAGTTGGTGCTGCTTGCTCGGCTTCTGCAGAGCTAGCGGCCAGTTCTCCTCAAAGTCAGCTGAGCGGAGTCTTGGGGGGATATTTCAGGCAAGGCTTTGGACGCTCGCATGGAGACCACCCAGGCTGTGACTCGAGGTCATCAGCAGGCAGCTTGGTGTCAGCGACCTGCCTTCGAAGGATGCCCATCACCGCTGACAGAGTGCCTACCAGGGAAATTGGCATTAGGCTAGCAAGAGGACCTAGCTCTTGTCTACCTCCTGGTCCCCCAGCAATCTCGGTGTGCCTCCCTGGAGGGGAGGCAGAGGAAGAGGATGAAGCGCGTTTCCCATGGGCATGCCGGCCCACAGGGGCAGGAAGCCTGGGGAAGAATGGCAGCCATGTGCTGCTTTCTGCCCAGGGAAAAGCTATGCCCAGCTCCAGCTCCAGCCCCAGCCCCAGCCCCAGCCCCAGTGCGGCAGAGGGCAGCTGCCCTCTCCCACCCCACGCTGGCGGTGCCAGCCCCACCTCAGCCCGCTCCTGAAAGCCTCCAGCGCAGCCCTGGGGCAGTCTGGCGGCAGGCGGTTTTGACAAGGGCACAGCAGCAGCGATGCAGGGAGCAGGGGAAGAGCAGGGAAATTGGGGTGAAGAGCCCAGCCCTCGGCTGCATGGCCAGGGCACTGGGCAGCCGATGCCTTTGCAGCTGGCCCGGCTTCAGGCTTGGGGTGGATACCAGCTGGAGGGTAGGAGCACTGGGACTGTCACAGGCTTCCCGTGCAGCTGTGAGTGCGGTGAAGGCAAGTGGGCAGAGCCAGGCACATGCAACTGCAAAGGCCAGGGGAGGAAAAGGCCACGTGGGGCTGGTGAAAGCCCTCCCTCTGCTGCCTATGGGGAAGAGAGTCCCCAGGCGATGCTGAGCTCCACTTTGGCCACCGGAGGACGAGGGATTGTGGGGCTGGCCAAGGGCTCTGCGCTTGGCCGTGGCACAGGCAGAGCCCATCTCTGTGTCCGGGGTCTTCCCATTCACGGAGCCGCAGAGGAATTTTGGAGGGAAGGGACCTCTGCAGGTCTCCAGTCCAACCTGCCTCCCACACAAAGCAGGGCTGGTTGGAGCCCTGCAGTCTTGTCTGGCCATCGCTGGGCTGAGCCTGACCCCAGTTACCGGCCGCAAACCTGCTCTGCTCCTCTTGCGCGGGCACTGCAGGATGGCACCTCTCGGTCGGTGGGGCACTGCCCTGCCTGCCTTGCCGACCCCCTCGGCTCCCAGCTCCCCTTTGTGGCTACAGCCTTGTTTGGGTGCTGTTGGAGTCCCAGCTTCCCTTGCCAAGGCTTTCTCGCCTGTAGTGAGGGGGAAGCTCTGAGGTAGAGATGGGTATTCAGGTCAGGAGGACGGGGACAGCGTCAGGTCAGGACCTGAGAGGTGCAGAGCCAGGCGCAGGCAGGTCCACAGCATAACTCAGGCCCAAGGACAAGGGCAGCAGCTCCCCGACAAGGCGAGGAGGTCCCGCGATGATGCCGGTCACTCTCTGTCTCCCCTGCTCTTGTGTCTGGGAGATCCCCCTCCCTGTCTGCCTGCAGCCCCTCCATGCCCACCCTGCTGCCCAGCACAGCATCACAGCCCTGGCCCTGCAGCCCTTCCACAGCTCCTGCTGCCCCAGGGACAGAAGCACCTGCCCCAAGCTGGTGCTCAGAGGAACCTGATTCTCGTTCTCCTTTTCCATCTCTGACTGCTGCCCTGCTTTGCTCCTGGGATGTCCCTGCTGCCCAGAGAGCCTTTCCCCAGGTCAGGGAGTCCATGCTAGCTTGGTTGGCCATTCCTACACCCTCCCCTGTGCTCCCTGCAGGGCCCTGGGCGGGCAGTGCTGCTCTGCAGAGCGAGTGGCTGTGGCTCCACATGGGGACTCCTGACTCTGCGCTGGTTGTGCTCATTTTGGGCAGCAAGCAGACCCAGCGGGACAGGGATCAGAGTCATCAACAGTGCTGGCATGTTTCTGTGCTCCTGGACAGTGCTCAGAGTGAGCCCAGGGTGTTGGCAGTGCAATGAGATGTGTTTTGGAGTGCACTAGCACCAGCCTATGGACTGTCTGCGCCTCCCTGTGGCCGTTTTGTGTGGTAGGAAGGGGTTGGAGGAGGGTGGGTGTTCTAGTGGGCAAGTGTGAGGAGGGCTGCCGTAAGTTGGAGGAAGAGAGAAAGGCGAGGAGGGAAGTGCTTGTGGGGCAGCAGGAGACATGCTAAGCGAAACTAGGTTGTTCCATTGGTGCTGGTTGTGGTGGCTGTTCTTGACAGGCAGGTGGGTTAGGAGAGTGGCTACTCTAATCAGAAACAGTGAGGAGGGCTGGCATAAGTTAGAGGAGTGGAGGAAGGTGAGCTAGGCACTTGCTGTGCGTGTGCCCTAAGCATGGTAAGGTGCAAAGGGTTGAGCCATTGCTCCTCCCTGTGGCCATTTTTGTATGGTAGGAAGTGGTTGGAAGAGGGTGGGGGTTGTAGTAGCCAAGTGTGAGGAGGGCTGGCGTAAGTTGGAGGAGAGGAGGAAGGCGAGGAGGGAAGTGCTTGTGGGGCAGCAGTATGCATCCTAAGGCCAAAAGGGTGGGTGCATTGTTGCTCGTTGTGGTGACTGTTCTTGGTACGCAGGTGATGGAGGAGAGTGGCTGCTCAGGGCAGAAACTGTGACTGAGGACCAGCGTAAGTGGGAGGAGGGGAGGAAGGCGAGGAGGGAAGTGCTTCTGAGGCAGGGAAATGCATGCTAAGCACAACTAGGTTGTTCCATTGGTGCTGGTTGTGGTGGCTGTTCTTGACAGGCAGGTGTGTGAGGAGAGTGGCTGCTCGAGTGGGCAAGTGTGAGGAGATCTGGCATAGGTTGGAGGAGAGGAGGAAGGCGAGCTAGGCACTTGTTGTGAGTGTGGCCTAGCAATGTGAAGGTGCCGTGGGCTGAGGCATTGTGCCGCCTTGTAGCCACTTTGAATGGTGAGGAAGGTGTTGGAGGAGGGTGGCAACAATGATGGGCAAGTATGAGGAGGGCAGTCGTAAGTTGGAGTAGGAGAAGAGAATGAGGAAAGGAATGCTTGTGGGAGAGCCGTGTGCATGGCAGGGCCAAAAAAGTGGGTGTATTGCTGCTCGGCATTGGGACCTGTGCATGGTAGGCAGGTGTTGGAGGAGAGTGACTGCTCTAGTGGGAAAGTGTGAGGAGGGCATTCGTAAGGTGGAGGAGGGGAGGAAAACGAGCTAGGCCCTTGTTCTGAGTGTGGCCTAAGCATCTGAAAGTGCCATGGGTTGAGGCATTGCACCGCCTTGTGGCCGTTTTGAGTGGTGCGGAAGTGGTTGTAGGAGGATGGCAAGGCTGGTGGGCAAGTGTGAGGAGGGCAGTGGTAATTTGGAGGAGGTGAGGGAAAGGAGGACGGAGGACTTGTGGGGAGAGCCGTGTGCATGGCAGGGCCAAAAGGGTGGACGCAATGGTTGTCCCCGTGTGGGCCTGTGCGTGGTAGGCAGGTGTTGGAGGAGAGTGACTGCTCTAGTGGGAAAGTGTGAGGAGGGCAGTGGTAAGTTGGAGGAGGGGAGGGAAAGGAGGAGGGGAGTGCTTTTGAGAGGGCCGTGTGCACGGCAGGGCCAAAAGGGAGGGCACCTTGCCGCTCTTTGTGTGTCCCATACCTGGTAGGCAGGTGTTGGGGGAGCGTGGCTGCTCTAGTGGGAAAGTGTGAGGAGGGCAGTGGTAAGTTGGAGGAGGGGAGGGAAAGGAGGATGGAGGACTTGTGGGGAGAGCCGTGTGCATGTCAGGGCCAAAAGGGTGGACGCAGTGGTGCTCCCCGTGTGGGCCTGTGCGTGGTAGGCAGGTGTTGGAGGAGAGTGGCTGCTCTAGTGGGAAAGTGTGAGGAGGGCAGTGGTATGTGGGAGGAGGGTAGGGAAAGGAGGAGGGGAGTGCTTGTGAGAGAGCCGTACGCATTGCAGGGCCTAAAAGGAGGACGCAGTGGTGCTTGCTGTCTGGGGCTGTGTAGGGTAGGCAGGTGTTGGAGGAGAGTGGCTGTTCTAGGTGGAAAGTGTGAGGAGAGCAGTTGTAAGTGGGAGGAGGACAGGGATAAGAGGAGGGGAATTCTTTTGGGAGAGCCGTGTGCATGGCAGGACCAAAAGGGTGGACGCAATGGTGCTCCACGTGTGGGCCTGTGCATGGTAGGCAGGAGTTGGAGGAGAGTGACTGCTCTAGTGGGAAAGTGTGAGGAGCACAGTCGTAAGCTGGATGAGGGTAGGGAAAGGAGCATGGGAGTGCTTGTGGGCAAGCTGTGTGCATGGCAGGGCCCAAAAGGGTAGACGCAATGGTACTGCCGGTGTGGGCCTGTGCGTGGTAGGCAGGTGTTGGAGGAGAGTGGCTGCTCTAGTGGGAGAGTGTGAGGAGGGCAGTGGTTAAGTGGGAGGAGGTGAGGGGAAGGAGGACGGGAGTGCTTGTGGGCGAGCCATATGCATGGCAGGGCCAAAAGGGTGGAGGAAATGGTACTCGCCATGTGCGCCTGTGCATGGCAGGCTGGTGTTGGAGGAGAGTGGCTGCTCCAGTCCAAAAGTGTGAGGAGGGCAGTCCTAGGTTGGAGGAGGGTAGGGAAAGGAGGACGGGAGTGGTTGTTGGAGAGCCGTATGCATGGCAGTGCCAAAAGGGGGGAAGCAACGGTGCTCCCGGTGTGGGCAAGTGCATGGTAGGCAGGTGTTGGAGGAGGGTGGCTGCCCTAGTGGGAAAGTGTGAGGAGGTCAGTGCTAGGTTGGAAGACTGTAGGGAAAGGAGGATGGGAGTGCTTGTGGGAGAGCCGTGTGGATGGCAGGGCCAAAAGGGTGGACGCAGTGGTGCTCCCCGTGTGGGCCTGTGCGTGGTAGGCAGGTGTTGGAGGAGGGTGGCTGCTCTAGTGGGAAAGTGTGAGGAGGGCAGTCGTAGGTTGGAGGAGGGTAGGGAAAGGAGGGCGGGACAGCTTGTGGGAGAGCCGTGTGCATGGCAGGGCCAAAAGGGTGGGCGCAATGGTGCTCCCCTTGTTGGTCTGTTCTTGGTAGGCAGGCGTTGGAGGAGAGTGGCTGCTCTAGTGGGAAAGTGTGAGGAGGGCAGTCATAAGTTGGAGGAGGGGAGGAAAGCGAGCTAGTCACTTGTTGTGAGTGTGGCCTAAGCATGTGACGGTCCCATGGTTTCAGGCACTGCGCCGCCTTGTGGCTGTTTTGAGTGGTTTAAAAGGGGTTGTAGGAGGATGGCAATGCTGGTGGGCAAGTGTGAGGAGGGCAGTTGTAAGATGGAGAAGGAGAGGAAAAGGAGGAGGGGAGTGCTTGTGGGAGAGCTGTCTGCATGGCAGGGCCAAAAGGGAGGGCTCCTTCCTTCTCTTTGTGGCGGCCTGTGCATGGCAGGAAGGTGAGATTGCCAGGCTATTCTCGGAGACTGTGCAGCTCCAGGAGTCCCCAGCCCCCACTGCAGCAGAGGTGTCAGAGGGCTCAGCACCGTGTGTAAAGGTGCATCATAACACTGTTGAAGAGGGCTGGAAGCTGGTGACCTCTCGTAGAAGGAGAAAGGCTCTTGCTCCTCCTCAAGACTTACCCTCGAAGAACAAGTTTAGCGCCCTGCAAGCTGAGGAGGAGCTGGGCATGGCTCCAAGGGAGGCAACTGGCCTGGCAGACCCTGTGCCGTGCAGGAAGCCCCGGAAGAAGCGGCGAGTGATTGTTGTGGGTGACTGCCTGCTGCAGGGGACAGAGGCGCCTCTCTGCCGACCTGACCTCTTGTCCAGAGAGGTTTGCTGCCTGCCAGGGGCTCGAATAAGAGAGGTCATGGAAAGACTGCCAAGGCTTGTCCATGCATCAGACTACTACCCTCTGCTGCTCTTCCATGTGGGCACTAACAACACAAAAGGCAAACTGGAAACCATCAAACGGGACTTCAGAGCTCTGGGAATGGTGGTGAAGTGTCTGGGAGCCCAGGTCGTTTTCTCCTCAATCTTGCCTGTGAGGGGAAAGGATGGGAGGAGGAGTAGACGAGTTTTCCAAGTTAACAGCTGGCTGCGCCGCTGGTGTTGGCAGCAGGGCTTTGTTTTCTATGACCATGGGACCCTGTTTGAAGATCAACAGCTGATGGGGAGCGATGGGATCCACCTTACCAAGCGGGGCACGCGCGTCTTTGCCAACAGATTGGCCAGCCTGGTAAGGAGGGCTTTAAACTAGGCAAGATGGGGGAAGGGGAGTGGTATAGTGGCCGGAGAGTCAGTAAAACACCGCTCAAGTCAGGATGCCTCCAGCGGGTGCATACAGCCAGGGGAGACAGCATGGGACATGGCTATGGAGGATCCTCTTGCACCTCTCCTGGGAAGCTTGCATGCTTGACTGGCTCTCTGGAATGCCTGTATAGCAATGCGCGCAGCATGGGGAATAAACAGGAAGAGTTAGAGGTCTGTGTGCGGTTGCAGGGCCATGATCTCATTGCAGTTACAGAGACACGGTGGGATAGTTCACATGACTGGAATGCTGTCATGGATGGCTATGTGCTTTTTAGGAAAGACAGGCCGGGAAGGCGAGGTGGTGGAGTTGCTCTTTATGTGAGGGAGCAGCTAGAATGTATGGAGCTCTGCCTCGGGGTGGATGAAGAGCAAGCTGAGAGCCTATGGGTAAGGATTAAAGGGCAGGGTAACATGGGTGACACTGTTGTGGGGGTCTACTACAGGCCACCTGACCAGGAGGAAGTCATCGATGAGGCCTTCTACCGACAGCTGGAAGTAGCCTCACGATCACAGGCCCTGGTTCTCATGGGAGACTTCACCACCCTGACATCTGTTGGCAAGACAGCACAGCTAGGCACAAACAGTCGAGGAGGTTCCTGCAGAGGATTGATGATAATTTCTTGACTCAGGTGGTGGAGACGCCAACGAGGAGAGGTGCAATGCTAGACCTTGTCCTAACGAACAAAGAAGGTCTAGTTGGAGAGGTGAAGGTTGGGGGCAGCCTTGGCTGCAGTGACCATGAGATGGTGGAGTTGAGGATCCTACGAGGAGGGAGCAGGGCAATAAGTAGGATTGCAACGCTGGACTTGAGGAGAGCTAACTTTGGCCTCTTGAGGGACCTACTTAGGGGAATCTCATGGGGTAGGGCCCTAGAAGGAAGAGGGGTCCAAGAAAGCTGGTTAATATTCAAGCGTCACCTCCTCCAGGCTCAAGATCGGTGCATCCCTCTGAGGAAGAAGTCGAGCAAAGCGGATTCAGCAGGAGACCTGCATGGATGAGCAAGGAACTCCTGACAAAACTCCAGCAGAAGAAGGAAGTGTACAGAATGTGGAAAAGGGGACAGGCCACTTGGGAGGAATACAGGGACGTTGTCAGAGTGTGCAGGGATGCGACAAGGAAGGCTAAGGCCCAGCTGGAATTAAATCTGGCAAGGGACGTCAAGGACAACAAGAAGGGGTTTTTCAAATACATCAATAACAAAAGGAAGACTAGGGAAAACATGGGCCCACTGCTGAATGGGGTGGGTGCCCTGGTGACGAAGGATACAGAGAAGGCAGAGTTGCTGAATGCCTTCTTTGCTTCAGTCTTTCCTGCTAAGGCCAGTCCTGAGGAATTCCAGACACTGGAGACCAGGGAGGAAGTCTGGAGAAAGGAAGACTCTCCCTTGGTGGAGGAGGATCAGGTTAGAGATCTTTTGTCCAAACTGGACATCCATAAATCCATGGGCCCTGATGGGATGCACCCACGAGTGCTGAGGGAGCTGGCGGAGCTCCTGGAGCTCAGGAACTTTCAACAGAGAAAAAATGCCCACTCCTGCCCCAGGAGGGAAGAACCCCTTGCAGTGACCCACGAAGGAGACAGACTGGCCGGCAGCAGCTCTGTGGCCGAGGCCCAGAGGGTCCTGGTTCTGAGAATCACAGAATCAAAGAATGGTTTAGGTTGGAAGGGACCTCTGGAGATCATCTCGTCCAACCTCCCTGCTCAAGCAGGGTCACCTAGAGCACATTGCCCAGGATCACATCCAGACGGCTTTTGAATATCTCCAGCGAAGGAGACTCCACTACCTCTCTGGGCAACCTGTTCCAATGCTCTGTCACTCTCACAGGGAAGAAGTTTTTCCTCAGGTTCAGATGGAGCTGCCTGTGGTTCAGTTTGTGCCCATTGCCTCTTGTCCTGTCGCTGGGCACCACGGAGAAGAGGCTGGCCTCATCCTCTTGACACTCCCCCTTCAGATACTTGTACACGTTGATGAGATCGCCTCTCAATCTTCTCTTCCCCAGGCTGAACAGGCCCAGCTCTTGCAGTCTTTCTTCATAGGAGAGGTGCTCCAGCCCTCTAATCCTCTTGGTAGCCCTCCGCTGGACTCTCTCCAGGAGTGCCATGTCTCTCTTGTACTGGGGAGCCCAGAACTGGACACAGTACTCCAGGTGAGGCCTCCCCAGGGCTGAGGAGAGGGGCAGGATCACCTCCCTCCACCTGCTGGCAACACTCTGCCTAATGCACCCCAGCATACCATGGGCCTTCTTGGCCACAAGGGCACACTGCTGCCTCATGTTTAACTTGTTGTCCACCAGCACTCCCAGGTCCTTCTCTGCAGAGCCACTTTGCAGCAGGTCAACCCCCAGCCTGTCCTGGTGCATGGGATTATTCCTGCCTAGGTGCAGGACCTTGCACTTGCCTTTGTTGAACTTCAGGAGGTTCCTCTCCGCCCACCTCTCCAGCCTGTCCAGGTCCCTCTGAATGGCAGCACAGTCTTCTGGTGTGTTAGCCTCTCCCCCCAGTTTAGTATCATCAGCAAACTTGCTGAGGGTGCACTCTGTCCCTTCCTCCAGGTCATTGAGGAATACATTGAACAAGACTGGACCCAGGACTGAGCCCTGGGGGACACCACTAGCCACAGGCCTCCAGCTAGACTGTGCCACTGACCACAACCCTCTGAGCTCGGCCATCCAGCCAGTTCTCCATCCACCTCACTGTCCTGGAAGGCTTGGTCAAGCATGATTTCCCTTTGGTGAATCCATGCTGACTCCTCCTGATCACCTTCTTGTCCTCCACATGCTTAGTGAGGATCACCTCCAGGATCACCTTTCCAGGGATGGAGGGGAGGCTGACAGGCCTGTAGATTCCTGGCTCCTCCTTCTTACCCTTTTTGAAGACTGGAGTGACATGGGCTTTCTTCCATTCGTCAGGCACCTCTCCTGTTCTCCAGGACCCTTCAAAAATGAAGAAGAGTGGCCTAGCGATAACATCCACTTCTCTAAGGGAAGCAGGTGGGACTTGGGGCACAGGAGCTATAACACTCAGCTACAGAGGCGAGTGGAAAAGGGTTCGATGTTAACAAGAGCGAAGTAGGTCCCCAGGGGCTGATGGGAGAACTGGCCGGGCTGGGGAGGGGAGGAGGAGGGTTGTCCACACATGTCCCGTACCAGAAATCCTGCCTTTCCTACACATCCAGGTTTCATTAGGAGACCCTCTGAATCAATAGGAATCCAGCAATGTGGATAACAGGGATTCTCGGGGCTGAAAAAAGAAGAAAACTGTGAAAGCCAGCATCCGATTTTTTTTTGGTCGCTCATTGAAATCTTCCTCTTGTAAGTGCCCTCCTGAGAGCTCTCCACTAAGCCTCACAAGAACTGAGACCTCAAGAAAATGCTGGGGAGTGGCATGGCTTGTTAGGGCTTCTGACCTTTTAATCCCCCCTCGAGTGTATGTGGTGCTGAGCCCATGAACCTCAGATACTGAGAGGGAACTGAGAAAAACACTGAAGAAGTTAAAGTCAGAATTAAATCCCAAGTTTCGGGGAGTGTTAATGGGTCCCCCTGAGGACCATTACCAACAAAGCCTCCCAGGGGCTGAGGAGAGCAGAAAGTTGGAGGCACTTGTTACAGGTTGGCAAAGGAAATGTGCAGGTGGCTGTGACACCAAGTCCACCTTGCTGTGTGTTATCAGACAGCATGGGCCAGCACTGACACCCAGCCCCTGCACAGGGTGGTGCTTTCGTTCCGACTTGGCTCAGGGCTCTTTGTGGGGGCAGGGAGAGGGTGGGGGTGTGCAAGGCTTCGTGCAGGATGAGACAGCACCTCCTGGGCTCTCTGAGGGTGGGGACGTAATGAGGACCTGGGGCCGTCAGAAACACAGTGTCTCCTTGGCCTCAGTGGCAGACACCAGAGAAAGCCAAGAGCACAAAGACCTCCGCCCTGTCGGAGGCTTTCAGCCTTGGCAGTGCCCTCAGTCGTCTCCACCCCAGGCTGCCCTGTGCTGTCCCCCTCCTGTGTCTGTGTCCCTGCAGCCTGTAGACACCCAGCCTGCTTCCCCACTTTGCTCTCCCCCAGCCATCTGACCACCTTTACTGATGGCTCTCTGCCCTCTCTTGCTTTTCATCCAGACACAAAGCCAGGGGCTCCCCACCGACTCCCTCTGGGTGTCCTGTTGAACCACAGCACAAGTGACATCCCAGTTTCCAAAAGTTCAGCCTGAACTTCTCATAATGTATCTCATAATTGTTTTGTCTCTTTCTCCTTCTCTTGCTATTTCCTATTACCAAGAAACTCTCCATCACCTCTGAAACCACCCTTCAAGCACTCACAGGCTCCTACTGGAATGCCCTTAGCCTCCCCTTCACCAGGCTAAAGAAGGCCACATCCCTCAGCCCCTCCATACAGGCTTTGTGCTTCAGGACCCTACCCCCATCTTGGGAGACCTCCCCTGGACCTTCTCCAGGTCCTCCCCATTCCTCCAGCACTGGGCAGCCCACACGGGGACACACTCTTCCAGACGTGGCCACACCAGTGCTGAGTCAAGGGGGATGGGGACTGCCCTTGCCTGGGTGGCCATGGTCTTCCTGAAGCAGCCCCATATGCAGCTGGCCTCATTAGTGCAAGCATGCACTGCTGGCTCCTATGGCATCCCTTGTCATGTCCAGGCCCTTCTCCTCAGGGTCACTCCTCTGACGGTCAGCTCTCAGCCTGTCCTGATGCACAGCGTTTTACAGAATCACAGAATCACAGAATCGTTTAGGTTGGAAGGGACCTCTGGAGATCATCTCGTCCAACCTCCCTGCTCAAGCAGGGTCACCTAGAGCACATTGCCCAGGATCACATCCAGACGGCTTTTGAATATCTCCAGCGAAGGAGACTCCACTACCTCTCTGGGCAACCTGTTCCAATGCTCTGTCACTCTCACAGGGAAGAAGTTTTTCCTCAGGTTCAGATGGAGCTGCCTGTGGTTCAGTTTGTGCCCATTGCCTCTTGTCCTGTCGCTGGGCACCACGGAGAAGAGGCTGGCCTCATCCTCTTGACACTCCCCCTTCAGATACTTGTACACGTTGATGAGATCGCCTCTCAATCTTCTCTTCCCCAGGCTGAACAGGCCCAGCTCTTGCAGTCTTTCTTCATAGGAGAGGTGCTCCAGCCCTCTAATCCTCTTGGTAGCCCTCCGCTGGACTCTCTCCAGGAGTGCCATGTCTCTCTTGTACTGGGGAGCCCAGAACTGGACACAGTACTCCAGGTGAGGCCTCCCCAGGGCTGAGGAGAGGGGCAGGATCACCTCCCTCCACCTGCTGGCAACACTCTGCCTAATGCACCCCAGCATACCATGGGCCTTCTTGGCCACAAGGGCACACTGCTGCCTCATGTTTAACTTGTTGTCCACCAGCACTCCCAGGTCCTTCTCGGCAGAGCTACTTTCCAACAGGTCAACATTTCCTCCCCCATGCAGGACTAGCCGCGTTTCCTTGCACAACTTCATGAGGTTTATGTTGGACAAAACCCCAAGTTTCTCAAGGCCGCTCTGGACTCAGGCTCCTTTGTGTCAGCTCTTAATGTGCGTGTACAGATGGCTCGTCCTGTCTTGCTGTGCCTCTGACAGGATAACAGCATGAGGCATTGCGGGACACTGTGGATAATAAAAGGAGGTGCTAGTTTAACGGAGCTGCTGACAAAGGTAGAAATCACCACGGACACCATCTCAGAGAGGCCCAATGAATGTACAAAGGAAGTATAAGCAGGGCCAGTGGAGATTAGGAAATAGGTGTGTGCTGACTGCATGGGCGGGCATCAGGATGGTAAAAGAGAACACCTTGTCAGGTGGAAAAGAGGGCATAATGCAATAAAAGGTGAAGGAAAAGAAAAAAAAAAATCAGTGCTCACTGCGGGTACCTGCAAAGCACTCCTGAATCTGAATGACACTAACCAGAGCAGGACAAGAAACATGCAGTTGATCTGCTCCTACTTCTGTCTGACACACTGCCATGGTCACAGGGAAGCTGCAGTTTTCTCCCTGTGGTCAACATGAGAAGACACAGGGTGGAAGAAAATGCAAAAGGATTCATGGTGGAAGGGGCCTCTGGAGGTCTTTAGCCCAATCTCCTTCCCACAGCAGGGTCAACTATCAGATCCTACCAGGTTGCTCAGGGCTTCGTTCATTTAGGACTTGAAAACCTCTGAGGATGGAGATGGCACAACCTCTCTGGGCAACCTGCCCCAGTGTTCCACTGTCTGCAGGGGTAAAACATTTTTGCTTATCCCCAGCCTGAACCTCTTGTTTCAGCTAATGCCCATTGGGCCTCCTCCTCCTGTCGTGTACAACAATGAAGGGCCTGCCTCCATCTTCTTGACGACCTCCTGGTGGGTATGGGCAGGCTGTTCTTAGGTCTGCCCAAAGCCTCCTCTTCTCCAGGCTCAACAACTCCAGCACCCTCAGCCAGTGCAATCACCCCCATGCCACGTCTCTCTGCATGTGTCACACTCATTGGGCATCGTGTTGTAATGTGCAGGTGTTGTAGACTGTGAAGAGGGCCTGTTCTGGACAAGCAGTCCCTCATAATTAAACCTTGACCTGAAAACCTTCCAGGCCCAAGATTGATTTTTCTCCCTTAAATCCAATTTTAGCTGCACTTGTGTCAGCTTCGTACTGTTGCCTCTCATTGTCCTGCCAGGAATCTCTGTAAAGAGCCCTGGTTCTTTACTGGTGGGAAGCTTGAGTTGGGAAGCTGTGATGAGTTTCCTCCAAAAGTCTTCCCTTCTCCAGGCTGAACAAGGCCTGAACTCTCAGCCTCTCCTCCCAGGGCAAGTGCTCCAGCCCCCAAACACCTTGAGGTTCTGACACTGAACTCACTCCATGTCATCAACAGCGTTCTTCTCCAGGGGGGCCTGAATGGATGATGTATCTAGGTGGGTTCGGATAAGTGCTGAGTAGAGGGGCATCATCACTTCCGTCTTTCTCCTGGCTGTGCTCCTGTTCATGCAGCCCACAATGCTGTGGCCTCCGTTGCTGCCAGGGAACACTCTTGCCTCACATCAAGCTCGCTGCCCACAAAGACCGCCACGTCCTTTTCTGCAGAGCTGCTGCCCAGCCAGAACTCCCCAGCCTGTGTCACTGCAGGATGTTGGTCTATCGCAGGTGAAGATAGGGCATTTGTCCTTGTTGCATTTCACAGAGTTCCTGACAGCCCATTCTTCCCACCTGCCAAGCTCCCTCTGAAAGGCAGCCCTCAGGCACATGACTGTTCTGCCCCATTAGCTGTCATCTGCAACTGGGATAAGAGGTGTGTCCTCCAGGCCACTGATGAGCCTGTCAGACAGGTTGGGTTGCAGTGTAGACCCCTGCACCCTCCACTTGTCACTGGCTTCCAGGTAAAGCCTGACCCACTCACAAAAACCCTCTGAGCTCCATCATCCAACCACTTGGTTTTTCACCCATCTGAATGTC
Organism: Struthio camelus; assembly: GCF_040807025.1. Taxonomy (NCBI): domain Eukaryota; kingdom Metazoa; phylum Chordata; class Aves; order Struthioniformes; family Struthionidae; genus Struthio; species Struthio camelus. The sequence continues at coordinate 765,697 of NW_027182752.1, read as the reverse complement.
TAGCCAGCCTGCTGTAAGGCCTCCCTTGGATACAAGAATGTTGGGGGAGACAGTGCCAGAAGTCTGGCTAAAATCATGGTGAATGACATCTCCTACTCTTTCTTCTCCCACAAGTACAGGTCTTTTATCACAGAAGGCAATCACGTTGGTCTGGAATTATTTATGTCCAGTAAATCCGTGCTGACTATTTCCAGGCACCTTCGTGTACCCAGAAATGTGATCCAAGATGGATAGCTCCAGGACACACTCCTCACTCAAGTGAGGCTGAACGGCCTGCAGCTCCCCGGCTTGTCCTTGTGGCCTCTTTTGAAGATAGGCACAACATAATCCTTTTTCCTGCACTCAGCCCTCGGGCACTGTGGGTTGGTATTCTCGCCTGGAGTCCTGACTCTACTACGCACAACAGCCCAGGAGACTCTGCTGGTGAAGACTGAAGCCAAGACGACGTTCAGTTCCTCACACCTATCTCCATCTGCTGTTCCTAGATTCCCTGCCCCATGCAGCAGTGAGCCCACATTTTCCTTCTTTACTCTTTCACTGTTACTGAAGCAGCAGCAGCTCTCCTTCAGGCTCGTGACATCCCCTGCGGGGGTCGATGCTAGGGCAGCTTGGGCTTCCCTAACACCATCCCTTCTTCACTGGACAGTATTTCCAAATTCCTCCTTTGCAGCCTCTCCTTTCTTCCCCTGTCCTTGTGTTGCCTTGTGGCCCTGGAGCTCAGGCCTGAGCTCCCTGTTTAGCCAAGCCAGGGTCCAGAGATGCCTGCCAATTTTACAGACTGTCAGTATGGAGCTTTGTTGTGCTTTGTGGGTGCTGTCCAGGTAGGAAAGCTGAGGTGCGCTGAGGCACTTGCCCAGCAACCCCTCCAAAAGGACATGGCTTTCCTATAGGTCCCATGCTGCTTCTGCAGGAGACATATGGCTGTCTGGGTTGCCCCAGGAACCTGACCTGGACTGCAGGCCTACTTTTGTCATTAAATCAAGCACCTGCACTGCACTACATCAGCTGTTTGCAGTGTAGGGATCTGCTTGTGTCTCAGCTTAAGAATGAGTGGAGCTCTAGTCGTAGTAGGCATCTAGTGTCCTTTCATATGGCCTGGGAAATTCCTCAGCTGGCCCCCACCTGGGGTTCTAGAAGGATGTAGGTCTCATAGTTGCTCCATCAGAGCCAGCAGACACTGGCACATGCCTTGCACCACCTCTGTCTCTTCAAATGTCACCAGGTGTTTGTGTGTGAGCAACTGACTCCCACCCTCCATCTCTAGTGGTTACAATGGCAGCGTAGACAAGGGGCTTACCTGCAGGCAGCCATGTTGTGCACACTTCAGCTTGGGCAAGGGGAATCCCACCTCCTGTGTGTTTCTGGAGTTCATGGGAGAGAGCTGAATCCAACCCCATCCCAGGGATTTCTAAAACCGTCATGCCATGCCCAGATTGACTCATCGGAATCAATACCTGAACCATGCGAAAATGACCTCCCTCCTTGTCCTTGACTAGGTGTTCTGCCTATTTAAGAGATGGGAATCAGGTCTTCCAGAGTGGGACAGGTCCACCTCTTGCAAATAACCACCCTCTGATGAGACAAAATGCAATGCAGGAATCAGTGTTTACAAACTTCAGTGTTCAGAAAGGGACCATAGGTGATAGGATTTCAGTAGACTGCAGTGAACATTTCCCAGGAAGAGGGTGCACAAGCGACAGAGCAATTCATGCCTTAAGCTGGACCTCTGCTCCTGAGCGGGGCCAGGCTCCGGGGACCGAGGGAGCTGCTGGCAACCAGGCAGCATGGCCGAGAGACAGCTCTGGGCAGCAGCAGCTCCTCTGCCAAGAGCAGCGGGGCTCCGGGCACTGCCTGCTGCTGCTGCTGACAGGAGATGAGGCGAGAGGGAGAGAAGTGAGAGGCAGTGTGGAGTGGGAGGAGCGAGGAGAGCTCCTTGCGGGGGAAATCTGCACAGCCCTTTGCATGCTAAGTCTCTGGCTGCAGGGTAACTGCAGGGTAACTTGGATTCCCAAACCTTCACTCTTGGAGATCGCTAGGTCTGTGAGAAACTTCAGCAAACCCCTTCAACCCCACCTCAGCCTGCAGGCAGCCCCAGCAGCACCTTTATTGCTTCATAAGGGTTTTTATGACCTGCTCCTTGGGACCTGTGAGCACAGAGATACCCCTGCCCAGTGCCCTGTCCTGGCAGGTTTCTGTAGGGCAGAACTGAGTGTGCAGAGGGTGGGATGGGGTCTGTGAAAACCAGCAGGGAAAAGACATTGGGAGAGAGCAAGAGCTCCCAGCAGAGAGAGCGCCAGGCAGCAGAGACGGGCTGGGAATGAGAGAGAACTGCTAACAGAAACATCACAGGAGGATGGGTTTGGGCAAGTGTTGATCAGTCCCTGCAAGGCAGACAGCTTTCTCTGAGCCAGCCCCGCATGTCTTCTCTCCCACCCAGCAGAGCCTCTGCCCTCACAGCCGTGGAGTCCAGGGCATGAGCCACCCGCTCTGCAGCCAGACCTGCAGCAGAGGAGAGGGGCATCTCTCCTGCCACGGGCCCCGTTTTGTGCTGCCCGACAAAGGGGCTGAGTGACTGCCCTGCAATGTCACCACCCAGCTGGGGAAGGTGAAGGCTTTCCCGACTGCCCATCTGTCCCTCTCTCCTTGCCTCCCGTGGCAGCAGGAGTGTAGTGTTGCTCCTTGTTTCCCCTCCTCTCCGTGCTGCCCTTGTTCTTCTCTCGGGTTCCCTGGGGTTGGTGGGTTTTCAGCTGCAGCTCAGACCCCTGCCCTGCGAGTTGTGCCACAGAGGTCTCTGCTTGGGAGTGAGGTGTCTGCAGCCCCCTTCTGACCCGTGCAGGTCCAGGAAATGCAGTGGGTGGGGAGGGGAGTGGAGCTGACTGTCCTGTAAGGAGAGCCCATCTGCAGTCCTAACAGTCCTTGGACCATTTCCCTGTGGTGTCCTGGCAGGCTTGGGGCTGCCCTCCAGAAGGGCACCGCTGCCTCATACCACCATCTCTGTGATGTGTGAGGGAGCTGTGAAGAATCTTCAGAGATGCTGGGCGTATGGAGATGGTGTTGGGAAGCTGTATGTGGGCAGCTGAAAAGAGCCGTGTGTGTGCTTGGCTAGAAAGGGGAGTGTGGAGACGTCGCTCTGGTGCCCTGAGGAAGGGAGAGAAGGTTGGAGACCCACACTTGGGACCTGGGCTCGTCTGCTCTCAGCAGGGGCTAGATTCTTTTTTGGGCAACAGATGAGAGTGACCATCCTGCAGCTCAAAGAGCTGCAAACACAGGACAGCTGAGAACAAGACTAATAGACAGACAAGCTGTCCTCCCTCTGCACCCGGGGACAGGGAATTGGTCTTTCTCAGGAGTCACAGCAGAAACGCTGAGACTTCCTGCCTTTTGAGGAAGACTGCCCAGGGGGCACAGGGGCATCTCACAGAAAATAAACATTAGGAAGAAATCCCTAAAGCTCTGTTCCTCAACCCTCATTCTTCAGAACAGGTGGTGAAGATGCTGAAATATTCCTTCCACCTGCCCAGTGGCTTTCACCTGACAGACCTTGTGACTGTCAGAGCTAGTCACCCCCACTCCCATGTCCCCACTGCCCTACAGCAGGATGGACAGACTGCCCTGGAGCCCATGGGCAGAGGCCTCTGCTCCTCACAGCACACTCCGCCAGTGCACAGGGGAGCTCAAGCAAGGCAGCTGCACACACATGCTCTCCGTGAAGAGAGAGGCAGTACGGGGGGTTGGATGAGAACTGGAACATTTCAGGGTTTCTTGAAAAGCATCTCCTAACTTCTCCATGTCTTTTCTTCTTTGGACAGTCCCACATGCCTGGAGGGAGCAACATGTCCAACAGCAGCTCCGTCACTGAATTCCTCCTGGCATTCGCAGAAACCCGGCAGCTGCAGCTCTTGCACTTCTTGCTCTTCCTGGGCATCTACCTGGCTGCCCTCCTGGCCAACGGCCTCATCATCACCGCCATAGCCTGCCACCACCGCCTCCACACCCCCATGGACTTCTTCCTCTTTAATCTCTCCCTCCTCAACCTGGCCTCCATCTCCACCACTGTCCCCACATCCATGGCCAATTCCCTCACGGACACCACGACCATCTCCTACTCGGGATGCGCTGCCCAGGTCTTCCTGGTTTCCTTCTTGTTTGGAGGAGAGATTTCTCTTCTCACTGTCATGGCCTATGACCGCTACGTTGCCATCTGCAGACCCCTGCACTACGGGACCCTCCTGGGTGGCAGCAGAGCTTGTGTCCAAATGGCAGCAGCTGCCTGGGGCAGCGGCTTTCTCAATGCTCTCCTGCACACTGCCAACACATTTTCCATACCTCTCTGCCAAAGCAATGCTGTGGGGCAGTTCTTCTGTGAGATCCCCCAGATCCTCAAGCTCTCCTGCTCACAATCCTGCCTCCGGGAAGTTGGGGTTGTTGTGGTTAGTGTTGGTTTATTTTTTGCATGTTTCATGTTCATTGTGCTGTCCTACGTACAGATCTTCACAGTTGTGCTGAGGATCCCCTCCGAGCAGGGCCGGCACAAAGCCTTCTCCATGTGCCTCCCTCACCTGGCCGTGGACTCCTTGTTTATCAGCAGTGCAATATTTGCCTACCTGAAGCCCTCCTCCCTCTCCTCCCCATCCCTGGATCTGGTGGTGGCTGTTTTGTACGCAGTGGTGCATCCAGCACTGAACCCCCTCATCTACAGCCTGAGGAACAAGGAGCTCCGAGATGCCCTGAGGAAAGTGATTGCATGGGCATTTTTCAGCAGTGCTAAAATTGCCTTTGCTCTCAACAACTGAATCCCAAACTGTCCCAAACCAGGACTCAGTTTTGTTTTTTTATTTTATTTTTATTATTACTATTGTTACTGTTATGATGATGATGATGAAATTTATTTGTTATCATTTTGCTACATAAATGCTTGCAGTTCACCCCGGTTTTAATGCCATGTCTCACCTGGTGGCCACGCAAAACTGTCTAACGCCAGGTCAGAGCTGGCTCCCTCACAGTATCTTGGTAATAAAGGCAGTTCTAGCCAGTGCCATGTCTGAAGGCTGGGTGCTTCTTCCAGAGCTGGTGTCAAATATAGGCCCAAGGAGAGCAGCCCACAAGGGCCTGCTGGGCAGCCTTGTCCATGGGGTCAGGAACAAAAAGCTCATCATCCTGTTATGATCTCTTAGACACCAAGGCATTTAGGATTGAGGAGTCCCCCCTCAGTGTCCAGTGACAGGGGAGATGAGGGATTGTCACTGTTGTACATAGCCGGGGCTGTCGCACATGTTCAGGCACAGTGTCAGATGTCCCTCCTTCTGGAGGGGAAGCTGGAGGTGCCAGGAGAGCACAGGGGCTCTCCTGGGACAGCGTGTGCCTGGGGTGGGCAGCGAGAGGAGCCTCACAAAATGAGAAGTCCCCCAAGGTGGAGTCCCTTAAAGGGAAAGCACGAAACGCAGGTATCCACAGGCACAGGAGGACTCTGCAGTCCCAGGAGAGGCAGTGGGGACCCAGCTGGCACGGGGCACGGGGCACGGGGCACGGGGCACGGGAGAGTGATTCATGTCATCGTTAATGAAATACCATGTGTTGGATCTCTGGAGGGATTAGAGGCCATGGATCCCCATTCGGTTGGGTCTGCTTCCCACCTGCACCAGCATGGCCAGTGCAGAGTCACCCCCGTGGCCCTGTGGCCCCACCGTCTGCTCGCTCTCCAGAGCAGCACTGCCAGCTCGAGACCCTGCGGGAGAGCAGGGGAAGGGGTGCAGGAACAGTTATTGAGGTCAGAGGAGGGATGAGGAGACATCAGAAGGAAGTGGAGCTGGGCTTGAAATGGTCTTGGAGAGAAAAATGCTGACATTTTATCCAAGACAATGGTCACACTGTGGCTACACTAAAGTGTGTTCACGTTGCAGAGCCAGAAGTCCTTGGTGTTCTGGCTTCCCGTATGGCCTGGGAAGTGGCTGAAGAAGGAATAACTCTCCCCACCTTCCCTGGTCATAGTGTCATCATCACTTTTGACAGGTGGCACCAAAAGGAAGGCTGGGACCCTGTGCCAGCACTTGTCTTGAAGGAAGCAGGACCCAGCAGCCAGATCAGTTTGCTGCTGTCCCTCAGGCCCTATCTCCAGCACACAGTCTTGAGACAATCTCCCCCAGGCCGCGTGCTAGCCTTTACCCCAAAAGTCACCTCCAGACAGGGCTCTGCACCCAGCTGGAGGACTGGGCATCCAGCTGTGAGCCCTAGGAGAATGAGCCCCCTGCTGGGTCCTCTACAGGGCTAGCAGGGAGTATGCAGAGGAGGTCCTGGGAGCGTCTACTGGGCCTGTAGACCATCCTCATGCCCATGGAGACTCTCAAGCAGGGTCCCTCAGTGCAAAGATCCAGCCCAATTTGTTGTTGTGTGAACAGAGAGGAGAAACTGCCCCAGGAAACTCCTCACAGACCCCTTTCAGCATTGCCTTTCCCCACAGTCGTGGTGAGGAGTGACCTTTGCATGTGACCAGCTCCATCTCCCTGCTGGGCTCAGCCCCTGTATGGTGGGATGGCCAGTCCTGCCTGGCCTCTCTCCAGACCCAGACCCCAGCAGACCCTGGAGCATGGCTGTTTGCTTTCCTCAAGGTGGGCTGGGCAGGGGCTGGGGATGGGGGGGAGGTTGCAAAGCAGGAGGGCCGTGGAGGCCACGGCACCGAGGGCTGTTGGGGGGCCATGCTGGGGGGACGTCTCCTCACTCCTGAAGGCAGCCTATGCTGTGCGGTGCCTGCACAACGGTGCCATGGGGCCGCATGCCGGGCAGCAGGGCGGAGGCAGAGCAGGGGTGGGACGCAGACAGGAGCCACGAGACTGCTGGAATGTGACAAATGTCCGCAGCCCCCAGCGAGACAGGGCTGTGCTGTGTGGTGGCTCCAGGGAGGCCAAGGGGCACCGTGGTGGGAGGAGCAGGGTGGAGAGCAGCAGGCACAGGGCTCCCAGCAGCCCCTCTGCAGCTGAGAGGGAAGGAAGGAGGGAAGGAGGGAGAGAAGGAGGGGGAGAGGGAGGGAGGGAAGAGAGAGAGAGAAAAGGAGAGAGGGAAGGAAGGAGGGAGGGAAGGGAGGAGGGGGAAGGAAGGAAAGAAGGGGAGGGAAGGAAGGACGGAAAGGGAAGGAAGGCGGGAGGGAAGGAAGGCGGGAGGGAAGGCAGAAGGGGGAGGGAAGGAAGGAGAGGCAGAGGGAAGGAAGGAGGGGGAAGGAAGAAAGAAGGGGAGGGAAGGAAGGATGGAAAGGGAAGGCAGGAGGGAGGGAAGGCAGGAGGAGGGAGGCAGCAGCTCAGGGAGGGTGGGAGGGGAGGCCCAGCAGAGGCCAGGGCAGCCCTGGGGGCCCAAGGGCCGCTGTTGCTAGGCAGCACCGGGGGCAGGGGGCAGGAGGAGGCCACGTGACCTGCAGCTGGTGCCGTTGCCAGGCAACGCCGGGTGGGGCTGCAGCAACCCTGGGGGAGGGATCCCGGCCCTGAGGTGGGGGGGTGAGGGGGGCAGGTGTGGGGGGGCAGCGTGTGGGGCTGGGAGAGGTGGGGAGCCAGGCCCTCCGCGGCCCCCGGCCCCGCTGCCCCGGCCGTCATGGGGCTGGGGGCCGCCGGGTCCATGGCCGCCCCCTGCGCCCGGCAGCCTCTGCTGCCTCCTCTGCGCCGCCACTGCTGAAAAAGCCCCCAACGTTTCCAGAGGTCGCGGTCACTCTGGAGCGGAACGATGGCGCACGCTGCTCACGTTAACGCCACCAGGCACCTCTGAGGCTGCTCTTTTGCAGCGCCCGGTTTCTGTGACCCTGCAACATGTCCTGCCCTTCTTCCCCAGCCAGAAGAAGAGCTGATGGCACTAGCGTCTTTTCTGGCGTGTCTCTCCTGATCCGTTCCCTGCTGTTGCGTGTTGGACCTGGTGACCTGGCACCTGCCCGAGACCCGGCCAAGGGAACCGCCCAGCTCCCAGCAGGGGCACAACCGGGAGCGGGTTTCGCTGGGTCTGCTTCTCGAGCAGCAATCGGGCAGTCGGAGGCCCGGGGAAGCACGACCCGGAGACCCTCCAGCTGGCTCTGGCCAAGAGTTGCCTCATGAAGGGAAGAAGAAATACGCCCGCTGGGTTTCTCCAGTGGGTTTTGGCGCGGCGGATAGGGCTCGCTTGCCTCCATCTTTGCGACAGCGCCCTGGAAAGGCGAGCAGAGGACCTGCGGTTGGCCCAGCACCAGAGGGAGGGCAGAGCCAGAGCCTCCGCGTCCTCCCAGCCAGTGTCCTCTCCTTCAAACCCCTTCAGCTGTCTGCCAGAGCAGTCACCTGTGCGATTCCCCGAACAGTTGCCCAGTTTTGCCTGGCTGTAAGGACAACCTGTCTTTGAGGTGCCTCTGTTGTTGTACGTAGCCGGCTGCAGTTGTGAAACATTTCTGCGGAAAAGGGACGTGAAGCGGCAAGCGGCACAAGGGAGGGAGCAGGAGCAGGGCTCTCCCCTGCCAGGGTGGGCGCCCGTCTCTCGTCTCTGGTCCCACCCTCTGTAGGCGTGCTCCGAGCACACACCGGGAGGGTATGGAGAGCTGATGGGTCCCCAGCTGGTGCGGCAGGGATGGGTGAGTCTGGCTTGAGTTCAGGGTTCAAGCAAGTCCTTCGCTGTTGAATGGGACCTTTGCGCTTGGCAGGTGGCAGTGAGCTGGCATCTGGCCGCCTAAAAAGCTACGCGCTGAGTGCTGTGCTGCTCCCTTGGCTGTAGCTGCTGCCGAATTGGCCAGGCCAATTGCCCCCTGCCCTGAGGAGCAGGAACGAGGGGCCTTCAGAGTGTCCTGCCTCCAGTCCTGCCCCCAGGGTCCCTCCCAGTCCCCTTTCCTTGGCAGAGGGTCTGATGTGAGTCTCTGCTGCCTACAGGAGGGCTCCAGGCTCGGCAGCATTTCCAGGTGACTTCATGGTTGTGTTCTTCAAGCAAGCAGCCCTCTCTGGGCAGGGCTGAGGGAGTGACTGCAAGCAAAGCCTCATGCTCCCCAGCACAAGATGGACGCAGCTTCTCAGCTTTGCCAGGAGAGGATGGAGAAGAGTTCCTCGGGCCAGGAGCAGCGCCATGAAAGCTGCATGTTCGCGCGGCAGTTCCTTGCTGGCCTGAGGCAGAGGCAAGCGCACGTTGGGAGGAGGGCAACCAGGGCCAGGAGCTGGAAGCTGCACCCCAAGCCAGAGGGGGCGTCCCAAAAATCAGCATTCTTCCTGCTGCCAGAGCTGAGGAGGGCAACCACTTTGTCCTCGGTCAGGGAAGTAGAAGAGCTGAAGGCCTGCTCCAACTCTGGAGTCTAAGCGAAAGGCAAAAGCTGTCGCAGCAAGGGAGGACACCGCGTTTATGCTGCTGTGGCTCCGTCAGGCTCAACCAGACTAAGGAGAATTCACACAAGCCCTTTATTCGGCACATGTCAGGAGGCAGTGCCTGCAGCAGAGGGGCAATGACGACCTGCCGCACACTCGCTCGCTCACGCAGGGGAAGCTGCTGGGCATGACGCAGGCTCTGCAGCACTCTCTGGGGTCGCCATGGGCTGAGCAGCCTGGGAGGGGAACTGCTGCTCTGGCTCTGCTCAAAGAGAGCTGTCTCACGGAGCAGGGCGCCACCTTCTCCACGCTCTCCGGAGCCGGTAGCACAGTGCTCCAAGGGTGAACCCTGATGGTGCCTTTTCCGCTGGAGCTCTCAGGAGCAGGATGGTCTGGCTTGCCAGAGACTGGATGCTGAGGCTGGTGTCACTCGGCATGCTTTGAAGGGCTGCAATACAAAGGAAGAGAGAAGAGATGAAAGCCCCGGGTGTGCGGAGACCCCAGGCATGGCCTCCGGACAGGGCCAAGCCCAACCAGCCCTTCCCATCGCCCGCAGGCAGCAGGGAGGCCTAAGAGATCAGCTGGCGAAAGATGCAGTTGAGAAATGCCCCAAGCGCCCCGGCAATACTCGCCCCCTCCCGGTGCCCAGCAGGGGATCAGTGCTCGCTCCCCAGGCTCTGCCCTCCTCCGTGCCGCAGCTAGCACCACACTGCCCCCACTCACCCTGGCAGATGTCCTGCAGCTTCTCCTCGCTCGGGTCGCTCATGTGCCATCCGACGAGCCCTAGGTGTACACAGCCCATGGCAAAGCCCGCTGTCAGCACGCAGCCCCTGGGCACGCAGGCCCTGCCTGAGGCAGGCAGGGCTCCGGCAGCCCCAGGGCAGGTTCTTGCTGCCAGCGCAGCAGCCGGGACTGGGGCCAAGCTGCCCTGGGACAGAGAGGGGCCCCACAGGGGCTGGGACTCACCGAGGAACCTGACGGCCGCCTCCCGCAAGGCCTCCTGTGGGCTCTCCAAGTAGGGCAGGCTCTGCCGCAGGTACTCCTCCGCTCTGCTCCTGTTCCTCTCCAGCTGGGCAGAGGGCGAGGGCGAGGGCTTGGGGCAGACCTTCCCCACGCAGCCAGGCCAGGCCCTCCTGCCAGGGCCGCCTCCCCTCCCTTCCCATGCCAGGACGTTCATGGCTCCCAGTCAGGAGCCGTATGGCACCGAGGTCTGGAGGAAGCAGAGGGCAGAGCGCTCCCCAGGCCGGCTGAGGTGCCCTAGTGCTCACCAGGCCCGGCTGGGCCAAGGGCTCTTTCCGCATGCTGGGGGCAGTGTGGGGACAGGGCCCTGGAGAAGAGCCCACCGGGGCAGGGTGCTGGAGGAAGGGGAGCGCATGTGCAGCTCCAGAGCCTGCAGCAATGGGTGTGGGTGTGGACAAGGGGGCAGGCCTTCTGCGGGCCAGACCTTGGGGGCTTGGGGCTGTCCTTACCAGGCACTCGCCAATCTGCCACGTCTGAGCTGTCTCGAGCAGGTGCCTGAGCTGCTTCCACTTCAGGAGCTTAGCAGCAGCGAGGAGAGCTTCCCGAGCGGCCTGCAGAGCAGCAGAGAGTGGGAGATGCCACTGCAGCGCAGGCAGGAGATCCTGCATGCCCCGCACCTGGGCAAGGCTCAGAGCCTTTCCCAGGCTGTGATGGGAAGCTGCATGTGGGGAGCGAGTTGGGCTTTGATGCCCTGGGCAGAGATGGGGGCAACCACCATCTCGGGGCAGCAGAAGAGAGCTCGCCAAGAGCCTGGCCCAGGATGCCTGCAAGGACAGCTGGGAAGCCCCGAGGGACGCTAGTGCTGGGGCCTTGCTGGGCAAACCAGGCCAACAGGAAAAGCACTCCTGGCCCCACACGAGCAACCACTGTGGCCACACACCTGCGCCACGCTTGAGATCTCCTCGTGCGTGTGGAGAAGCAGTGGGAGCAGGCTGCTGTGCACGTGCTTCCGGATCTGCCGTTTCTGGGGGCCCACCACAGTTGCCAGCACGTGCCCAAAGAGCTGGATGGCGAGCTCTCGCACACGGGTAGACTCCTGGAGGGAAGGAAGATGGGAGGACCTCAGCAAGGGCTGCTGCAAGGCTGTGGTGAGCAAGGGGGTCAGTGGGGCTGCTGTGGAGATGACTGCTGCTGACGCAGCCTCTGCACGGAGGAGCTGTGGGCCAGATCTGCCACCAGCACAGAATGGCCCCAGCCCCAAGACGCGCAACACAGTGGCTTTCTCTAACACGTGGCAGCCAGGGAGAGCCAAGCCGTGGAGGTGTCTGTGCCTGGAAGGGCTGCTCTGGCCCTGGCCACACTCCCACCAGTCACCTCCTGGCTGACTCGCAGAGGAGCTCCCTGGGTAGATGTGCCAAGGAGGAGATGGGGGCCGGCCGTCGGCAGCAGCTCCTGGGCACATCCCACCTGCTGACGGTCCCCAAAATGCGCTGCCCTGGTGTGAACCCCCTGCCTGGGCCATGCACCTCTGCCCCACAGCCACGGCAGCAGAGCCCCCGCCTTTCCCACCAGCCTTACGTCATCAAAGAGTGGCCGGAGCTCCTCAGCAAGCTGCAGGGCGATGGGGTTGGCCTTCTTGCTGTCCAGGAGATGGAGCACGTGGCTGAGGATGGTGAGGGCCTTGGCACGGAAGGTGCTGTCAGCACCCGGCAGGTGCTCCAGGAGTGCGGGCAGCAGGCCTTGCAGACTTCTTGCCTACATGAAACAGAGAAGGCCCTTTGGGTGAAGCAAGGAGTGACTGCATTGGCACAAACGCTCTGGCTGTAGCAGCGACAGGACGGTGGGGGAGCTGGCAGCAGCTTCCCGAGCTCTCGATTCCTCCGCTGCCTTTCCCTCCGCTGCCTTACCCGCCACCTCCAGCCCCAGGCCACTGGCCTGACTTTGCCCGGCTGCCCCCTGCTCACTGTGTGGCGTCTCTCAGACAGCGTGACGAGGCCTGTGATGGCCATGTCGCGCATGGCCAAGCTCTGGTTCTGCAGATGCAATTGCAGGAAGCCCAGCACATCCTCATCAATCTCCTGCTCAAAGTCGGTGCAGTTCAGCAGCTGAAAGACAGCCGGCTGCAGAGTGAGCGACCGGCAGAGGCAGCAGGACTCCCCGCGTCCTCTGAACCATCTGCAGCCTGTCTGTCTTGGGCCTTTGTGAAGCGCTGGAAGGTAGAGAGCTGGCACCAAGGGTGCATGAGCTGCGAGTGGTTGTGAGCATCAGCCCGGCAGAAATGGCCTCTTGGCGGGAAGGAGGCCAGGCTGGGGTGACTGAGGGGAGTGCAGCTGCTGCGGGAGAGGAGCCCAGCTCCACCGACCAGCCACCCGCCCCTCTGCCCACGTGCCAGAGAGCCCAGTGTTTGCAGGCACTGCCCAGAGGCACCGCTCGCCACCAGGCCCACCTCAATGAAGACAGCCATGGCGGCGATCTCACGGTGTTTGTCTCCGCAGCTGAGTACCCTGACCACGTGGTCAAACATCCAGGCGCACTCATCGGCCGCGTTCATCCACAGCTCCCTGGTCGGGGAGGGGAGAAGGCACTGTGGGCACGGAGCTGGGCAGGCAAACCTCTTTGGGTGTGCGCTGCCACCCCGAGCCATCATCCTGCAGGCCAGGTCCTGCAGGGCAAGGTCGTGGGTGTACTCAGCCCCAGCAGCCGGTGGCGCTGGCTCAAGGAGCGGCGGTGGCCTTTTGCCACCACACCTTGTGAGGAGAAACCTGGCGTCTCACCCACTCAGGCTTATTTTGGTGAGAGAGCGGAAAAGCGCCCTTCCTACACCAAAGCTGTGGCCTTCGGGCACTCTGTCTCCAGGGCAGAAATGCTGGGGCAGACGAGGATGAAGAAGGCTCTCACCTAGTCAGCAACGTGACTCCTGTGTGGTAGGTCTCCTTGCTCATAAGCATGTCCCAGCCACCCTGCCTCTCGATGGAGTCAGCCAGATGGGCATAGTCAGCATGGCAGAGCAGAGCTTTCATGGCCTGCACCGCGCTCCTGTGTGTAGAGCAAAGGCGGGTCGCACACGGAGGCCAAGCCCGGGCTCTGCGCGCATGGGAGAGACTGGGGAAGAGGGACGGAGCACCTGACGGGGCTGCCTGGAGGACACTTGTTCTCCTGGCCACACATCTGGCTGTAGTCTTGGAGGTCCTGCAGGGTGTACTCCAGGCTGAAGAAGGTCTGGAAGAGCACTGCTAGGTAGAGCTGGGGGAAAATGAGCTGCACTGGCTCTTTGCTGGCGGGCAGCAGGAGGATCTCGTTGAGGGCCCTGATTGCCTGCCAAAAACACCAGAGATGGGTCTGGCTGGAAAGAGATCACCTAAGCCAAGGCAAGCCAAGGCTCCTGTTTGCAACGGTGGCAAACGAGTCTTCTTGAGCCACAGGGCAGGTCCCCCTGGCAGGCCTCGTGGACCCCGCAGGTGGTCCTGGGCTCCTGGCCCCAGGCTGGGCCCCATGGGCAGGACTGAGTGAGGCCTGTGCTGGACACTCACAGTCAGCGGAAGGATGTAGCTGTCCTTTGGCATGTTGCTGTCCCGCCTGAGCAGTGGCTGGTCCCAGAGCCAAGAGAGCAGCTCCTTCAGCACCTCCTCTGCAGGGGAGTGCTCGGAGACCAGCGTCCTCCACATGGCCCCGGCGACGCTGCAGACGCAGAGCATGCTGTCGGGGGGGCTGCCTTGGCCACAGCTCCTTGGCCTGCGATAGCCCCGGAGCTGTCCTCAAGGCTGGCAGACCCCGTACCTGTCACACAGCAGGGAGGTGTTCAGCAGGCTCTCAACCACCTGATCAGGCTCCAAGCGGGCCATCTGGAGCAGGGCGTTGTTCAAGATGGCCTGGAGTGACGCCTCCCTGATGCCCATGAGGTTCTCATAGATGCTGCTCACCACCTCCGGCACCTGGAGGGGACAACACGGGTAAGAGTGGGACCGCCACAGGAGCGTAGCAGTTGCCTCAGGGGCCACTGAGAACTGCTTCCTTCCCGTCGCTCTTTGCTGGCCTCAAAGGCTGCCGGGTGCCTGAGAGCCCTGGCCTCCGCTCAGGGGGCTCAGAGCCCCGAGGGTGCAAGCCCAGGGCAGTGCGGCTACAAGCTGCTTACCCTGTCCAGCTCCGAGTCGGGGTCTCTCAAGACCGCCTCCATCATGCGGGCAACCACCTCGGTATGGGAGACCCTTGGTTCTGTCAGGCCCTTGATGGTGGTCAGGAGGAAGTGGGTCCTCTCGGAGGGGAAGAGAAAGCTCCCAAATATCTGTGGAGGGAAAGACACAGGGTGGCACCGTGCGTGCACCCCGAGGAGCAGAGAGAGTGGCTCCAGGAGTGGAGAGAGAGTTGGAGCAGGGCTGGCACAGTGCCCCCGGGCAAGCCGGGCGCAGGGGCTGTGCTGGGATGGGCTGAGGGCAGTGGGCAGTGGGCAGTGGGCAGTGGAGCTGCCGGGGTGCAGGTGGATGGCTGGGGTCAGGGTCACGGTGGGCTGGCCCTCCGGGGCCGCAGAGCTGGCGGGTGGCCAGGACAGCTGGAGCTGCTGCTCTGCCCCTGGGACAAAGCCTTTGGCTCTGCCAGGCTCAGGGAGAGCGGGACATGCCTCCGCCCGAGGCCTGGGAGGCTGCCGTGCCGGCTGCCCCCCACTGATGAGGGATGCGTTTGTTCCTGCAGGCGTGCTGCCAGCCCTGTGGCCAAGAAGGGCAGCGAGGGAGGAGCTTCTCACCGTGCTCTCGGCAGTGGCGTTGCTGGGCCAGAAGGCGTTTGGGCCTTCCCTCTGCCACTTCATGTCTGGAGGCGTCAGATCCTCCTCTGCCATCTTTCTACCTGTGCAGGAGGAGAAACCCCGAGCAGTCAGGAGGAACGATGGCGAGTTGGAGATGGCGGACTGAAGGCATTCAGCAGAGCTGTGTGGCTTGCCGAGAGGGCCAGCCCAGCCCAGCTTCTCTTACTCTCGCGCAGCAGAATGACCCTGTAGAAATGGTGGAGAGCCTCTGCTGCCCCATGGCTGATCTCCTGGTCCTTCTCGGCGCAGCACAGCGTGAGGTGGCCCATCAGCTGTCCCAGGAAGTCCAAAGGTGTCTTTTGGAAGAGGAAAGGGCCGGCACTGCTTCCTCCACAGCTGGGCGAGTCCTGGGGGGAGGCAGGAAGGACCGGGAGCAAGGCTAAGCTGCGGCAGCTGGGACCAAAGCCCTGGGCGCCACGCAAGAGCGGGCCCAGGCCAAGGGCCACACGAGCCAAAGCCCTGGAGGCATCTGCCCAGCCCTGCTCCCAACAGTGAGCAATGGGGTGCGGAGCCGTGTGTCCTAGCCTGCCCGCCCCTGCCCTCTGCCAGTTCTGTTGCCCACTGCTCCCGCTGGCCGCCTTGTCTGCAAGAGCACATCAAGCCACGTGCCCTCTCCTCCTGCCTGAGAGGAGAGTTGCCCACGGCCTGCAGCCACCCACTTACCTCCAGCAGAGAAGAGCTGCCCAGGAGCTGACTCAGCCGCACAATCCTCCCCACGGCCCTCTGGCGCTCAGCCAC
Organism: Struthio camelus; assembly: GCF_040807025.1. Classification (NCBI taxonomy): domain Eukaryota; kingdom Metazoa; phylum Chordata; class Aves; order Struthioniformes; family Struthionidae; genus Struthio; species Struthio camelus. The sequence continues at coordinate 749,917 of NW_027182752.1, read as the reverse complement.
CCTCTGGGACGCTGTCAAGGGCAGCAGCACCTGAGGAGACCAAAGCCGCTGGTCGGCGCTGGGTCCTGACGGCCACTCCAGGAGCAACAGCTCCGCTAAGCACCCGGCAGGGTTTCTGCCTCTGCTGCCTTCCGTGCGCTCCTCCAGATGTGGCCCTGCGTCCCCTGCTTGTGCCCAACTCCTGGCCCCGCTTTGGTGCAAGGGATGGCTTTTTGGGGCGAGGGGCAGAGGGGCTGAGGGGCAGAGGGGCAGGGCCGTGCTGGTATGCTGGCGGGGGAAAGGGCTCTGACTGCCACCAGGAGAGACACCCGGCTCAGCCAAGAGCATGGTGGGGCCCCTCCCTGGCTCCCCACGGAGAGCTGGGCCCTCCCCACAGCATGCTCTCTGCACCTGGTCTCAGGCAGGGGTGGCCCCTCGACTCGAGAGGGCCCCTTCCCTTTGGGGTGAGGACCAAGCCCTGCCACCACCACCACCTCCCCACCTCCACACTCGCTCTTTGCAAACAGCAGACCTCCAAGATGTTCTGCAGCTGCTGGAGACCGGAGGCCTGCGACTCGAACACCAGCACCTTCAGCAGCTCATCCAGAGCGTCCAGGGCCTGCAAGGGGGCAGAGGGTGGGCACCCCTAACGTGGCCAGGAGGCTGGCTCAAACTCCTGCTGCCCGAGGCCGGCACCTACCGGAGGGTAGAGTGAAGCATCCAGGCTGGGCATCTGCTCTTGGGCAGGAAGAGAGAAGATGCTGGTGATGCAAGTGCGGAGCAGCCTGCTGTCCTGGGTGTCCTTCAGGAAGGGCACCTCTTTGCTGAAAGGAGAGAGAGGTGCCTGTGGGGCGCTGGGGCAGGGAGCGGTGCCCCGACGCCCCGGGAAGGTGGAGGCAGCCCCGGGGGGTGGCAGTGCCTGGGGTGGCAGCCATCAGAGGTGGGGAAGCCCCACGGGGAGGCCCCTCCTGCCTCTCCCACGACGCAGACCCAGGGGCCAAGGACAGCGCTGGCAGGTGGGGCACGACGGCCGCTCCATCTCCTGCCTCTGCCTTCAGGGGAGAAGCCCGCGGACACCCCTCTGCTCTCCCGCCTGCCCCCCCGGGGCAGGTACCTGATGGCGGCAACGGCCAGCAGGGCTTCCTGCCGCACCCTGGAGTCCAGGCGGTCGGGGGGCTCTTGTTGCAGCAGCAGCTGGGGAGCAGAGGCGGCGTGGGGCACGGCAGTTGCCAGCCCCCCGCCAGCGGTGGGCAGCACCCGGCAGGCGCCCCCACCCCGCAAGCAGCGCCCAGGCCCGGCAGCCCCCCAGCAAGGAGGGCTGTGCTGGCGGGGGCCTGCCCACCCTTCCCCGCGTCCGGGTGCCCGAGTGCTGGGCTCGCCCGGGCGGCTCTGCCCCCTCCCACAGCCCCTCCGGCTGCCGCCTCACCTCCATCTTCTCCGCCAGCTCGCAGAACCCAGCCAGGTACCTGCCCATTGCCTTGGCTTGGCAGAGGGTGTGGATGGAGGCCAGAAACCTCAGCTTCTGTGCCTCGTCCTGACCGCCGGGGACAAGAGAGACCAAGAGGGCAGGTGAGAGGGCAGAGGCCCCGCCGGCTGCCCCCTGGCGCCCAGGGGGAAGCAGCAGCAGCGCAGGAGGCCCCGAGCAGCAGCTGAGCCCAGCCCAGAGCCCTCCCTGAGCCTGGGAGCAGGCAGCGAGCACGGAGGCAGCCGGCTGGGAGCTGCAGGCAGCGCCGGGCGGACAAGGGGCCTCGTCACCTGTTCGGGGCCCGTGGGAAAGGCCTGGAGATACTCCAGAGCTTCCTGCTCCTCTCCCTCCAGCTCCAGGAAACAGGCAGAAGAATCGGAGTCTGCGGGAGGAAGGGAGCGGGGAGAGCAGTGGGCGCTGGCAGGAGGCCGAGGAGCGAGCGGTGCCCTCTCTTCGGCGCCAGGCCTGCTCGCGCGGGCGCAGCGAGCCCCAGCCCGGGGCACGGATGCCCCGCCGCAGCCAACCGCCCCCTGGCAGGGGGGCAGCGGAGGTGCCAGCCCCGCGGTGCCGCTGCCTCACCTGGCCGGAAGGTCTGCGGCACGCCCAGCTCTTGAGTCTCGGCCTGGGAGCTGCTCTCGCTGAAGGCGCCGCCCTGGTCCTCCCAGGCCAGGAAGGGAGTGCTGGGGCGCCCGTCCTCCTCAAGCACCAGCATGGGCTTGCCGGGGTCGGTGTCATCGAGGCGCAGGAGGAGGTTGCTGGTGGCTCCCGCCTGCTCCCAGGCCGCAATGAGCGCCCTGAAGGCAGCATCCTCCTCCGCCCAGGGGATGGGGTTGTGGCTGGGGGATCGATGCTCCGCCATGCTGCAGAGCCGAGGAGAGGCGTGAGAGAGGGCCAGGGGTGCCCGCAGCGCGGGCTGGCCCCAGCTCTCCTCGACGGCCTCGGGCAAACGCCTCGGCACCACGGGGCTGCCCGGGGGAGGCGCAGGGAAAGACGTGGCAGCGCTCAGGGGGCTCCTCGGCCAGCCCAGCACGCTCCTGCCCTTTCCCGTCTCTGTCCTCCCGGACACTGCGGGAGTGAGGCCGCAGCACTGTGGGGTGTCACAAAGGGAGGTCACAAAGGGCGGCATCACTGCCCCACTGCCCTGGGGAGGGGCAGGGCGCGTCCCCTCTGGGTGGCCCGGGGCCCCACTGGTTTGCCCTCCGCTTCCCTCAGGACCCCTCCATCTCCCTTCCCCAGTGCCCCAGGGCCCTCCAGGTGCCTCTGGGTGCTTTCCAGCCACTGCACGAATCACGGCTGCGAGCCAGAAAGCCTGCATTAGCAAACACTGCCAAAGCTCTAGTTTGGGTCGATGGGCAGCTCCTGCGTCGGGGCACGAGGCTGCGGGAGCTCCTGAGGTTGCTGCAGAGGAAGGAGCTGCAGCTGCACCAGCACCAGCTCCTCCTGTCAGCCCGGGATCTCTCAGCAGTTGCCCCAGCCATGCCTGAAGCACTTGGGGAGGTCTGGGGCTGCCAGCGGTTGCCCATCGCACAGGCTGGGCCTCTTCGGCAGGGAAGGGCTCAAAGGCAAAGCCTCCCTCCCTAGCCGTGCTGGCGCTCTGACTGCTAATTTGGGGGCTTAGGGATGAGGGCTGATGAGGAGCTGGAAAGGCCGGTGCAGGGCCATGGAAAGAGGTGTGAAGCAGCCCTTCGGGGTCCTTCTCGGGGAATACTTGCTGGTCAGCTGTGTGCATTAGGCTGGCTTGCTGGCCTTACCAGGTCAGGCTGCTGCCTTCTCCCCGCAGGGCCCTGGCCTGGGCCACCAAGGCTTCTCTGAGTCCTAAAGGAAGTGCAATAGGCAACAAGGTTGCACCAGTTTCCTGCTCTTTCCCTGCTTCAAGGCTTTAGGGAAGGCGGTAGTCCATCACACCTCCTTGTGTGTGCCCCACTCCTCCTTGCTAGCTCCCTACTGGATTTAGCTAACGGGCCGCATGGCTGGCACGCAAAGAGCCACCGTAGTTGCCCCAAGTGGGGAAGCTCTGATGTGTGCAACATTAAAACCCAGTGCTTCTGAAGAAAGCCTTAAGGGCCCAAATGCCAGGATGTGCCCTCTGAAGGGCAGGTGTCTGGTCGTTCTCCCCCGAGGTCCCCTGTCCCTGCTTTCAGCTCTGGTAGACTTCCTGTTTGTGCTTGAGGTTTGCCAGGAGCTCCTTGTTCCTGCTGCCGGCCTCCTTTGCTTGATGGCCTGCTTTTGGGCTGGGCCATTATGGAACTTGGAGGAGAGGATGCCTGAATATGAGCCAGCTCTCTTGGACCCCTCTTCCCTCCAGGGCCGTGCCCCATGGCAGTCTCCCAAGCAGGTGCCAGCACCGGCCCAAGTCTGCTCTCCTGAAGGCCAGGGCTGCGATTCTGCTTTTGGCCCTGCTCCTTCCTCGCCGGAGCTCTATGTAGAGCCACAACATTAGCAAAGGCTATGTTGTCAGGAGACTTCCCCAGAGGCTTTCCTGAAGGTCTGGGAAGGACTGCAGTTGTGTTGCATGGCTTTTGAGATATTCGAAGTCAGCTCTCAAATCTGCCGCCTGCCAAGAAGGTCATGTGGTGTTGTTTCCCAAGTCCTGATTTCACAGCCCGCTCCAGCACAGACTTGCAGCCCATGCCTGATCCACACCAGAGCAACAACGTTTGTGAAGGTGCTGCAGCCTCACACCTCATCTTCCAGGAGTTGTTTATGGAGCAATCTCAAATGCCTTAGAAAGCGTTCTGACTAGAGAAAGGCTTTTCTGTGCCTCTTTCCCTCTGAATGCAAGCCCACAGCACCAATAGCCAGCTGACACCACCAATGTTTTTCACACGACACTGTCCATTTGCAGGGAAGTCCCAGGCCTCTAGCAGCCGCTCCCTAACAGCGGGATTACTTGCCAAACTTGTTCTTTCACTTCTTCCAGTTGGTGCTGCTTGCTCAGCTTCTGCAGAGCTAGCGGCCAGTTCTCCTCAAAGTCAGCTGAGCGGAGTCTTGGGGGGATATTTCAGGCAAGGCTTTGGACGCTCGCATGGAGACCACCCAGGCTGTGACTCGAGGTCATCAGCAGGCAGCTTGGTGTCAGCGACCTGCCTTCGAAGGATGCCCATCACCGCTGACAGAGTGCCTACCAGGGAAATTGGCATTAGGCTAGCAAGAGGACCTAGCTCTTGTCTACCTCCTGGTCCCCCAGCAATCTCGGTGTGCCTCCCTGGAGGGGAGGCAGAGGAAGAGGATGAAGCGCGTTTCCCATGGGCATGCCGGCCCACAGGGGCAGGAAGCCTGGGGAAGAATGGCAGCCATGTGCTGCTTTCTGCCCAGGGAAAAGCTATGCCCAGCTCCAGCTCCAGCCCCAGCCCCAGCCCCAGCCCCAGTGCGGCAGAGGGCAGCTGCCCTCTCCCACCCCACGCTGGCGGTGCCAGCCCCACCTCAGCCCGCTCCTGAAAGCCTCCAGCGCAGCCCTGGGGCAGTCTGGCGGCAGGCGGTTTTGACAAGGGCACAGCAGCAGCGATGCAGGGAGCAGGGGAAGAGCAGGGAAATTGGGGTGAAGAGCCCAGCCCTCGGCTGCATGGCCAGGGCACTGGGCAGCCGATGCCTTTGCAGCTGGCCCGGCTTCAGGCTTGGGGTGGATACCAGCTGGAGGGTAGGAGCACTGGGACTGTCACAGGCTTCCCGTGCAGCTGTGAGTGCGGTGAAGGCAAGTGGGCAGAGCCAGGCACATGCAACTGCAAAGGCCAGGGGAGGAAAAGGCCACGTGGGGCTGGTGAAAGCCCTCCCTCTGCTGCCTATGGGGAAGAGAGTCCCCAGGCGATGCTGAGCTCCACTTTGGCCACCGGAGGACGAGGGATTGTGGGGCTGGCCAAGGGCTCTGCGCTTGGCCGTGGCACAGGCAGAGCCCATCTCTGTGTCCGGGGTCTTCCCATTCACGGAGCCGCAGAGGAATTTTGGAGGGAAGGGACCTCTGCAGGTCTCCAGTCCAACCTGCCTCCCACACAAAGCAGGGCTGGTTGGAGCCCTGCAGTCTTGTCTGGCCATCGCTGGGCTGAGCCTGACCCCAGTTACCGGCCGCAAACCTGCTCTGCTCCTCTTGCGCGGGCACTGCAGGATGGCACCTCTCGGTCGGTGGGGCACTGCCCTGCCTGCCTTGCCGACCCCCTCGGCTCCCAGCTCCCCTTTGTGGCTACAGCCTTGTTTGGGTGCTGTTGGAGTCCCAGCTTCCCTTGCCAAGGCTTTCTCGCCTGTAGTGAGGGGGAAGCTCTGAGGTAGAGATGGGTATTCAGGTCAGGAGGACGGGGACAGCGTCAGGTCAGGACCTGAGAGGTGCAGAGCCAGGCGCAGGCAGGTCCACAGCATAACTCAGGCCCAAGGACAAAGGCAGCAGCTCCCCGACAAGGCGAGGAGGTCCCGCGATGATGCCGGTCACTCTCTGTCTCCCCTGCTCTTGTGTCTGGGAGATCCCCCTCCCTGTCTGCCTGCAGCCCCTCCATGCCCACCCTGCTGCCCAGCACAGCATCACAGCCCTGGCCCTGCAGCCCTTCCACAGCTCCTGCTGCCCCAGGGACAGAAGCACCTGCCCCAAGCTGGTGCTCAGAGGAACCTGATTCTCGTTCTCCTTTTCCATCTCTGACTGCTGCCCTGCTTTGCTCCTGGGATGTCCCTGCTGCCCAGAGAGCCTTTCCCCAGGTCAGGGAGTCCATGCTAGCTTGGTTGGCCATTCCTACACCCTCCCCTGTGCTCCCTGCAGGGCCCTGGGCGGGCAGTGCTGCTCTGCAGAGCGAGTGGCTGTGGCTCCACATGGGGACTCCTGACTCTGCGCTGGTTGTGCTCATTTTGGGCAGCAAGCAGACCCAGCGGGACAGGGATCAGAGTCATCAACAGTGCTGGCATGTTTCTGTGCTCCTGGACAGTGCTCAGAGTGAGCCCAGGGTGTTGGCAGTGCAATGAGATGTGTTTTGGAGTGCACTAGCACCAGCCTATGGACTGTCTGCGCCTCCCTGTGGCCGTTTTGTGTGGTAGGAAGGGGTTGGAGGAGGGTGGGTGTTCTAGTGGGCAAGTGTGAGGAGGGCTGCCGTAAGTTGGAGGAAGAGAGAAAGGCGAGGAGGGAAGTGCTTGTGGGGCAGCAGGAGACATGCTAAGCGAAACTAGGTTGTTCCATTGGTGCTGGTTGTGGTGGCTGTTCTTGACAGGCAGGTGGGTTAGGAGAGTGGCTACTCTAATCAGAAACAGTGAGGAGGGCTGGCATAAGTTAGAGGAGTGGAGGAAGGTGAGCTAGGCACTTGCTGTGCGTGTGCCCTAAGCATGGTAAGGTGCAAAGGGTTGAGCCATTGCTCCTCCCTGTGGCCATTTTTGTATGGTAGGAAGTGGTTGGAAGAGGGTGGGGGTTGTAGTAGCCAAGTGTGAGGAGGGCTGGCGTAAGTTGGAGGAAAGGAGGAAGGCGAGGAGGGAAGTGCTTGTGGGGCAGCAGTATGCATCCTAAGGCCAAAAGGGTGGGTGCATTGTTGCTCGTTGTGGTGACTGTTCTTGGTACGCAGGTGATGGAGGAGAGTGGCTGCTCAGGGCAGAAACTGTGACTGAGGACCAGCGTAAGTGGGAGGAGGGGAGGAAGGCGAGGAGGGAAGTGCTTCTGAGGCAGGGAAATGCATGCTAAGCACAACTAGGTTGTTCCATTGGTGCTGGTTGTGGTGGCTGTTCTTGACAGGCAGGTGTGTGAGGAGAGTGGCTGCTCGAGTGGGCAAGTGTGAGGAGATCTGGCATAGGTTGGAGGAGAGGAGGAAGGCGAGCTAGGCACTTGTTGTGAGTGTGGCCTAGCAATGTGAAGGTGCCGTGGGCTGAGGCATTGTGCCGCCTTGTAGCCACTTTGAATGGTGAGGAAGGTGTTGGAGGAGGGTGGCAACAATGATGGGCAAGTATGAGGAGGGCAGTCGTAAGTTGGAGTAGGAGAAGAGAATGAGGAAAGGAATGCTTGTGGGAGAGCCGTGTGCATGGCAGGGCCAAAAAAGTGGGTGTATTGCTGCTCGGCATTGGGACCTGTGCATGGTAGGCAGGTGTTGGAGGAGAGTGACTGCTCTAGTGGGAAAGTGTGAGGAGGGCATTCGTAAGGTGGAGGAGGGGAGGAAAACGAGCTAGGCCCTTGTTCTGAGTGTGGCCTAAGCATCTGAAAGTGCCATGGGTTGAGGCATTGCACCGCCTTGTGGCCGTTTTGAGTGGTGCGGAAGTGGTTGTAGGAGGATGGCAAGGCTGGTGGGCAAGTGTGAGGAGGGCAGTGGTAATTTGGAGGAGGTGAGGGAAAGGAGGACGGAGGACTTGTGGGGAGAGCCGTGTGCATGGCAGGGCCAAAAGGGTGGACGCAATGGTTGTCCCCGTGTGGGCCTGTGCGTGGTAGGCAGGTGTTGGAGGAGAGTGACTGCTCTAGTGGGAAAGTGTGAGGAGGGCAGTGGTAAGTTGGAGGAGGGGAGGGAAAGGAGGAGGGGAGTGCTTTTGAGAGGGCCGTGTGCACGGCAGGGCCAAAAGGGAGGGCACCTTGCCGCTCTTTGTGTGTCCCATACCTGGTAGGCAGGTGTTGGGGGAGCGTGGCTGCTCTAGTGGGAAAGTGTGAGGAGGGCAGTGGTAAGTTGGAGGAGGGGAGGGAAAGGAGGATGGAGGACTTGTGGGGAGAGCCGTGTGCATGGCAGGGCCAAAAGGGTGGACGCAGTGGTGCTCCCCGTGTGGGCCTGTGCGTGGTAGGCAGGTGTTGGAGGAGAGTGGCTGCTCTAGTGGGAAAGTGTGAGGAGGGCAGTGGTATGTGGGAGGAGGGTAGGGAAAGGAGGAGGGGAGTGCTTGTGAGAGAGCCGTACGCATTGCAGGGCCTAAAAGGAGGACGCAGTGGTGCTTGCTGTCTGGGGCTGTGTAGGGTAGGCAGGTGTTGGAGGAGAGTGGCTGTTCTAGGTGGAAAGTGTGAGGAGAGCAGTTGTAAGTGGGAGGAGGACAGGGATAAGAGGAGGGGAATTCTTTTGGGAGAGCCGTGTGCATGGCAGGACCAAAAGGGTGGACGCAATGGTGCTCCACGTGTGGGCCTGTGCATGGTAGGCAGGAGTTGGAGGAGAGTGACTGCTCTAGTGGGAAAGTGTGAGGAGCACAGTCGTAAGCTGGATGAGGGTAGGGAAAGGAGCATGGGAGTGCTTGTGGGCAAGCTGTGTGCATGGCAGGGCCCAAAAGGGTAGACGCAATGGTACTGCCGGTGTGGGCCTGTGCGTGGTAGGCAGGTGTTGGAGGAGAGTGGCTGCTCTAGTGGGAGAGTGTGAGGAGGGCAGTGGTTAAGTGGGAGGAGGTGAGGGGAAGGAGGACGGGAGTGCTTGTGGGCGAGCCATATGCATGGCAGGGCCAAAAGGGTGGAGGAAATGGTACTCGCCATGTGCGCCTGTGCATGGCAGGCTGGTGTTGGAGGAGAGTGGCTGCTCCAGTCCAAAAGTGTGAGGAGGGCAGTCCTAGGTTGGAGGAGGGTAGGGAAAGGAGGACGGGAGTGGTTGTTGGAGAGCCGTATGCATGGCAGTGCCAAAAGGGGGGAAGCAACGGTGCTCCCGGTGTGGGCAAGTGCATGGTAGGCAGGTGTTGGAGGAGGGTGGCTGCCCTAGTGGGAAAGTGTGAGGAGGTCAGTGCTAGGTTGGAAGACTGTAGGGAAAGGAGGATGGGAGTGCTTGTGGGAGAGCCGTGTGGATGGCAGGGCCAAAAGGGTGGACGCAGTGGTGCTCCCCGTGTGGGCCTGTGCGTGGTAGGCAGGTGTTGGAGGAGGGTGGCTGCTCTAGTGGGAAAGTGTGAGGAGGGCAGTCGTAGGTTGGAGGAGGGTAGGGAAAGGAGGGCGGGACAGCTTGTGGGAGAGCCGTGTGCATGGCAGGGCCAAAAGGGTGGGCGCAATGGTGCTCCCCTTGTTGGTCTGTTCTTGGTAGGCAGGCGTTGGAGGAGAGTGGCTGCTCTAGTGGGAAAGTGTGAGGAGGGCAGTCATAAGTTGGAGGAGGGGAGGAAAGCGAGCTAGTCACTTGTTGTGAGTGTGGCCTAAGCATGTGACGGTCCCATGGTTTCAGGCACTGCGCCGCCTTGTGGCTGTTTTGAGTGGTTTAAAAGGGGTTGTAGGAGGATGGCAATGCTGGTGGGCAAGTGTGAGGAGGGCAGTTGTAAGATGGAGAAGGAGAGGAAAAGGAGGAGGGGAGTGCTTGTGGGAGAGCTGTCTGCATGGCAGGGCCAAAAGGGAGGGCTCCTTCCTTCTCTTTGTGGCGGCCTGTGCATGGCAGGAAGGTGAGATTGCCAGGCTATTCTCGGAGACTGTGCAGCTCCAGGAGTCCCCAGCCCCCACTGCAGCAGAGGTGTCAGAGGGCTCAGCACCGTGTGTAAAGGTGCATCATAACACTGTTGAAGAGGGCTGGAAGCTGGTGACCTCTCGTAGAAGGAGAAAGGCTCTTGCTCCTCCTCAAGACTTACCCTCGAAGAACAAGTTTAGCGCCCTGCAAGCTGAGGAGGAGCTGGGCATGGCTCCAAGGGAGGCAACTGGCCTGGCAGACCCTGTGCCGTGCAGGAAGCCCCGGAAGAAGCGGCGAGTGATTGTTGTGGGTGACTGCCTGCTGCAGGGGACAGAGGCGCCTCTCTGCCGACCTGACCTCTTGTCCAGAGAGGTTTGCTGCCTGCCAGGGGCTCGAATAAGAGAGGTCATGGAAAGACTGCCAAGGCTTGTCCATGCATCAGACTACTACCCTCTGCTGCTCTTCCATGTGGGCACTAACAACACAAAAGGCAAACTGGAAACCATCAAACGGGACTTCAGAGCTCTGGGAATGGTGGTGAAGTGTCTGGGAGCCCAGGTCGTTTTCTCCTCAATCTTGCCTGTGAGGGGAAAGGATGGGAGGAGGAGTAGACGAGTTTTCCAAGTTAACAGCTGGCTGCGCCGCTGGTGTTGGCAGCAGGGCTTTGTTTTCTATGACCATGGGACCCTGTTTGAAGATCAACAGCTGATGGGGAGCGATGGGATCCACCTTACCAAGCGGGGCACGCGCGTCTTTGCCAACAGATTGGCCAGCCTGGTAAGGAGGGCTTTAAACTAGGCAAGATGGGGGAAGGGGAGTGGTATAGTGGCCGGAGAGTCAGTAAAACACCGCTCAAGTCAGGATGCCTCCAGCGGGTGCATACAGCCAGGGGAGACAGCATGGGACATGGCTATGGAGGATCCTCTTGCACCTCTCCTGGGAAGCTTGCATGCTTGACTGGCTCTCTGGAATGCCTGTATAGCAATGCGCGCAGCATGGGGAATAAACAGGAAGAGTTAGAGGTCTGTGTGCGGTTGCAGGGCCATGATCTCATTGCAGTTACAGAGACACGGTGGGATAGTTCACATGACTGGAATGCTGTCATGGATGGCTATGTGCTTTTTAGGAAAGACAGGCCGGGAAGGCGAGGTGGTGGAGTTGCTCTTTATGTGAGGGAGCAGCTAGAATGTATGGAGCTCTGCCTCGGGGTGGATGAAGAGCAAGCTGAGAGCCTATGGGTAAGGATTAAAGGGCAGGGTAACATGGGTGACACTGTTGTGGGGGTCTACTACAGGCCACCTGACCAGGAGGAAGTCATCGATGAGGCCTTCTACCGACAGCTGGAAGTAGCCTCACGATCACAGGCCCTGGTTCTCATGGGAGACTTCACCACCCTGACATCTGTTGGCAAGACAGCACAGCTAGGCACAAACAGTCGAGGAGGTTCCTGCAGAGGATTGATGATAATTTCTTGACTCAGGTGGTGGAGACGCCAACGAGGAGAGGTGCAATGCTAGACCTTGTCCTAACGAACAAAGAAGGTCTAGTTGGAGAGGTGAAGGTTGGGGGCAGCCTTGGCTGCAGTGACCATGAGATGGTGGAGTTGAGGATCCTACGAGGAGGGAGCAGGGCAATAAGTAGGATTGCAACGCTGGACTTGAGGAGAGCTAACTTTGGCCTCTTGAGGGACCTACTTAGGGGAATCTCATGGGGTAGGGCCCTAGAAGGAAGAGGGGTCCAAGAAAGCTGGTTAATATTCAAGCGTCACCTCCTCCAGGCTCAAGATCGGTGCATCCCTCTGAGGAAGAAGTCGAGCAAAGCGGATTCAGCAGGAGACCTGCATGGATGAGCAAGGAACTCCTGACAAAACTCCAGCAGAAGAAGGAAGTGTACAGAATGTGGAAAAGGGGACAGGCCACTTAGGAGGAATACAGGGACGTTGTCAGAGTGTGCAGGGATGCGACAAGGAAGGCTAAGGCCCAGCTGGAATTAAATCTGGCAAGGGACGTCAAGGACAACAAGAAGGGGTTTTTCAAATACATCAATAACAAAAGGAAGACTAGGGAAAACATGGGCCCACTGCTGAATGGGGTGGGTGCCCTGGTGACGAAGGATACAGAGAAGGCAGAGTTGCTGAATGCCTTCTTTGCTTCAGTCTTTCCTGCTAAGGCCAGTCCTGAGGAATTCCAGACACTGGAGACCAGGGAGGAAGTCTGGAGAAAGGAAGACTCTCCCTTGGTGGAGGAGGATCAGGTTAGAGATCTTTTGTCCAAACTGGACATCCATAAATCCATGGGCCCTGATGGGATGCACCCACGAGTGCTGAGGGAGCTGGCGGAGCTCCTGGAGCTCAGGAACTTTCAACAGAGAAAAAATGCCCACTCCTGCCCCAGGAGGGAAGAACCCCTTGCAGTGACCCACGAAGGAGACAGACTGGCCGGCAGCAGCTCTGTGGCCGAGGCCCAGAGGGTCCTGGTTCTGAGAATCACAGAATCAAAGAATGGTTTAGGTTGGAAGGGACCTCTGGAGATCATCTCGTCCAACCTCCCTGCTCAAGCAGGGTCACCTAGAGCACATTGCCCAGGATCACATCCAGACGGCTTTTGAATATCTCCAGCGAAGGAGACTCCACTACCTCTCTGGGCAACCTGTTCCAATGCTCTGTCACTCTCACAGGGAAGAAGTTTTTCCTCAGGTTCAGATGGAGCTGCCTGTGGTTCAGTTTGTGCCCATTGCCTCTTGTCCTGTCGCTGGGCACCACGGAGAAGAGGCTGGCCTCATCCTCTTGACACTCCCCCTTCAGATACTTGTACACGTTGATGAGATCGCCTCTCAATCTTCTCTTCCCCAGGCTGAACAGGCCCAGCTCTTGCAGTCTTTCTTCATAGGAGAGGTGCTCCAGCCCTCTAATCCTCTTGGTAGCCCTCCGCTGGACTCTCTCCAGGAGTGCCATGTCTCTCTTGTACTGGGGAGCCCAGAACTGGACACAGTACTCCAGGTGAGGCCTCCCCAGGGCTGAGGAGAGGGGCAGGATCACCTCCCTCCACCTGCTGGCAACACTCTGCCTAATGCACCCCAGCATACCATGGGCCTTCTTGGCCACAAGGGCACACTGCTGCCTCATGTTTAACTTGTTGTCCACCAGCACTCCCAGGTCCTTCTCTGCAGAGCCACTTTGCAGCAGGTCAACCCCCAGCCTGTCCTGGTGCATGGGATTATTCCTGCCTAGGTGCAGGACCTTGCACTTGCCTTTGTTGAACTTCAGGAGGTTCCTCTCCGCCCACCTCTCCAGCCTGTCCAGGTCCCTCTGAATGGCAGCACAGTCTTCTGGTGTGTTAGCCTCTCCCCCCAGTTTAGTATCATCAGCAAACTTGCTGAGGGTGCACTCTGTCCCTTCCTCCAGGTCATTGAGGAATACATTGAACAAGACTGGACCCAGGACTGAGCCCTGGGGGACACCACTAGCCACAGGCCTCCAGCTAGACTGTGCCACTGACCACAACCCTCTGAGCTCGGCCATCCAGCCAGTTCTCCATCCACCTCACTGTCCTGGAAGGCTTGGTCAAGCATGATTTCCCTTTGGTGAATCCATGCTGACTCCTCCTGATCACCTTCTTGTCCTCCACATGCTTAGTGAGGATCACCTCCAGGATCACCTTTCCAGGGATGGAGGGGAGGCTGACAGGCCTGTAGATTCCTGGCTCCTCCTTCTTACCCTTTTTGAAGACTGGAGTGACATGGGCTTTCTTCCATTCGTCAGGCACCTCTCCTGTTCTCCAGGACCCTTCAAAAATGAAGAAGAGTGGCCTAGCGATAACATCCACTTCTCTAAGGGAAGCAGGTGGGACTTGGGGCACAGGAGCTATAACACTCAGCTACAGAGGCGAGTGGAAAAGGGTTCGATGTTAACAAGAGCGAAGTAGGTCCCCAGGGGCTGATGGGAGAACTGGCCGGGCTGGGGAGGGGAGGAGGAGGGTTGTCCACACATGTCCCGTACCAGAAATCCTGCCTTTCCTACACATCCAGGTTTCATTAGGAGACCCTCTGAATCAATAGGAATCCAGCAATGTGGATAACAGGGATTCTCGGGGCTGAAAAAAGAAGAAAACTGTGAAAGCCAGCATCCGATTTTTTTTTGGTCGCTCATTGAAATCTTCCTCTTGTAAGTGCCCTCCTGAGAGCTCTCCACTAAGCCTCACAAGAACTGAGACCTCAAGAAAATGCTGGGGAGTGGCATGGCTTGTTAGGGCTTCTGACCTTTTAATCCCCCCTCGAGTGTATGTGGTGCTGAGCCCATGAACCTCAGATACTGAGAGGGAACTGAGAAAAACACTGAAGAAGTTAAAGTCAGAATTAAATCCCAAGTTTCGGGGAGTGTTAATGGGTCCCCCTGAGGACCATTACCAACAAAGCCTCCCAGGGGCTGAGGAGAGCAGAAAGTTGGAGGCACTTGTTACAGGTTGGCAAAGGAAATGTGCAGGTGGCTGTGACACCAAGTCCACCTTGCTGTGTGTTATCAGACAGCATGGGCCAGCACTGACACCCAGCCCCTGCACAGGGTGGTGCTTTCGCTCCGACTTGGCTCAGGGCTCTTTGTGGGGGCAGGGAGAGGGTGGGGGTGTGCAAGGCTTCGTGCAGGATGAGACAGCACCTCCTGGGCTCTCTGAGGGTGGGGACGTAATGAGGACCTGGGGCCGTCAGAAACACAGTGTCTCCTTGGCCTCAGTGGCAGACACCAGAGAAAGCCAAGAGCACAAAGACCTCCGCCCTGTCGGAGGCTTTCAGCCTTGGCAGTGCCCTCAGTCGTCTCCACCCCAGGCTGCCCTGTGCTGTCCCCCTCCTGTGTCTGTGTCCCTGCAGCCTGTAGACACCCAGCCTGCTTCCCCACTTTGCTCTCCCCCAGCCATCTGACCACCTTTACTGATGGCTCTCTGCCCTCTCTTGCTTTTCATCCAGACACAAAGCCAGGGGCTCCCCACCGACTCCCTCTGGGTGTCCTGTTGAACCACAGCACAAGTGACATCCCAGTTTCCAAAAGTTCAGCCTGAACTTCTCATAATGTATCTCATAATTGTTTTGTCTCTTTCTCCTTCTCTTGCTATTTCCTATTACCAAGAAACTCTCCATCACCTCTGAAACCACCCTTCAAGCACTCACAGGCTCCTACTGGAATGCCCTTAGCCTCCCCTTCACCAGGCTAAAGAAGGCCACATCCCTCAGCCCCTCCATACAGGCTTTGTGCTTCAGGACCCTACCCCCATCTTGGGAGACCTCCCCTGGACCTTCTCCAGGTCCTCCCCATTCCTCCAGCACTGGGCAGCCCACACGGGGACACACTCTTCCAGATGTGGCCACACCAGTGCTGAGTCAAGGGGGATGGGGACTGCCCTTGCCTGGGTGGCCATGGTCTTCCTGAAGCAGCCCCATATGCAGCTGGCCTCATTAGTGCAAGCATGCACTGCTGGCTCCTATGGCATCCCTTGTCATGTCCAGGCCCTTCTCCTCAGGGTCACTCCTCTGACGGTCAGCTCTCAGCCTGTCCTGATGCACAGCGTTTTACAGAATCACAGAATCACAGAATCGTTTAGGTTGGAAGGGACCTCTGGAGATCATCTCGTCCAACCTCCCTGCTCAAGCAGGGTCACCTAGAGCACATTGCCCAGGATCACATCCAGACGGCTTTTGAATATCTCCAGCGAAGGAGACTCCACTACCTCTCTGGGCAACCTGTTCCAATGCTCTGTCACTCTCACAGGGAAGAAGTTTTTCCTCAGGTTCAGATGGAGCTGCCTGTGGTTCAGTTTGTGCCCATTGCCTCTTGTCCTGTCGCTGGGCACCACGGAGAAGAGGCTGGCCTCATCCTCTTGACACTCCCCCTTCAGATACTTGTACACGTTGATGAGATCGCCTCTCAATCTTCTCTTCCCCAGGCTGAACAGGCCCAGCTCTTGCAGTCTTTCTTCCTAGGAGAGGTGCTCCAGCCCTCTAATCCTCTTGGTAGCCCTCCGCTGGACTCTCTCCAGGAGTGCCATGTCTCTCTTGTACTGGGGAGCCCAGAACTGGACACAGTACTCCAGGTGAGGCCTCCCCAGGGCTGAGGAGAGGGGCAGGATCACCTCCCTCCACCTGCTGGCAACACTCTGCCTAATGCACCCCAGCATACCATGGGCCTTCTTGGCCACAAGGGCACACTGCTGCCTCATGTTTAACTTGTTGTCCACCAGCACTCCCAGGTCCTTCTCTGCAGAGCCACTTTGCAGCAGGTCAACCCCCAGCCTGTCCTGGTGCATGGGATTATTCCTGCCTAGGTGCAGGACCTTGCACTTGCCTTTGTTGAACTTCAGGAGGTTCCTCTCCGCCCACCTCTCCAGCCTGTCCAGGTCCCTCTGAATGGCAGCACAGTCTTCTGGTGTGTTAGCCTCTCCCCCCAGTTTAGTATCATCAGCAAACTTGCTGAGGGTGCACTCTGTCCCTTCCTCCAGGTCATTGAGGAATACATTGAACAAGACTGGACCCAGGACTGAGCCCTGGGGGACACCACTAGCCACAGGCCTCCAGCTAGACTGTGCCACTGACCACAACCCTCTGAGCTCGGCCATCCAGCCAGTTCTCCATCCACCTCACTGTCCTGGAAGGCTTGGTCAAGCATGATTTCCCTTTGGTGAATCCATGCTGACTCCTCCTGATCACCTTCTTGTCCTCCACATGCTTAGTGAGGATCACCTCCAGGATCACCTTTCCAGGGATGGAGGGGAGGCTGACAGGCCTGTAGATTCCTGGCTCCTCCTTCTTACCCTTTTTGAAGACTGGAGTGACATGGGCTTTCTTCCATTCGTCAGGCACCTCTCCTGTTCTCCAGGACCCTTCAAAAATGAAGAAGAGTGGCCTAGCGATAACATCCACTTCTCTAAGGGAAGCAGGTGGGACTTGGGGCACAGGAGCTATAACACTCAGCTACAGAGGCGAGTGGAAAAGGGTTCGATGTTAACAAGAGCGAAGTAGGTCCCCAGGGGCTGATGGGAGAACTGGCCGGGCTGGGGAGGGGAGGAGGAGGGTTGTCCACACATGTCCCGTACCAGAAATCCTGCCTTTCCTACACATCCAGGTTTCATTAGGAGACCCTCTGAATCAATAGGAATCCAGCAATGTGGATAACAGGGATTCTCGGGGCTGAAAAAAGAAGAAAACTGTGAAAGCCAGCATCCGATTTTTTTTTGGTCGCTCATTGAAATCTTCCTCTTGTAAGTGCCCTCCTGAGAGCTCTCCACTAAGCCTCACAAGAACTGAGACCTCAAGAAAATGCTGGGGAGTGGCATGGCTTGTTAGGGCTTCTGACCTTTTAATCCCCCCTCGAGTGTATGTGGTGCTGAGCCCATGAACCTCAGATACTGAGAGGGAACTGAGAAAAACACTGAAGAAGTTAAAGTCAGAATTAAATCCCAAGTTTCGGGGAGTGTTAATGGGTCCCCCTGAGGACCATTACCAACAAAGCCTCCCAGGGGCTGAGGAGAGCAGAAAGTTGGAGGCACTTGTTACAGGTTGGCAAAGGAAATGTGCAGGTGGCTGTGACACCAAGTCCACCTTGCTGTGTGTTATCAGACAGCATGGGCCAGCACTGACACCCAGCCCCTGCACAGGGTGGTGCTTTCGCTCCGACTTGGCTCAGGGCTCTTTGTGGGGGCAGGGAGAGGGTGGGGGTGTGCAAGGCTTCGTGCAGGATGAGACAGCACCTCCTGGGCTCTCTGAGGGTGGGGACGTAATGAGGACCTGGGGCCGTCAGAAACACAGTGTCTCCTTGGCCTCAGTGGCAGACACCAGAGAAAGCCAAGAGCACAAAGACCTCCGCCCTGTCGGAGGCTTTCAGCCTTGGCAGTGCCCTCAGTCGTCTCCACCCCAGGCTGCCCTGTGCTGTCCCCCTCCTGTGTCTGTGTCCCTGCAGCCTGTAGACACCCAGCCTGCTTCCCCACTTTGCTCTCCCCCAGCCATCTGACCACCTTTACTGATGGCTCTCTGCCCTCTCTTGCTTTTCATCCAGACACAAAGCCAGGGGCTCCCCACCGACTCCCTCTGGGTGTCCTGTTGAACCACAGCACAAGTGACATCCCAGTTTCCAAAAGTTCAGCCTGAACTTCTCATAATGTATCTCATAATTGTTTTGTCTCTTTCTCCTTCTCTTGCTATTTCCTATTACCAAGAAACTCTCCATCACCTCTGAAACCACCCTTCAAGCACTCACAGGCTCCTACTGGAATGCCCTTAGCCTCCCCTTCACCAGGCTAAAGAAGGCCACATCCCTCAGCCCCTCCATACAGGCTTTGTGCTTCAGGACCCTACCCCCATCTTGGGAGACCTCCCCTGGACCTTCTCCAGGTCCTCCCCATTCCTCCAGCACTGGGCAGCCCACACGGGGACACACTCTTCCAGATGTGGCCACACCAGTGCTGAGTCAAGGGGGATGGGGACTGCCCTTGCCTGGGTGGCCATGGTCTTCCTGAAGCAGCCCCATATGCAGCTGGCCTCATTAGTGCAAGCATGCACTGCTGGCTCCTATGGCATCCCTTGTCATGTCCAGGCCCTTCTCCTCAGGGTCACTCCTCTGACGGTCAGCTCTCAGCCTGTCCTGATGCACAGCGTTTTACAGAATCACAGAATCACAGAATCGTTTAGGTTGGAAGGGACCTCTGGAGATCATCTCGTCCAACCTCCCTGCTCAAGCAGGGTCACCTAGAGCACATTGCCCAGGATCACATCCAGACGGCTTTTGAATATCTCCAGCGAAGGAGACTCCACTACCTCTCTGGGCAACCTGTTCCAATGCTCTGTCACTCTCACAGGGAAGAAGTTTTTCCTCAGGTTCAGATGGAGCTGCCTGTGGTTCAGTTTGTGCCCATTGCCTCTTGTCCTGTCGCTGGGCACCACGGAGAAGAGGCTGGCCTCATCCTCTTGACACTCCCCCTTCAGATACTTGTACACGTTGATGAGATCGCCTCTCAATCTTCTCTTCCCCAGGCTGAACAGGCCCAGCTCTTGCAGTCTTTCTTCCTAGGAGAGGTGCTCCAGCCCTCTAATCCTCTTGGTAGCCCTCCGCTGGACTCTCTCCAGGAGTGCCATGTCTCTCTTGTACTGGGGAGCCCAGAACTGGACACAGTACTCCAGGTGAGGCCTCCCCAGGGCTGAGGAGAGGGGCAGGATCACCTCCCTCCACCTGCTGGCAACACTCTGCCTAATGCACCCCAGCATACCATGGGCCTTCTTGGCCACAAGGGCACACTGCTGCCTCATGTTTAACTTGTTGTCCACCAGCACTCCCAGGTCCTTCTCTGCAGAGCCACTTTGCAGCAGGTCAACCCCCAGCCTGTCCTGGTGCATGGGATTATTCCTGCCTAGGTGCAGGACCTTGCACTTGCCTTTGTTGAACTTCAGGAGGTTCCTCTCCGCCCACCTCTCCAGCCTGTCCAGGTCCCTCTGAATGGCAGCACAGTCTTCTGGTGTGTTAGCCTCTCCCCCCAGTTTAGTATCATCAGCAAACTTGCTGAGGGTGCACTCTGTCCCTTCCTCCAGGTCATTGAGGAATACATTGAACAAGACTGGACCCAGGACTGAGCCCTGGGGGACACCACTAGCCACAGGCCTCCAGCTAGACTGTGCCACTGACCACAACCCTCTGAGCTCGGCCATCCAGCCAGTTCTCCATCCACCTCACTGTCCTGGAAGGCTTGGTCAAGCATGATTTCCCTTTGGTGAATCCATGCTGACTCCTCCTGATCACCTTCTTGTCCTCCACATGCTTAGTGAGGATCACCTCCAGGATCACCTTTCCAGGGATGGAGGGGAGGCTGACAGGCCTGTAGATTCCTGGCTCCTCCTTCTTACCCTTTTTGAAGACTGGAGTGACATGGGCTTTCTTCCATTCGTCAGGCACCTCTCCTGTTCTCCAGGACCCTTCAAAAATGAAGAAGAGTGGCCTAGCGATAACATCCACTTCTCTAAGGGAAGCAGGTGGGACTTGGGGCACAGGAGCTATAACACTCAGCTACAGAGGCGAGTGGAAAAGGGTTCGATGTTAACAAGAGCGAAGTAGGTCCCCAGGGGCTGATGGGAGAACTGGCCGGGCTGGGGAGGGGAGGAGGAGGGTTGTCCACACATGTCCCGTACCAGAAATCCTGCCTTTCCTACACATCCAGGTTTCATTAGGAGACCCTCTGAATCAATAGGAATCCAGCAATGTGGATAACAGGGATTCTCGGGGCTGAAAAAAGAAGAAAACTGTGAAAGCCAGCATCCGATTTTTTTTTGGTCGCTCATTGAAATCTTCCTCTTGTAAGTGCCCTCCTGAGAGCTCTCCACTAAGCCTCACAAGAACTGAGACCTCAAGAAAATGCTGGGGAGTGGCATGGCTTGTTAGGGCTTCTGACCTTTTAATCCCCCCTCGAGTGTATGTGGTGCTGAGCCCATGAACCTCAGATACTGAGAGGGAACTGAGAAAAACACTGAAGAAGTTAAAGTCAGAATTAAATCCCAAGTTTCGGGGAGTGTTAATGGGTCCCCCTGAGGACCATTACCAACAAAGCCTCCCAGGGGCTGAGGAGAGCAGAAAGTTGGAGGCACTTGTTACAGGTTGGCAAAGGAAATGTGCAGGTGGCTGTGACACCAAGTCCACCTTGCTGTGTGTTATCAGACAGCATGGGCCAGCACTGACACCCAGCCCCTGCACAGGGTGGTGCTTTCGCTCCGACTTGGCTCAGGGCTCTTTGTGGGGGCAGGGAGAGGGTGGGGGTGTGCAAGGCTTCGTGCAGGATGAGACAGCACCTCCTGGGCTCTCTGAGGGTGGGGACGTAATGAGGACCTGGGGCCGTCAGAAACACAGTGTCTCCTTGGCCTCAGTGGCAGACACCAGAGAAAGCCAAGAGCACAAAGACCTCCGCCCTGTCGGAGGCTTTCAGCCTTGGCAGTGCCCTCAGTCGTCTCCACCCCAGGCTGCCCTGTGCTGTCCCCCTCCTGTGTCTGTGTCCCTGCAGCCTGTAGACACCCAGCCTGCTTCCCCACTTTGCTCTCCCCCAGCCATCTGACCACCTTTACTGATGGCTCTCTGCCCTCTCTTGCTTTTCATCCAGACACAAAGCCAGGGGCTCCCCACCGACTCCCTCTGGGTGTCCTGTTGAACCACAGCACAAGTGACATCCCAGTTTCCAAAAGTTCAGCCTGAACTTCTCATAATGTATCTCATAATTGTTTTGTCTCTTTCTCCTTCTCTTGCTATTTCCTATTACCAAGAAACTCTCCATCACCTCTGAAACCACCCTTCAAGCACTCACAGGCTCCTACTGGAATGCCCTTAGCCTCCCCTTCACCAGGCTAAAGAAGGCCACATCCCTCAGCCCCTCCATACAGGCTTTGTGCTTCAGGACCCTACCCCCATCTTGGGAGACCTCCCCTGGACCTTCTCCAGGTCCTCCCCATTCCTCCAGCACTGGGCAGCCCACACGGGGACACACTCTTCCAGATGTGGCCACACCAGTGCTGAGTCAAGGGGGATGGGGACTGCCCTTGCCTGGGTGGCCATGGTCTTCCTGAAGCAGCCCCATATGCAGCTGGCCTCATTAGTGCAAGCATGCACTGCTGGCTCCTATGGCATCCCTTGTCATGTCCAGGCCCTTCTCCTCAGGGTCACTCCTCTGACGGTCAGCTCTCAGCCTGTCCTGATGCACAGCGTTTTACAGAATCACAGAATCACAGAATCGTTTAGGTTGGAAGGGACCTCTGGAGATCATCTCGTCCAACCTCCCTGCTCAAGCAGGGTCACCTAGAGCACATTGCCCAGGATCACATCCAGACGGCTTTTGAATATCTCCAGCGAAGGAGACTCCACTACCTCTCTGGGCAACCTGTTCCAATGCTCTGTCACTCTCACAGGGAAGAAGTTTTTCCTCAGGTTCAGATGGAGCTGCCTGTGGTTCAGTTTGTGCCCATTGCCTCTTGTCCTGTCGCTGGGCACCACGGAGAAGAGGCTGGCCTCATCCTCTTGACACTCCCCCTTCAGATACTTGTACACGTTGATGAGATCGCCTCTCAATCTTCTCTTCCCCAGGCTGAACAGGCCCAGCTCTTGCAGTCTTTCTTCATAGGAGAGGTGCTCCAGCCCTCTAATCCTCTTGGTAGCCCTCCGCTGGACTCTCTCCAGGAGTGCCATGTCTCTCTTGTACTGGGGAGCCCAGAACTGGACACAGTACTCCAGGTGAGGCCTCCCCAGGGCTGAGGAGAGGGGCAGGATCACCTCCCTCCACCTGCTGGCAACACTCTGCCTAATGCACCCCAGCATACCATGGGCCTTCTTGGCCACAAGGGCACACTGCTGCCTCATGTTTAACTTGTTGTCCACCAGCACTCCCAGGTCCTTCTCGGCAGAGCTACTTTCCAACAGGTCAACATTTCCTCCCCCATGCAGGACTAGCCGCGTTTCCTTGCACAACTTCATGAGGTTTATGTTGGACAAAACCCCAAGTTTCTCAAGGCCGCTCTGGACTCAGGCTCCTTTGTGTCAGCTCTTAATGTGCGTGTACAGATGGCTCGTCCTGTCTTGCTGTGCCTCTGACAGGATAACAGCATGAGGCATTGCGGGACACTGTGGATAATAAAAGGAGGTGCTAGTTTAACGGAGCTGCTGACAAAGGTAGAAATCACCACGGACACCATCTCAGAGAGGCCCAATGAATGTACAAAGGAAGTATAAGCAGGGCCAGTGGAGATTAGGAAATAGGTGTGTGCCGACTGCATGGGCGGGCATCAGGATGGTAAAAGAGAACACCTTGTCAGGTGGAAAAGAGGGCATAATGCAATAAAAGGTGAAGGAAAAGAAAAAAAAAAATCAGTGCTCACTGCGGGTACCTGCAAAGCACTCCTGAATCTGAATGACACTAACCAGAGCAGGACAAGAAACATGCAGTTGATCTGCTCCTACTTCTGTCTGACACACTGCCATGGTCACAGGGAAGCTGCAGTTTTCTCCCTGTGGTCAACATGAGAAGACACAGGGTGGA
The DNA here is from genome assembly GCF_040807025.1 of Struthio camelus. Classification (NCBI taxonomy): domain Eukaryota; kingdom Metazoa; phylum Chordata; class Aves; order Struthioniformes; family Struthionidae; genus Struthio; species Struthio camelus. The sequence goes on along the minus strand of NW_027182752.1, from coordinate 727,172 downwards.
AGAAAATGCAAAAGGATTCATGGTGGAAGGGGCCTCTGGAGGTCTTTAGCCCAATCTCCTTCCCACAGCAGGGTCAACTATCAGATCCTACCAGGTTGCTCAGGGCTTCGTTCATTTAGGACTTGAAAACCTCTGAGGATGGAGATGGCACAACCTCTCTGGGCAACCTGCCCCAGTGTTCCACTGTCTGCAGGGGTAAAACATTTTTGCTTATCCCCAGCCTGAACCTCTTGTTTCAGCTAATGCCCATTGGGCCTCCTCCTCCTGTCGTGTACAACAATGAAGGGCCTGCCTCCATCTTCTTGACGACCTCCTGGTGGGTATGGGCAGGCTGTTCTTAGGTCTGCCCAAAGCCTCCTCTTCTCCAGGCTCAACAACTCCAGCACCCTCAGCCAGTGCAATCACCCCCATGCCACGTCTCTCTGCATGTGTCACACTCATTGGGCATCGTGTTGTAATGTGCAGGTGTTGTAGACTGTGAAGAGGGCCTGTTCTGGACAAGCAGTCCCTCATAATTAAACCTTGACCTGAAAACCTTCCAGGCCCAAGATTGATTTTTCTCCCTTAAATCCAATTTTAGCTGCACTTGTGTCAGCTTCGTACTGTTGCCTCTCATTGTCCTGCCAGGAATCTCTGTAAAGAGCCCTGGTTCTTTACTGGTGGGAAGCTTGAGTTGGGAAGCTGTGATGAGTTTCCTCCAAAAGTCTTCCCTTCTCCAGGCTGAACAAGGCCTGAACTCTCAGCCTCTCCTCCCAGGGCAAGTGCTCCAGCCCCCAAACACCTTGAGGTTCTGACACTGAACTCACTCCATGTCATCAACAGCGTTCTTCTCCAGGGGGGCCTGAATGGATGATGTATCTAGGTGGGTTCGGATAAGTGCTGAGTAGAGGGGCATCATCACTTCCGTCTTTCTCCTGGCTGTGCTCCTGTTCATGCAGCCCACAATGCTGTGGCCTCCGTTGCTGCCAGGGAACACTCTTGCCTCACATCAAGCTCGCTGCCCACAAAGACCGCCACGTCCTTTTCTGCAGAGCTGCTGCCCAGCCAGAACTCCCCAGCCTGTGTCACTGCAGGATGTTGGTCTATCGCAGGTGAAGATAGGGCATTTGTCCTTGTTGCATTTCACAGAGTTCCTGACAGCCCATTCTTCCCACCTGCCAAGCTCCCTCTGAAAGGCAGCCCTCAGGCACATGACTGTTCTGCCCCATTAGCTGTCATCTGCAACTGGGATAAGAGGTGTGTCCTCCAGGCCACTGATGAGCCTGTCAGACAGGTTGGGTTGCAGTGTAGACCCCTGCACCCTCCACTTGTCACTGGCTTCCAGGTAAAGCCTGACCCACTCACAAAAACCCTCTGAGCTCCATCATCCAACCACTTGGTTTTTCACCCATCTGAATGTCTAGCCAGCCTGCTGTAAGGCCTCCCTTGGATACAAGAATGTTGGGGGAGACAGTGCCAGAAGTCTGGCTAAAATCATGGTGAATGACATCTCCTACTCTTTCTTCTCCCACAAGTACAGGTCTTTTATCACAGAAGGCAATCACGTTGGTCTGGAATTATTTATGTCCAGTAAATCCGTGCTGACTATTTCCAGGCACCTTCGTGTACCCAGAAATGTGATCCAAGATGGATAGCTCCAGGACACACTCCTCACTCAAGTGAGGCTGAACGGCCTGCAGCTCCCCGGCTTGTCCTTGTGGCCTCTTTTGAAGATAGGCACAACATAATCCTTTTTCCTGCACTCAGCCCTCGGGCACTGTGGGTTGGTATTCTCGCCTGGAGTCCTGACTCTACTACGCACAACAGCCCAGGAGACTCTGCTGGTGAAGACTGAAGCCAAGACGACGTTCAGTTCCTCACACCTATCTCCATCTGCTGTTCCTAGATTCCCTGCCCCATGCAGCAGTGAGCCCACATTTTCCTTCTTTACTCTTTCACTGTTACTGAAGCAGCAGCAGCTCTCCTTCAGGCTCGTGACATCCCCTGCAGGGGTCGATGCTAGGGCAGCTTGGGCTTCCCTAACACCATCCCTTCTTCACTGGACAGTATTTCCAAATTCCTCCTTTGCAGCCTCTCCTTTCTTCCCCTGTCCTTGTGTTGCCTTGTGGCCCTGGAGCTCAGGCCTGAGCTCCCTGTTTAGCCAAGCCAGGGTCCAGAGATGCCTGCCAATTTTACAGACTGTCAGTATGGAGCTTTGTTGTGCTTTGTGGGTGCTGTCCAGGTAGGAAAGCTGAGGTGCGCTGAGGCACTTGCCCAGCAACCCCTCCAAAAGGACATGGCTTTCCTATAGGTCCCATGCTGCTTCTGCAGGAGACATATGGCTGTCTGGGTTGCCCCAGGAACCTGACCTGGACTGCAGGCCTACTTTTGTCATTAAATCAAGCACCTGCACTGCACTACATCAGCTGTTTGCAGTGTAGGGATCTGCTTGTGTCTCAGCTTAAGAATGAGTGGAGCTCTAGTCGTAGTAGGCATCTAGTGTCCTTTCATATGGCCTGGGAAATTCCTCAGCTGGCCCCCACCTGGGGTTCTAGAAGGATGTAGGTCTCATAGTTGCTCCATCAGAGCCAGCAGACACTGGCACATGCCTTGCACCACCTCTGTCTCTTCAAATGTCACCAGGTGTTTGTGTGTGAGCAACTGACTCCCACCCTCCATCTCTAGTGGTTACAATGGCAGCGTAGACAAGGGGCTTACCTGCAGGCAGCCATGTTGTGCACACTTCAGCTTGGGCAAGGGGAATCCCACCTCCTGTGTGTTTCTGGAGTTCATGGGAGAGAGCTGAATCCAACCCCATCCCAGGGATTTCTAAAACCGTCATGCGATGCCCAGATTGACTCATCGGAATCAATACCTGAACCATGCGAAAATGACCTCCCTCCTTGTCCTTGACTAGGTGTTCTGCCTATTTAAGAGATGGGAATCAGGTCTTCCAGAGTGGGACAGGTCCACCTCTTGCAAATAACCACCCTCTGATGAGACAAAATGCAATGCAGGAATCAGTGTTTACAAACTTCAGTGTTCAGAAAGGGACCATAGGTGATAGGATTTCAGTAGACTGCAGTGAACATTTCCCAGGAAGAGGGTGCACAAGCGACAGAGCAATTCATGCCTTAAGCTGGACCTCTGCTCCTGAGCGGGGCCAGGCTCCGGGGACCGAGGGAGCTGCTGGCAACCAGGCAGCATGGCCGAGAGACAGCTCTGGGCAGCAGCAGCTCCTCTGCCAAGAGCAGCGGGGCTCCGGGCACTGCCTGCTGCTGCTGCTGACAGGAGATGAGGCGAGAGGGAGAGAAGTGAGAGGCAGTGTGGAGTGGGAGGAGCGAGGAGAGCTCCTTGCGGGGGAAATCTGCACAGCCCTTTGCATGCTAAGTCTCTGGCTGCAGGGTAACTGCAGGGTAACTTGGATTCCCAAACCTTCACTCTTGGAGATCGCTAGGTCTGTGAGAAACTTCAGCAAACCCCTTCAACCCCACCTCAGCCTGCAGGCAGCCCCAGCAGCACCTTTATTGCTTCATAAGGGTTTTTATGACCTGCTCCTTGGGACCTGTGAGCACAGAGATACCCCTGCCCAGTGCCCTGTCCTGGCAGGTTTCTGTAGGGCAGAACTGAGTGTGCAGAGGGTGGGATGGGGTCTGTGAAAACCAGCAGGGAAAAGACATTGGGAGAGAGCAAGAGCTCCCAGCAGAGAGAGCGCCAGGCAGCAGAGACGGGCTGGGAATGAGAGAGAACTGCTAACAGAAACATCACAGGAGGATGGGTTTGGGCAAGTGTTGATCAGTCCCTGCAAGGCAGACAGCTTTCTCTGAGCCAGCCCCGCATGTCTTCTCTCCCACCCAGCAGAGCCTCTGCCCTCACAGCCGTGGAGTCCAGGGCATGAGCCACCCGCTCTGCAGCCAGACCTGCAGCAGAGGAGAGGGGCATCTCTCCTGCCACGGGCCCCGTTTTGTGCTGCCCGACAAAGGGGCTGAGTGACTGCCCTGCAATGTCACCACCCAGCTGGGGAAGGTGAAGGCTTTCCCGACTGCCCATCTGTCCCTCTCTCCTTGCCTCCCGTGGCAGCAGGAGTGTAGTGTTGCTCCTTGTTTCCCCTCCTCTCCGTGCTGCCCTTGTTCTTCTCTCGGGTTCCCTGGGGTTGGTGGGTTTTCAGCTGCAGCTCAGACCCCTGCCCTGCGAGTTGTGCCACAGAGGTCTCTGCTTGGGAGTGAGGTGTCTGCAGCCCCCTTCTGACCCGTGCAGGTCCAGGAAATGCAGTGGGTGGGGAGGGGAGTGGAGCTGACTGTCCTGTAAGGAGAGCCCATCTGCAGTCCTAACAGTCCTTGGACCATTTCCCTGTGGTGTCCTGGCAGGCTTGGGGCTGCCCTCCAGAAGGGCACCGCTGCCTCATACCACCATCTCTGTGATGTGTGAGGGAGCTGTGAAGAATCTTCAGAGATGCTGGGCGTATGGAGATGGTGTTGGGAAGCTGTATGTGGGCAGCTGAAAAGAGCCGTGTGTGTGCTTGGCTAGAAAGGGGAGTGTGGAGACGTCGCTCTGGTGCCCTGAGGAAGGGAGAGAAGGTTGGAGACCCACACTTGGGACCTGGGCTCGTCTGCTCTCAGCAGGGGCTAGATTCTTTTTTGGGCAACAGATGAGAGTGACCATCCTGCAGCTCAAAGAGCTGCAAACACAGGACAGCTGAGAACAAGACTAATAGACAGACAAGCTGTCCTCCCTCTGCACCCGGGGACAGGGAATTGGTCTTTCTCAGGAGTCACAGCAGAAACGCTGAGACTTCCTGCCTTTTGAGGAAGACTGCCCAGGGGGCACAGGGGCATCTCACAGAAAATAAACATTAGGAAGAAATCCCTAAAGCTCTGTTCCTCAACCCTCATTCTTCAGAACAGGTGGTGAAGATGCTGAAATATTCCTTCCACCTGCCCAGTGGCTTTCACCTGACAGACCTTGTGACTGTCAGAGCTAGTCACCCCCACTCCCATGTCCCCACTGCCCTACAGCAGGATGGACAGACTGCCCTGGAGCCCATGGGCAGAGGCCTCTGCTCCTCACAGCACACTCCGCCAGTGCACAGGGGAGCTCAAGCAAGGCAGCTGCACACACATGCTCTCCGTGAAGAGAGAGGCAGTACGGGGGGTTGGATGAGAACTGGAACATTTCAGGGTTTCTTGAAAAGCATCTCCTAACTTCTCCATGTCTTTTCTTCTTTGGACAGTCCCACATGCCTGGAGGGAGCAACATGTCCAACAGCAGCTCCGTCACTGAATTCCTCCTGGCATTCGCAGAAACCCGGCAGCTGCAGCTCTTGCACTTCTTGCTCTTCCTGGGTATCTACCTGGCTGCCCTCCTGGCCAACGGCCTCATCATCACCGCCATAGCCTGCCACCACCGCCTCCACACCCCCATGGACTTCTTCCTCTTTAATCTCTCCCTCCTCAACCTGGCCTCCATCTCCACCACTGTCCCCACATCCATGGCCAATTCCCTCACGGACACCACGACCATCTCCTACTCGGGATGCGCTGCCCAGGTCTTCCTGGTTTCCTTCTTGTTTGGAGGAGAGATTTCTCTTCTCACTGTCATGGCCTATGACCGCTACGTTGCCATCTGCAGACCCCTGCACTACGGGACCCTCCTGGGTGGCAGCAGAGCTTGTGTCCAAATGGCAGCAGCTGCCTGGGGCAGCGGCTTTCTCAATGCTCTCCTGCACACTGCCAACACATTTTCCATACCTCTCTGCCAAAGCAATGCTGTGGGGCAGTTCTTCTGTGAGATCCCCCAGATCCTCAAGCTCTCCTGCTCACAATCCTGCCTCCGGGAAGTTGGGGTTGTTGTGGTTAGTGTTGGTTTATTTTTTGCATGTTTCATGTTCATTGTGCTGTCCTACGTACAGATCTTCACAGTTGTGCTGAGGATCCCCTCCGAGCAGGGCCGGCACAAAGCCTTCTCCATGTGCCTCCCTCACCTGGCCGTGGACTCCTTGTTTATCAGCAGTGCAATATTTGCCTACCTGAAGCCCTCCTCCCTCTCCTCCCCATCCCTGGATCTGGTGGTGGCTGTTTTGTACGCAGTGGTGCATCCAGCACTGAACCCCCTCATCTACAGCCTGAGGAACAAGGAGCTCCGAGATGCCCTGAGGAAAGTGATTGCATGGGCATTTTTCAGCAGTGCTAAAATTGCCTTTGCTCTCAACAACTGAATCCCAAACTGTCCCAAACCAGGACTCAGTTTTGTTTTTTTATTTTATTTTTATTATTACTATTGTTACTGTTATGATGATGATGATGAAATTTATTTGTTATCATTTTGCTACATAAATGCTTGCAGTTCACCCCGGTTTTAATGCCATGTCTCACCTGGTGGCCACGCAAAACTGTCTAACGCCAGGTCAGAGCTGGCTCCCTCACAGTATCTTGGTAATAAAGGCAGTTCTAGCCAGTGCCATGTCTGAAGGCTGGGTGCTTCTTCCAGAGCTGGTGTCAAATATAGGCCCAAGGAGAGCAGCCCACAAGGGCCTGCTGGGCAGCCTTGTCCATGGGGTCAGGAACAAAAAGCTCATCATCCTGTTATGATCTCTTAGACACCAAGGCATTTAGGATTGAGGAGTCCCCCCTCAGTGTCCAGTGACAGGGGAGATGAGGGATTGTCACTGTTGTACATAGCCGGGGCTGTCGCACATGTTCAGGCACAGTGTCAGATGTCCCTCCTTCTGGAGGGGAAGCTGGAGGTGCCAGGAGAGCACAGGGGCTCTCCTGGGACAGCGTGTGCCTGGGGTGGGCAGCGAGAGGAGCCTCACAAAATGAGAAGTCCCCCAAGGTGGAGTCCCTTAAAGGGAAAGCACGAAACGCAGGTATCCACAGGCACAGGAGGACTCTGCAGTCCCAGGAGAGGCAGTGGGGACCCAGCTGGCACAGGGCACGGGGCACGGGGCACGGGGCACGGGAGAGTGATTCATGTCATCGTTAATGAAATACCATGTGTTGGATCTCTGGAGGGATTAGAGGCCATGGATCCCCATTCGGTTGGGTCTGCTTCCCACCTGCACCAGCATGGCCAGTGCAGAGTCACCCCCGTGGCCCTGTGGCCCCACCGTCTGCTCGCTCTCCAGAGCAGCACTGCCAGCTCGAGACCCTGCGGGAGAGCAGGGGAAGGGGTGCAGGAACAGTTATTGAGGTCAGAGGAGGGATGAGGAGACATCAGAAGGAAGTGGAGCTGGGCTTGAAATGGTCTTGGAGAGAAAAATGCTGACATTTTATCCAAGACAATGGTCACACTGTGGCTACACTAAAGTGTGTTCACGTTGCAGAGCCAGAAGTCCTTGGTGTTCTGGCTTCCCGTATGGCCTGGGAAGTGGCTGAAGAAGGAATAACTCTCCCCACCTTCCCTGGTCATAGTGTCATCATCACTTTTGACAGGTGGCACCAAAAGGAAGGCTGGGACCCTGTGCCAGCACTTGTCTTGAAGGAAGCAGGACCCAGCAGCCAGATCAGTTTGCTGCTGTCCCTCAGGCCCTATCTCCAGCACACAGTCTTGAGACAATCTCCCCCAGGCCGCGTGGCTAGCCTTTACCCCAAAAGTCACCTCCAGACAGGGCTCTGCACCCAGCTGGAGGACTGGGCATCCAGCTGTGAGCCCTAGGAGAATGAGCCCCCTGCTGGGTCCTCTACAGGGCTAGCAGGGAGTATGCAGAGGAGGTCCTGGGAGCGTCTACTGGGCCTGTAGACCATCCTCATGCCCATGGAGACTCTCAAGCAGGGTCCCTCAGTGCAAAGATCCAGCCCAATTTGTTGTTGTGTGAACAGAGAGGAGAAACTGCCCCAGGAAACTCCTCACAGACCCCTTTCAGCACTGCCTTTCCCCACAGTCGTGGTGAGGAGTGACCTTTGCATGTGACCAGCTCCATCTCCCTGCTGGGCTCAGCCCCTGTATGGTGGGATGGCCAGTCCTGCCTGGCCTCTCTCCAGACCCAGACCCCAGCAGACCCTGGAGCATGGCTGTTTGCTTTCCTCAAGGTGGGCTGGGCAGGGGCTGGGGATGGGGGGGAGGTTGCAAAGCAGGAGGGCCGTGGAGGCCACGGCACCGAGGGCTGTTGGGGGGCCATGCTGGGGGGACGTCTCCTCACTCCTGAAGGCAGCCTATGCTGTGCGGTGCCTGCACAACGGTGCCATGGGGCCGCATGCCGGGCAGCAGGGCGGAGGCAGAGCAGGGGTGGGACGCAGACAGGAGCCACGAGACTGCTGGAATGTGACAAATGTCCGCAGCCCCCAGCGAGACAGGGCTGTGCTGTGTGGTGGCTCCAGGGAGGCCAAGGGGCACCGTGGTGGGAGGAGCAGGGTGGAGAGCAGCAGGCACAGGGCTCCCAGCAGCCCCTCTGCAGCTGAGAGGGAAGGAAGGAGGGAAGGAGGGAGAGAAGGAGGGGGAGAGGGAGGGAGGGAAGAGAGAGAGAGAAAAGGAGAGAGGGAAGGAAGGAGGGAGGGAAGGGAGGAGGGGGAAGGAAGGAAAGAAGGGGAGGGAAGGAAGGACGGAAAGGGAAGGAAGGCGGGAGGGAAGGAAGGCGGGAGGGAAGGCAGAAGGGGGAGGGAAGGAAGGAGAGGCAGAGGGAAGGAAGGAGGGGGAAGGAAGAAAGAAGGGGAGGGAAGGAAGGATGGAAAGGGAAGGCAGGAGGAGGGAGGCAGCAGCTCAGGGAGGGCGGGAGGGGAGGCCCAGCAGAGGCCAGGGCAGCCCTGGGGGCCCAAGGGCCGCTGTTGCTAGGCAGCACCGGGGGCGGGGGGCAGGAGGAGGCCACGTGACCTGCAGCTGGTGCCGTTGCCAGGCAACGCCGGGTGGGGCTGCAGCAACCCTGGGGGAGGGATCCCGGCCCTGAGGTGGGGGGGTGAGGGGGGCAGGTGTGGGGGGGCAGCGTGTGGGGCTGGGAGAGGTGGGGAGCCAGGCCCTCCGTGGCCCCCGGCCCCGCTGCCCCGGCCGTCATGGGGCTGGGGGCCGCCGGGTCCATGGCCGCCCCCTGCGCCCGGCAGCCTCTGCTGCCTCCTCTGCGCCGCCACTGCTGAAAAAGCCCCCAACGTTTCCAGAGGTCGCGGTCACTCTGGAGCGGAACGATGGCGCACGCTGCTCACGTTAACGCCACCAGGCACCTCTGAGGCTGCTCTTTTGCAGCGCCCGGTTTCTGTGACCCTGCAACATGTCCTGCCCTTCTTCCCCAGCCAGAAGAAGAGCTGATGGCACTAGCGTCTTTTCTGGCGTGTCTCTCCTGATCCGTTCCCTGCTGTTGCGTGTTGGACCTGGTGACCTGGCACCTGCCCGAGACCCGGCCAAGGGAACCGCCCAGCTCCCAGCAGGGGCACAACCGGGAGCGGGTTTCGCTGGGTCTGCTTCTCGAGCAGCAATCGGGCAGTCGGAGGCCCGGGGAAGCACGACCCGGAGACCCTCCAGCTGGCTCTGGCCAAGAGTTGCCTCAGGAAGGGAAGAAGAAATACGCCCGCTGGGTTTCTCCAGTGGGTTTTGGCGCGGCGGATAGGGCTCGCTTGCCTCCATCTTTGCGACAGCGCCCTGGAAAGGCGAGCAGAGGACCTGCGGTTGGCCCAGCACCAGAGGGAGGGCAGAGCCAGAGCCTCCGCGTCCTCCCAGCCAGTGTCCTCTCCTTCAAACCCCTTCAGCTGTCTGCCAGAGCAGTCACCTGTGCGATTCCCCGAACAGTTGCCCAGTTTTGCCTGGCTGTAAGGACAACCTGTCTTTGAGGTGCCTCTGTTGTTGTACGTAGCCGGCTGCAGTTGTGAAACATTTCTGCGGAAAAGGGACGTGAAGCGGCAAGCGGCACAAGGGAGGGAGCAGGAGCAGGGCTCTCCCCTGCCAGGGTGGGCGCCCGTCTCTCGTCTCTGGTCCCACCCTCTGTAGGCGTGCTCCGAGCACACACCGGGAGGGTATGGAGAGCTGACGGGTCCCCAGCTGGTGCGGCAGGGATGGGTGAGTCTGGCTTGAGTTCAGGGTTCAAGCAAGTCCTTCGCTGTTGAATGGGACCTTTGCGCTTGGCAGGTGGCAGTGAGCTGGCATCTGGCCGCCTAAAAAGCTACGCGCTGAGTGCTGTGCTGCTCCCTTGGCTGTAGCTGCTGCCGAATTGGCCAGGCCAATTGCCCCCTGCCCTGAGGAGCAGGAACGAGGGGCCTTCAGAGTGTCCTGCCTCCAGTCCTGCCCCCAGGGTCCCTCCCAGTCCCCTTTCCTTGGCAGAGGGTCTGATGTGAGTCTCTGCTGCCTACAGGAGGGCTCCAGGCTCGGCAGCATTTCCAGGTGACTTCATGGTTGTGTTCTTCAAGCAAGCAGCCCTCTCTGGGCAGGGCTGAGGGAGTGACTGCAAGCAAAGCCTCATGCTCCCCAGCACAAGATGGACGCAGCTTCTCAGCTTTGCCAGGAGAGGATGGAGAAGAGTTCCTCGGGCCAGGAGCAGCGCCATGAAAGCTGCATGTTCGCGCGGCAGTTCCTTGCTGGCCTGAGGCAGAGGCAAGCGCACGTTGGGAGGAGGGCAACCAGGGCCAGGAGCTGGAAGCTGCACCCCAAGCCAGAGGGGGCGTCCCAAAAATCAGCATTCTTCCTGCTGCCAGAGCTGAGGAGGGCAACCACTTTGTCCTCGGTCAGGGAAGTAGAAGAGCTGAAGGCCTGCTCCAACTCTGGAGTCTAAGCGAAAGGCAAAAGCTGTCGCAGCAAGGGAGGACACCGCGTTTATGCTGCTGTGGCTCCGTCAGGCTCAACCAGACTAAGGAGAATTCACACAAGCCCTTTATTCGGCACATGTCAGGAGGCAGTGCCTGCAGCAGAGGGGCAATGACGACCTGCCGCACACTCGCTCGCTCACGCAGGGGGAGCTGCTGGGCATGACGCAGGCTCTGCAGCACTCTCTGGGGTCGCCATGGGCTGAGCAGCCTGGGAGGGGAACTGCTGCTCTGGCTCTGCTCAAAGAGAGCTGTCTCACGGAGCAGGGCGCCACCTTCTCCACGCTCTCCGGAGCCGGTAGCACAGTGCTCCAAGGGTGAACCCTGATGGTGCCTTTTCCGCTGGAGCTCTCAGGAGCAGGATGGTCTGGCTTGCCAGAGACTGGATGCTGAGGCTGGTGTCACTCGGCATGCTTTGAAGGGCTGCAATACAAAGGAAGAGAGAAGAGATGAAAGCCCCGGGTGTGCGGAGACCCCAGGCATGGCCTCCGGACAGGGCCAAGCCCAACCAGCCCTTCCCATCGCCCGCAGGCAGCAGGGAGGCCTAAGAGATCAGCTGGCGAAAGATGCAGTTGAGAAATGCCCCAAGCGCCCCGGCAATACTCGCCCCCTCCCGGTGCCCAGCAGGGGATCAGTGCTCGCTCCCCAGGCTCTGCCCTCCTCCGTGCCGCAGCTAGCACCACGCTGCCCCCACTCACCCTGGCAGATGTCCTGCAGCTTCTCCTCGCTCGGGTCGCTCATGTGCCGTCCGACGAGCCCTAGGTGTACACAGCCCATGGCAAAGCCCGCTGTCAGCACGCAGCCCCTGGGCACGCAGGCCCTGCCTGAGGCAGGCAGGGCTCCGGCAGCCCCAGGGCAGGTTCTTGCTGCCAGCGCAGCAGCCGGGACTGGGGCCAAGCTGCCCTGGGACAGAGAGGGGCCCCACAGGGGCTGGGACTCACCGAGGAACCTGACGGCCGCCTCCCGCAAGGCCTCCTGTGGGCTCTCCAAGTAGGGCAGGCTCTGCCGCAGGTACTCCTCCGCTCTGCTCCTGTTCCTCTCCAGCTGGGCAGAGGGCGAGGGCTTGGGGCAGACCTTCCCCACGCAGCCAGGCCAGGCCCTCCTGCCAGGGCCGCCTCCCCTCCCTTCCCATGCCAGGACGTTCATGGCTCCCAGTCAGGAGCCGTATGGCACCGAGGTCTGGAGGAAGCAGAGGGCAGAGCGCTCCCCAGGCCGGCTGAGGTGCCCTAGTGCTCACCAGGCCTGGCTGGGCCAAGGGCTCTTTCCGCATGCTGGGGGCAGTGTGGGGACAGGGCCCTGGAGAAGAGCCCACCGGGGCAGGGTGCTGGAGGAAGGGGAGCGCATGTGCAGCTCCAGAGCCCGCAGCAATGGGTGTGGGTGTGGACAAGGGGGCAGGCCTTCTGCGGGCCAGACCTTGGGGGCTTGGGGCTGTCCTTACCAGGCACTCGCCAATCTGCCACGTCTGAGCTGTCTCGAGCAGGTGCCTGAGCTGCTTCCACTTCAGGAGCTTAGCAGCAGCGAGGAGAGCTTCCCGAGCGGCCTGCAGAGCAGCAGAGAGTGGGAGATGCCACTGCAGCGCAGGCAGGAGATCCTGCATGCCCCGCACCTGGGCAAGGCTCAGAGCCTTTCCCAGGCTGTGATGGGAAGCTGCATGTGGGGAGCGAGTTGGGCTTTGATGCCCTGGGCAGAGATGGGGGCAACCACCATCTCGGGGCAGCAGAAGAGAGCTCGCCAAGAGCCTGGCCCAGGATGCCTGCAAGGACAGCTGGGAAGCCCCGAGGGACGCTAGTGCTGGGGCCTTGCTGGGCAAACCAGGCCAACAGGAAAAGCACTCCTGGCCCCACACGAGCAACCACTGTGGCCACACACCTGCGCCACACTTGAGATCTCCTCGTGCGTGTGGAGAAGCAGTGGGAGCAGGCTGCTGTGCACGTGCTTCCGGATCTGCCGTTTCTGGGGGCCCACCACAGTTGCCAGCACGTGCCCAAAGAGCTGGATGGCGAGCTCTCGCACACGGGTAGACTCCTGGAGGGAAGGAAGATGGGAGGACCTCAGCAAGGGCTGCTGCAAGGCTGTGGTGAGCAAGGGGGTCAGTGGGGCTGCTGTGGAGATGACTGCTGCTGACGCAGCCTCTGCACGGAGGAGCTGTGGGCCAGATCTGCCACCAGCACAGAATGGCCCCAGCCCCAAGACGCGCAACACAGTGGCTTTCTCTAACATGTGGCAGCCAGGGAGAGCCAAGCCGTGGAGGTGTCTGTGCCTGGAAGGGCTGCTCTGGCCCTGGCCACACTCCCACCAGTCACCTCCTGGCTGACTCGCAGAGGAGCTCCCTGGGTAGATGTGCCAAGGAGGAGATGGGGGCCGGCCGTCGGCAGCAGCTCCTGGGCACATCCCACCTGCTGACGGTCCCCAAAATGCGCTGCCCTGGTGTGAACCCCCTGCCTGGGCCATGCACCTCTGCCCCACAGCCACGGCAGCAGAGCCCCCGCCTTTCCCACCAGCCTTACGTCATCAAAGAGTGGCCGGAGCTCCTCAGCAAGCTGCAGGGCGATGGGGTTGGCCTTCTTGCTGTCCAGGAGATGGAGCACGTGGCTGAGGATGGTGAGGGCCTTGGCACGGAAGGTGCTGTCAGCACCCGGCAGGTGCTCCAGGAGTGCGGGCAGCAGGCCTTGCAGACTTCTTGCCTACATGAAACAGAGAAGGCCCTTTGGGTGAAGCAAGGAGTGACTGCATTGGCACAAACGCTCTGGCTGTAGCAGCGACAGGACGGTGGGGGAGCTGGCAGCAGCTTCCCGAGCTCTCGATTCCTCCGCTGCCTTTCCCTCCGCTGCCTTACCCGCCACCTCCAGCCCCAGGCCACTGGCCTGACTTTGCCCGGCTGCCCCCTGCTCACTGTGTGGCGTCTCTCAGACAGCGTGACGAGGCCTGTGATGGCCATGTCGCGCATGGCCAAGCTCTGGTTCTGCAGATGCAATTGCAGGAAGCCCAGCACATCCTCATCAATCTCCTGCTCAAAGTCGGTGCAGTTCAGCAGCTGAAAGACAGCCGGCTGCAGAGTGAGCGACCGGCAGAGGCAGCAGGACTCCCCGCGTCCTCTGAACCATCTGCAGCCTGTCTGTCTTGGGCCTTTGTGAAGCGCTGGAAGGTAGAGAGCTGGCACCAAGGGTGCATGAGCTGCGAGTGGTTGTGAGCATCAGCCCGGCAGAAATGGCCTCTTGGCGGGAAGGAGGCCAGGCTGGGGTGACTGAGGGGAGTGCAGCTGCTGCGGGAGAGGAGCCCAGCTCCACCGACCAGCCACCCGCCCCTCTGCCCACGTGCCAGAGAGCCCAGTGTTTGCAGGCACTGCCCAGAGGCACCGCTCGCCACCAGGCCCACCTCAATGAAGACAGCCATGGCGGCGATCTCACGGTGTTTGTCTCCGCAGCTGAGTACCCTGACCACGTGGTCAAACATCCAGGCGCACTCATCGGCCGCGTTCATCCACAGCTCCCTGGTCGGGGAGGGGAGAAGGCACTGTGGGCACGGAGCTGGGCAGGCAAACCTCTTTGGGTGTGCGCCGCCACCCCGAGCCATCATCCTGCAGGCCAGGTCCTGCAGGGCAAGGTCGTGGGTGTACTCAGCCCCAGCAGCCGGTGGCGCTGGCTCAAGGAGCGGCGGTGGCCTTTCGCCACCACACCTTGTGAGGAGAAACCTGGCGTCTCACCCACTCAGGCTTATTTTGGTGAGAGAGCGGAAAAGCGCCCTTCCTACACCAAAGCTGTGGCCTTCGGGCACTCTGTCTCCAGGGCAGAAATGCTGGGGCAGACGAGGATGAAGAAGGCTCTCACCTAGTCAGCAACGTGACTCCTGTGTGGTAGGTCTCCTTGCTCATAAGCATGTCCCAGCCACCCTGCCTCTCGATGGAGTCAGCCAGATGGGCATAGTCAGCATGGCAGAGCAGAGCTTTCATGGCCTGCACCGCGCTCCTGTGTGTAGAGCAAAGGCGGGTCGCACACGGAGGCCAAGCCCGGGCTCTGCGCGCATGGGAGAGACTGGGGAAGAGGGACGGAGCACCTGACGGGGCTGCCTGGAGGACACTTGTTCTCCTGGCCACACATCTGGCTGTAGTCTTGGAGGTCCTGCAGGGTGTACTCCAGGCTGAAGAAGGTCTGGAAGAGCACTGCTAGGTAGAGCTGGGGGAAAATGAGCTGCACTGGCTCTTTGCTGGCGGGCAGCAGGAGGATCTCGTTGAGGGCCCTGATTGCCTGCCAAAAACACCAGAGATGGGTCTGGCTGGAAAGAGATCACCTAAGCCAAGGCAAGCCAAGGCTCCTGTTTGCAACGGTGGCAAACGAGTCTTCTTGAGCCACAGGGCAGGTCCCCCTGGCAGGCCTCGTGGACCCCGCAGGTGGTCCTGGGCTCCTGGCCCCAGGCTGGGCCCCATGGGCAGGACTGAGTGAGGCCTGTGCTGGACACTCACAGTCAGCGGAAGGATGTAGCTGTCCTTTGGCATGTTGCTGTCCCGCCTGAGCAGTGGCTGGTCCCAGAGCCAAGAGAGCAGCTCCTTCAGCACCTCCTCTGCAGGGGAGTGCTCGGAGACCAGCGTCCTCCACATGGCCCCGGCGACGCTGCAGACGCAGAGCATGCTGTCGGGGGGGCTGCCTTGGCCACAGCTCCTTGGCCTGCGATAGCCCCGGAGCTGTCCTCAAGGCTGGCAGACCCCGTACCTGTCACACAGCAGGGAGGTGTTCAGCAGGCTCTCAACCACCTGATCAGGCTCCAAGCGGGCCATCTGGAGCAGGGCGTTGTTCAAGATGGCCTGGAGCGACGCCTCCCTGATGCCCATGAGGTTCTCATAGATGCTGCTCACCACCTCCGGCACCTGGAGGGGACAACACGGGTAAGAGTGGGACCGCCACAGGAGCGTAGCAGTTGCCTCAGGGGCCACTGAGAACTGCTTCCTTCCCGTCGCTCTTTGCTGGCCTCAAAGGCTGCCGGGTGCCTGAGAGCCCTGGCCTCCGCTCAGGGGGCTCAGAGCCCCGAGGGTGCAAGCCCAGGGCAGTGCGGCTACAAGCTGCTTACCCTGTCCAGCTCCGAGTCGGGGTCTCTCAAGACCGCCTCCATCATGCGGGCAACCACCTCGGTATGGGAGACCCTTGGTTCTGTCAGGCCCTTGATGGTGGTCAGGAGGAAGTGGGTCCTCTCGGAGGGGAAGAGAAAGCTCCCAAATATCTGTGGAGGGAAAGACACAGGGTGGCACCGTGCGTGCACCCCGAGGAGCAGAGAGAGTGGCTCCAGGAGTGGAGAGAGAGTTGGAGCAGGACTGGCACAGTGCCCCCGGGCAAGCCGGGTGCAGGGGCTGTGCTGGGATGGGCTGAGGGCAGTGGGCAGTGGGCAGTGGGCAGTGGAGCTGCCGGGGTGCAGGTGGATGGCTGGGGTCAGGGTCACGGTGGGCTGGCCCTCCGGGGCCGCAGAGCTGGCGGGTGGCCAGGACAGCTGGAGCTGCTGCTCTGCCCCTGGGACAAAGCCTTTGGCTCCGCCAGGCTCAGGGAGAGCGGGACATGCCTCCGCCCGAGGCCTGGGAGGCTGCCGTGCCGGCTGCCCCCCACTGATGAGGGATGCGTTTGTTCCTGCAGGCGTGCTGCCAGCCCTGTGGCCAAGAAGGGCAGCGAGGGAGGAGCTTCTCACCGTGCTCTCGGCAGTGGCGTTGCTGGGCCAGAAGGCGTTTGGGCCTTCCCTCTGCCACTTCATGTCTGGAGGCGTCAGATCCTCCTCTGCCATCTTTCTACCTGTGCAGGAGGAGAAACCCCGAGCAGTCAGGAGGAACGATGGCGAGTTGGAGATGGCGGACTGAAGGCATTCAGCAGAGCTGTGTGGCTTGCCGAGAGGGCCAGCCCAGCCCAGCTTCTCTTACTCTCGCGCAGCAGAATGACCCTGTAGAAATGGTGGAGAGCCTCTGCTGCCCCATGGCTGATCTCCTGGTCCTTCTCGGCGCAGCACAGCGTGAGGTGGCCCATCAGCTGTCCCAGGAAGTCCAAAGGTGTCTTTTGGAAGAGGAAAGGGCCGGCACTGCTTCCTCCACAGCTGGGCGAGTCCTGGGGGGAGGCAGGAAGGACCGGGAGCAAGGCTAAGCTGCGGCAGCTGGGACCAAAGCCCTGGGCGCCACGCAAGAGCGGGCCCAGGCCAAGGGCCACACGAGCCAAAGCCCTGGAGGCATCTGCCCAGCCCTGCTCCCAACAGTGAGCAATGGGGTGCGGAGCCGTGTGTCCTAGCCTGCCCGCCCCTGCCCTCTGCCAGTTCTGTTGCCCACTGCTCCCGCTGGCCGCCTTGTCTGCAAGAGCACATCAAGCCACGTGCCCTCTCCTCCTGCCTGAGAGGAGAGTTGCCCACGGCCTGCAGCCACCCACTTACCTCCAGCAGAGAAGAGCTGCCCAGGAGCTGACTCAGCCGCACAATCCTCCCCACGGCCCTCTGGCGCTCAGCCACCCTCTGGGACGCTGTCAAGGGCAGCAGCACCTGAGGAGACCAAAGCCGCTGGTCGGCGCTGGGTCCTGACGGCCACTCCAGGAGCAACAGCTCCGCTAAGCACCCGGCAGGGTTTCTGCCTCTGCTGCCTTCCGTGCGCTCCTCCAGATGTGGCCCTGCGTCCCCTGCTTGTGCCCAACTCCTGGCCCCGCTTTGGTGCAAGGGATGGCTTTTTGGGGCGAGGGGCAGAGGGGCTGAGGGGCAGAGGGGCAGGGCCGTGCTGGTATGCTGGCGGGGGAAAGGGCTCTGACTGCCACCAGGAGAGACACCCGGCTCAGCCAAGAGCATGGTGGGGCCCCTCCCTGGCTCCCCACGGAGAGCTGGGCCCTCCCCACAGCATGCTCTCTGCACCTGGTCTCAGGCAGGGGTGGCCCCTCGACTCGAGAGGGCCCCTTCCCTTTGGGGTGAGGACCAAGCCCTGCCACCACCACCACCTCCCCACCTCCACACTCGCTCTTTGCAAACAGCAGACCTCCAAGATGTTCTGCAGCTGCTGGAGACCGGAGGCCTGCGACTCGAACACCAGCACCTTCAGCAGCTCATCCAGAGCGTCCAGGGCCTGCAAGGGGGCAGAGGGTGGGCACCCCTAACGTGGCCAGGAGGCTGGCTCAAACTCCTGCTGCCCGAGGCCGGCACCTACCGGAGGGTAGAGTGAAGCATCCAGGCTGGGCATCTGCTCTTGGGCAGGAAGAGAGAAGATGCTGGTGATGCAAGTGCGGAGCAGCCTGCTGTCCTGGGTGTCCTTCAGGAAGGGCACCTCTTTGCTGAAAGGAGAGAGAGGTGCCTGTGGGGCGCTGGGGCAGGGAGCGGTGCCCCGACGCCCCGGGAAGGTGGAGGCAGCCCCGGGGGGTGGCAGTGCCTGGGGTGGCAGCCATCAGAGGTGGGGAAGCCCCACGGGGAGGCCCCTCCTGCCTCTCCCACGACGCAGACCCAGGGGCCAAGGACAGCGCTGGCAGGTGGGGCACGACGGCCGCTCCATCTCCTGCCTCTGCCTTCAGGGGAGAAGCCCGCGGACACCCCTCTGCTCTCCCGCCTGCCCCCCCGGGGCAGGTACCTGATGGCGGCAACGGCCAGCAGGGCTTCCTGCCGCACCCTGGAGTCCAGGCGGTCGGGGGGCTCTTGTTGCAGCAGCAGCTGGGGAGCAGAGGCGGCGTGGGGCACGGCAGTTGCCAGCCCCCCGCCAGCGGTGGGCAGCACCCGGCAGGCACCCCCACCCCGCAAGCAGCGCCCAGGCCCGGCAGCCCCCCAGCAAGGAGGGCTGTGCTGGCGGGGGCCTGCCCACCCTTCCCCGCGTCCGGGTGCCCGAGTGCTGGGCTCGCCCGGGCGGCTCTGCCCCCTCCCACAGCCCCTCCGGCTGCCGCCTCACCTCCATCTTCTCCGCCAGCTCGCAGAACCCAGCCAGGTACCTGCCCATTGCCTTGGCTTGGCAGAGGGTGTGGATGGAGGCCAGAAACCTCAGCTTCTGTGCCTCGTCCTGACCGCCGGGGACAAGAGAGACCAAGAGGGCAGGTGAGAGGGCAGAGGCCCCGCCGGCTGCCCCCTGGCGCCCAGGGGGAAGCAGCAGCAGCGCAGGAGGCCCCGAGCAGCAGCTGAGCCCAGCCCAGAGCCCTCCCTGAGCCTGGGAGCAGGCAGCGAGCACGGAGGCAGCCGGCTGGGAGCTGCAGGCAGCGCCGGGCGGACAAGGGGCCTCGTCACCTGTTCGGGGCCCGTGGGAAAGGCCTGGAGATACTCCAGAGCTTCCTGCTCCTCTCCCTCCAGCTCCAGGAAACAGGCAGAAGAATCGGAGTCTGCGGGAGGAAGGGAGCGGGGAGAGCAGTGGGCGCTGGCAGGAGGCCGAGGAGCGAGCGGTGCCCTCTCTTCGGCGCCAGGCCTGCTCGCGCGGGCGCAGCGAGCCCCAGCCCGGGGCACGGATGCCCCGCCGCAGCCAACCGCCCCCTGGCAGGGGGGCAGCGGAGGTGCCAGCCCCGCGGTGCCGCTGCCTCACCTGGCCGGAAGGTCTGCGGCACGCCCAGCTCTTGAGTCTCGGCCTGGGAGCTGCTCTCGCTGAAGGCGCCGCCCTGGTCCTCCCAGGCCAGGAAGGGAGTGCTGGGGCGCCCGTCCTCCTCAAGCACCAGCATGGGCTTGCCGGGGTCGGTGTCATCGAGGCGCAGGAGGAGGTTGCTGGTGGCTCCCGCCTGCTCCCAGGCCGCAATGAGCGCCCTGAAGGCAGCATCCTCCTCCGCCCAGGGGATGGGGTTGTGGCTGGGGGATCGATGCTCCGCCATGCTGCAGAGCCGAGGAGAGGCGTGAGAGAGGGCCAGGGGTGCCCGCAGCGCGGGCTGGCCCCAGCTCTCCTCGACGGCCTCGGGCAAACGCCTCGGCACCACGGGGCTGCCCGGGGGAGGCGCAGGGAAAGACGTGGCAGCGCTCAGGGGGCTCCTCGGCCAGCCCAGCACGCTCCTGCCCTTTCCCGTCTCTGTCCTCCCGGACACTGCGGGAGTGAGGCCGCAGCACTGTGGGGTGTCACAAAGGGAGGTCACAAAGGGCGGCATCACTGCCCCACTGCCCTGGGGAGGGGCAGGGCGCGTCCCCTCTGGGTGGCCCGGGGCCCCACTGGTTTGCCCTCCGCTTCCCTCAGGACCCCTCCATCTCCCTTCCCCAGTGCCCCAGGGCCCTCCAGGTGCCTCTGGGTGCTTTCCAGCCACTGCACGAATCACGGCTGCGAGCCAGAAAGCCTGCATTAGCAAACACTGCCAAAGCTCTAGTTTGGGTCGATGGGCAGCTCCTGCGTCGGGGCACGAGGCTGCGGGAGCTCCTGAGGTTGCTGCAGAGGAAGGAGCTGCAGCTGCACCAGCACCAGCTCCTCCTGTCAGCCCGGGATCTCTCAGCAGTTGCCCCAGCCATGCCTGAAGCACTTGGGGAGGTCTGGGGCTGCCAGCGGTTGCCCATCGCACAGGCTGGGCCTCTTCGGCAGGGAAGGGCTCAAAGGCAAAGCCTCCCTCCCTAGCCGTGCTGGCGCTCTGACTGCTAATTTGGGGGCTTAGGGATGAGGGCTGATGAGGAGCTGGAAAGGCCGGTGCAGGGCCATGGAAAGAGGTGTGAAGCAGCCCTTCGGGGTCCTTCTCGGGGAATACTTGCTGGTCAGCTGTGTGCATTAGGCTGGCTTGCTGGCCTTACCAGGTCAGGCTGCTGCCTTCTCCCCGCAGGGCCCTGGCCTGGGCCACCAAGGCTTCTCTGAGTCCTAAAGGAAGTGCAATAGGCAACAAGGTTGCACCAGTTTCCTGCTCTTTCCCTGCTTCAAGGCTTTAGGGAAGGCGGTAGTCCATCACACCTCCTTGTGTGTGCCCCACTCCTCCTTGCTAGCTCCCTACTGGATTTAGCTAACGGGCCGCATGGCTGGCACGCAAAGAGCCACCGTAGTTGCCCCAAGTGGGGAAGCTCTGATGTGTGCAACATTAAAACCCAGTGCTTCTGAAGAAAGCCTTAAGGGCCCAAATGCCAGGATGTGCCCTCTGAAGGGCAGGTGTCTGGTCGTTCTCCCCCGAGGTCCCCTGTCCTTGCTTTCAGCTCTGGTAGACTTCCTGTTTGTGCTTGAGGTTTGCCAGGAGCTCCTTGTTCCTGCTGCCGGCCTCCTTTGCTTGATGGCCTGCTTTTGGGCTGGGCCATTATGGAACTTGGAGGAGAGGATGCCTGAATATGAGCCAGCTCTCTTGGACCCCTCTTCCCTCCAGGGCCGTGCCCCATGGCAGTCTCCCAAGCAGGTGCCAGCACCGGCCCAAGTCTGCTCTCCTGAAGGCCAGGGCTGCGATTCTGCTTTTGGCCCTGCTCCTTCCTCGCCGGAGCTCTATGTAGAGCCACAACATTAGCAAAGGCTATGTTGTCAGGAGACTTCCCCAGAGGCTTTCCTGAAGGTCTGGGAAGGACTGCAGTTGTGTTGCATGGCTTTTGAGATATTCGAAGTCAGCTCTCAAATCTGCCGCCTGCCAAGAAGGTCATGTGGTGTTGTTTCCCAAGTCCTGATTTCACAGCCCGCTCCAGCACAGACTTGCAGCCCATGCCTGATCCACACCAGAGCAACAACGTTTGTGAAGGTGCTGCAGCCTCACACCTCATCTTCCAGGAGTTGTTTATGGAGCAATCTCAAATGCCTTAGAAAGCGTTCTGACTAGAGAAAGGCTTTTCTGTGCCTCTTTCCCTCTGAATGCAAGCCCACAGCACCAATAGCCAGCTGACACCACCAATGTTTTTCACACGACACTGTCCATTTGCAGGGAAGTCCCAGGCCTCTAGCAGCCGCTCCCTAACAGCGGGATTACTTGCCAAACTTGTTCTTTCACTTCTTCCAGTTGGTGCTGCTTGCTCGGCTTCTGCAGAGCTAGCGGCCAGTTCTCCTCAAAGTCAGCTGAGCGGAGTCTTGGGGGGATATTTCAGGCAAGGCTTTGGACGCTCGCATGGAGACCACCCAGGCTGTGACTCGAGGTCATCAGCAGGCAGCTTGGTGTCAGCGACCTGCCTTCGAAGGATGCCCACCACCGCTGACAGAGTGCCTACCAGGGAAATTGGCATTAGGCTAGCAAGAGGACCTAGCTCTTGTCTACCTCCTGGTCCCCCAGCAATCTCGGTGTGCCTCCCTGGAGGGGAGGCAGAGGAAGAGGATGAAGCGCGTTTCCCATGGGCATGCCGGCCCACAGGGGCAGGAAGCCTGGGGAAGAATGGCAGCCATGTGCTGCTTTCTGCCCAGGGAAAAGCTATGCCCAGCTCCAGCTCCAGCCCCAGCCCCAGCCCCAGCCCCAGTGCGGCAGAGGGCAGCTGCCCTCTCCCACCCCACGCTGGCGGTGCCAGCCCCACCTCAGCCCGCTCCTGAAAGCCTCCAGCGCAGCCCTGGGGCAGTCTGGCAGCAGGCGGTTTTGACAAGGGCACAGCAGCAGCGATGCAGGGAGCAGGGGAAGAGCAGGGAAATTGGGGTGAAGAGCCCAGCCCTCGGCTGCATGGCCAGGGCACTGGGCAGCCGATGCCTTTGCAGCTGGCCCGGCTTCAGGCTTGGGGTGGATACCAGCTGGAGGGTAGGAGCACTGGGACTGTCACAGGCTTCCCGTGCAGCTGTGAGTGCGGTGAAGGCAAGTGGGCAGAGCCAGGCACATGCAACTGCAAAGGCCAGGGGAGGAAAAGGCCACGTGGGGCTGGTGAAAGCCCTCCCTCTGCTGCCTATGGGGAAGAGAGTCCCCAGGCGATGCTGAGCTCCACTTTGGCCACCGGAGGACGAGGGATTGTGGGGCTGGCCAAGGGCTCTGCGCTTGGCCGTGGCACAGGCAGAGCCCATCTCTGTGTCCGGGGTCTTCCCATTCACGGAGCCGCAGAGGAATTTTGGAGGGAAGGGACCTCTGCAGGTCTCCAGTCCAACCTGCCTCCCACACAAAGCAGGGCTGGTTGGAGCCCTGCAGTCTTGTCTGGCCATCGCTGGGCTGAGCCTGACCCCAGTTACCGGCCGCAAACCTGCTCTGCTCCTCTTGCGCGGGCACTGCAGGATGGCACCTCTCGGTCGGTGGGGCACTGCCCTGCCTGCCTTGCCGACCCCCTCGGCTCCCAGCTCCCCTTTGTGGCTACAGCCTTGTTTGGGTGCTGTTGGAGTCCCAGCTTCCCTTGCCAAGGCTTTCTCGCCTGTAGTGAGGGGGAAGCTCTGAGGTAGAGATGGGTATTCAGGTCAGGAGGACGGGGACAGCGTCAGGTCAGGACCTGAGAGGTGCAGAGCCAGGCGCAGGCAGGTCCACAGCATAACTCAGGCCCAAGGACAAGGGCAGCAGCTCCCCGACAAGGCGAGGAGGTCCCGCGATGATGCCGGTCACTCTCTGTCTCCCCTGCTCTTGTGTCTGGGAGATCCCCCTCCCTGTCTGCCTGCAGCCCCTCCATGCCCACCCTGCTGCCCAGCACAGCATCACAGCCCTGGCCCTGCAGCCCTTCCACAGCTCCTGCTGCCCCAGGGACAGAAGCACCTGCCCCAAGCTGGTGCTCAGAGGAACCTGATTCTCGTTCTCCTTTTCCATCTCTGACTGCTGCCCTGCTTTGCTCCTGGGATGTCCCTGCTGCCCAGAGAGCCTTTCCCCAGGTCAGGGAGTCCATGCTAGCTTGGTTGGCCATTCCTACACCCTCCCCTGTGCTCCCTGCAGGGCCCTGGGCGGGCAGTGCTGCTCTGCAGAGCGAGTGGCTGTGGCTCCACATGGGGACTCCTGACTCTGCGCTGGTTGTGCTCATTTTGGGCAGCAAGCAGACCCAGCGGGACAGGGATCAGAGTCATCAACAGTGCTGGCATGTTTCTGTGCTCCTGGACAGTGCTCAGAGTGAGCCCAGGGTGTTGGCAGTGCAATGAGATGTGTTTTGGAGTGCACTAGCACCAGCCTATGGACTGTCTGCGCCTCCCTGTGGCCGTTTTGTGTGGTAGGAAGGGGTTGGAGGAGGGTGGGTGTTCTAGTGGGCAAGTGTGAGGAGGGCTGCCGTAAGTTGGAGGAAGAGAGAAAGGCGAGGAGGGAAGTGCTTGTGGGGCAGCAGGAGACATGCTAAGCGAAACTAGGTTGTTCCATTGGTGCTGGTTGTGGTGGCTGTTCTTGACAGGCAGGTGGGTTAGGAGAGTGGCTACTCTAATCAGAAACAGTGAGGAGGGCTGGCATAAGTTAGAGGAGTG
Organism: Struthio camelus; assembly: GCF_040807025.1. NCBI lineage: Eukaryota > Metazoa > Chordata > Aves > Struthioniformes > Struthionidae > Struthio > Struthio camelus. The sequence goes on along the minus strand of NW_027182752.1, from coordinate 703,319 downwards.
GAGGAAGGTGAGCTAGGCACTTGCTGTGCGTGTGCCCTAAGCATGGTAAGGTGCAAAGGGTTGAGCCATTGCTCCTCCCTGTGGCCATTTTTGTATGGTAGGAAGTGGTTGGAAGAGGGTGGGGGTTGTAGTAGCCAAGTGTGAGGAGGGCTGGCGTAAGTTGGAGGAAAGGAGGAAGGCGAGGAGGGAAGTGCTTGTGGGGCAGCAGTATGCATCCTAAGGCCAAAAGGGTGGGTGCATTGTTGCTCGTTGTGGTGACTGTTCTTGGTATGCAGGTGATGGAGGAGAGTGGCTGCTCAGGGCAGAAACTGTGACTGAGGACCAGCGTAAGTGGGAGGAGGGGAGGAAGGCGAGGAGGGAAGTGCTTCTGAGGCAGGGAAATGCATGCTAAGCACAACTAGGTTGTTCCATTGGTGCTGGTTGTGGTGGCTGTTCTTGACAGGCAGGTGTGTGAGGAGAGTGGCTGCTCGAGTGGGCAAGTGTGAGGAGATCTGGCATAGGTTGGAGGAGAGGAGGAAGACGAGCTAGGCACTTGTTGTGAGTGTGGCCTAGCAATGTGAAGGTGCCGTGGGCTGAGGCATTGTGCCGCCTTGTAGCCACTTTGAATGGTGAGGAAGGTGTTGGAGGAGGGTGGCAACAATGATGGGCAAGTATGAGGAGGGCAGTCGTAAGTTGGAGTAGGAGAAGAGAATGAGGAAAGGAATGCTTGTGGGAGAGCCGTGTGCATGGCAGGGCCAAAAAAGTGGGTGTATTGCTGCTCGGCATTGGGACCTGTGCATGGTAGGCAGGTGTTGGAGGAGAGTGACTGCTCTAGTGGGAAAGTGTGAGGAGGGCATTCGTAAGGTGGAGGAGGGGAGGAAAACGAGCTAGGCCCTTGTTCTGAGTGTGGCCTAAGCATCTGAAAGTGCCATGGGTTGAGGCATTGCACCGCCTTGTGGCCGTTTTGAGTGGTGCGGAAGTGGTTGTAGGAGGATGGCAAGGCTGGTGGGCAAGTGTGAGGAGGGCAGTGGTAATTTGGAGGAGGTGAGGGAAAGGAGGACGGAAGACTTGTGGGGAGAGCCGTGTGCATGGCAGGGCCAAAAGGGTGGACGCAATGGTTGTCCCCGTGTGGGCCTGTGCGTGGTAGGCAGGTGTTGGAGGAGAGTGACTGCTCTAGTGGGAAAGTGTGAGGAGGGCAGTGGTAAGTTGGAGGAGGGGAGGGAAAGGAGGAGGGGAGTGCTTTTGAGAGGGCCGTGTGCACGGCAGGGCCAAAAGGGAGGGCACCTTGCCGCTCTTTGTGTGTCCCATACCTGGTAGGCAGGTGTTGGGGGAGCGTGGCTGCTCTAGTGGGAAAGTGTGAGGAGGGCAGTGGTAAGTTGGAGGAGGGGAGGGAAAGGAGGATGGAGGACTTGTGGGGAGAGCCGTGTGCATGGCAGGGCCAAAAGGGTGGACGCAGTGGTGCTCCCCGTGTGGGCCTGTGCGTGGTAGGCAGGTGTTGGAGGAGAGTGACTGCTCTAGTGGGAAAGTGTGAGGAGGGCAGTGGTAAGTTGGAGGAGGGTAGGGAAAGGAGGAGGGGAGTGCTTTTGAGAGGGCTGTGTGCACGGCAGGGCCAAAAGGGAGGGCACCTTGCCGCTCTTTGTGTGTCCCATACCTGGTAGGCAGGTGTTGGGGGAGCGTGGCTGCTCTAGTGGGAAAGTGTGAGGAGGGCAGTGGTAATTTGGAGGAGGTGAGGGAAAGGAGGACGGAGGACTTGTGGGGAGAGCCGTGTGCATGGCAGGGCCAAAAGGGTGGACGCAGTGGTGCTCCCCGTGTGGGCCTGTGCGTGGTAGGCAGGTGTTGGAGGAGAGTGGCTGCTCTAGTGGGAAAGTGTGAGGAGGGCAGTGGTATGTGGGAGGAGGGTAGGGAAAGGAGGAGGGGAGTGCTTGTGAGAGAGCCGTACGCATTGCAGGGCCTAAAAGGAGGACGCAGTGGTGCTTGCTGTCTGGGGCTGTGTAGGGTAGGCAGGTGTTGGAGGAGAGTGGCTGTTCTAGGTGGAAAGTGTGAGGAGAGCAGTTGTAAGTGGGAGGAGGACAGGGATAAGAGGAGGGGAATTCTTTTGGGAGAGCCGTGTGCATGGCAGGACCAAAAGGGTGGACGCAATGGTGCTCCACGTGTGGGCCTGTGCATGGTAGGCAGGAGTTGGAGGAGAGTGACTGCTCTAGTGGGAAAGTGTGAGGAGCACAGTCGTAAGCTGGATGAGGGTAGGGAAAGGAGCATGGGAGTGCTTGTGGGCAAGCTGTGTGCATGGCAGGGCCCAAAAGGGTAGACGCAATGGTACTGCCGGTGTGGGCCTGTGCGTGGTAGGCAGGTGTTGGAGGAGAGTGGCTGCTCTAGTGGGAGAGTGTGAGGAGGGCAGTGGTTAAGTGGGAGGAGGTGAGGGGAAGGAGGACGGGAGTGCTTGTGGGCGAGCCATATGCATGGCAGGGCCAAAAGGGTGGAGGAAATGGTACTCGCCATGTGCGCCTGTGCATGGCAGGCTGGTGTTGGAGGAGAGTGGCTGCTCCAGTCCGAAAGTGTGAGGAGGGCAGTCCTAGGTTGGAGGAGGGTATGGAAAGGAGGACGGGAGTGGTTGTTGGAGAGCCGTATGCATGGCAGTGCCAAAAGGGGGGAAGCAACGGTGCTCCCGGTGTGGGCAAGTGCATGGTAGGCAGGTGTTGGAGGAGGGTGGCTGCCCTAGTGGGAAAGTGTGAGGAGGTCAGTGCTAGGTTGGAAGACTGTAGGGAAAGGAGGATGGGAGTGCTTGTGGGAGAGCCGTGTGGATGGCAGGGCCAAAAGGGTGGACGCAGTGGTGCTCCCCGTGTGGGCCTGTGCGTGGTAGGCAGGTGTTGGAGGAGGGTGGCTGCTCTAGTGGGAAAGTGTGAGGAGGGCAGTCGTAGGTTGGAGGAGGGTAGGGAAAGGAGGGCGGGACAGCTTGTGGGAGAGCCGTGTGCATGGCAGGGCCAAAAGGGTGGGCGCAATGGTGCTCCCCTTGTTGGTCTGTTCTTGGTAGGCAGGCGTTGGAGGAGAGTGGCTGCTCTAGTGGGAAAGTGTGAGGAGGGCAGTCATAAGTTGGAGGAGGGGAGGAAAGCGAGCTAGTCACTTGTTGTGAGTGTGGCCTAAGCATGTGACGGTCCCATGGTTTCAGGCACTGCGCCGCCTTGTGGCTGTTTTGAGTGGTTTAAAAGGGGTTGTAGGAGGATGGCAATGCTGGTGGGCAAGTGTGAGGAGGGCAGTTGTAAGATGGAGAAGGAGAGGAAAAGGAGGAGGGGAGTGCTTGTGGGAGAGCTGTCTGCATGGCAGGGCCAAAAGGGAGGGCTCCTTCCTTCTCTTTGTGGCGGCCTGTGCATGGCAGGAAGGTGAGATTGCCAGGCTATTCTCGGAGACTGTGCAGCTCCAGGAGTCCCCAGCCCCCACTGCAGCAGAGGTGTCAGAGGGCTCAGCACCGTGTGTAAAGGTGCATCATAACACTGTTGAAGAGGGCTGGAAGCTGGTGACCTCTCGTAGAAGGAGAAAGGCTCTTGCTCCTCCTCAAGACTTACCCTCGAAGAACAAGTTTAGCGCCCTGCAAGCTGAGGAGGAGCTGGGCATGGCTCCAAGGGAGGCAACTGGCCTGGCAGACCCTGTGCCGTGCAGGAAGCCCCGGAAGAAGCGGCGAGTGATTGTTGTGGGTGACTGCCTGCTGCAGGGGACAGAGGCGCCTCTCTGCCGACCTGACCTCTTGTCCAGAGAGGTTTGCTGCCTGCCAGGGGCTCGAATAAGAGAGGTCATGGAAAGACTGCCAAGGCTTGTCCATGCATCAGACTACTACCCTCTGCTGCTCTTCCATGTGGGCACTAACAACACAAAAGGCAAACTGGAAACCATCAAACGGGACTTCAGAGCTCTGGGAATGGTGGTGAAGTGTCTGGGAGCCCAGGTCGTTTTCTCCTCAATCTTGCCTGTGAGGGGAAAGGATGGGAGGAGGAGTAGACGAGTTTTCCAAGTTAACAGCTGGCTGCGCCGCTGGTGTTGGCAGCAGGGCTTTGTTTTCTATGACCATGGGACCCTGTTTGAAGATCAACAGCTGATGGGGAGCGATGGGATCCACCTTACCAAGCGGGGCACGCGCGTCTTTGCCAACAGATTGGCCAGCCTGGTAAGGAGGGCTTTAAACTAGGCAAGATGGGGGAAGGGGAGTGGTATAGTGGCCGGAGAGTCAGTAAAACACCGCTCAAGTCAGGATGCCTCCAGCGGGTGCATACAGCCAGGGGAGACAGCATGGGACATGGCTATGGAGGATCCTCTTGCACCTCTCCTGGGAAGCTTGCATGCTTGACTGGCTCTCTGGAATGCCTGTATAGCAATGCGCGCAGCATGGGGAATAAACAGGAAGAGTTAGAGGTCTGTGTGCGGTTGCAGGGCCATGATCTCATTGCAGTTACAGAGACACGGTGGGATAGTTCACATGACTGGAATGCTGTCATGGATGGCTATGTGCTTTTTAGGAAAGACAGGCCGGGAAGGCGAGGTGGTGGAGTTGCTCTTTATGTGAGGGAGCAGCTAGAATGTATGGAGCTCTGCCTCGGGGTGGATGAAGAGCAAGCTGAGAGCCTATGGGTAAGGATTAAAGGGCAGGGTAACATGGGTGACACTGTTGTGGGGGTCTACTACAGGCCACCTGACCAGGAGGAAGTCATCGATGAGGCCTTCTACCGACAGCTGGAAGTAGCCTCACGATCACAGGCCCTGGTTCTCATGGGAGACTTCACCACCCTGACATCTGTTGGCAAGACAGCACAGCTAGGCACAAACAGTCGAGGAGGTTCCTGCAGAGGATTGATGATAATTTCTTGACTCAGGTGGTGGAGACGCCAACGAGGAGAGGTGCAATGCTAGACCTTGTCCTAACGAACAAAGAAGGTCTAGTTGGAGAGGTGAAGGTTGGGGGCAGCCTTGGCTGCAGTGACCATGAGATGGTGGAGTTGAGGATCCTACGAGGAGGGAGCAGGGCAATAAGTAGGATTGCAACGCTGGACTTGAGGAGAGCTAACTTTGGCCTCTTGAGGGACCTACTTAGGGGAATCTCATGGGGTAGGGCCCTAGAAGGAAGAGGGGTCCAAGAAAGCTGGTTAATATTCAAGCGTCACCTCCTCCAGGCTCAAGATCGGTGCATCCCTCTGAGGAAGAAGTCGAGCAAAGCGGATTCAGCAGGAGACCTGCATGGATGAGCAAGGAACTCCTGACAAAACTCCAGCAGAAGAAGGAAGTGTACAGAATGTGGAAAAGGGGACAGGCCACTTGGGAGGAATACAGGGACGTTGTCAGAGTGTGCAGGGATGCGACAAGGAAGGCTAAGGCCCAGCTGGAATTAAATCTGGCAAGGGACGTCAAGGACAACAAGAAGGGGTTTTTCAAATACATCAATAACAAAAGGAAGACTAGGGAAAACATGGGCCCACTGCTGAATGGGGTGGGTGCCCTGGTGACGAAGGATACAGAGAAGGCAGAGTTGCTGAATGCCTTCTTTGCTTCAGTCTTTCCTGCTAAGGCCAGTCCTGAGGAATTCCAGACACTGGAGACCAGGGAGGAAGTCTGGAGAAAGGAAGACTCTCCCTTGGTGGAGGAGGATCAGGTTAGAGATCTTTTGTCCAAACTGGACATCCATAAATCCATGGGCCCTGATGGGATGCACCCACGAGTGCTGAGGGAGCTGGCGGAGCTCCTGGAGCTCAGGAACTTTCAACAGAGAAAAAATGCCCACTCCTGCCCCAGGAGGGAAGAACCCCTTGCAGTGACCCACGAAGGAGACAGACTGGCCGGCAGCAGCTCTGTGGCCGAGGCCCAGAGGGTCCTGGTTCTGAGAATCACAGAATCAAAGAATGGTTTAGGTTGGAAGGGACCTCTGGAGATCATCTCGTCCAACCTCCCTGCTCAAGCAGGGTCACCTAGAGCACATTGCCCAGGATCACATCCAGACGGCTTTTGAATATCTCCAGCGAAGGAGACTCCACTACCTCTCTGGGCAACCTGTTCCAATGCTCTGTCACTCTCACAGGGAAGAAGTTTTTCCTCAGGTTCAGATGGAGCTGCCTGTGGTTCAGTTTGTGCCCATTGCCTCTTGTCCTGTCGCTGGGCACCACGGAGAAGAGGCTGGCCTCATCCTCTTGACACTCCCCCTTCAGATACTTGTACACGTTGATGAGATCGCCTCTCAATCTTCTCTTCCCCAGGCTGAACAGGCCCAGCTCTTGCAGTCTTTCTTCATAGGAGAGGTGCTCCAGCCCTCTAATCCTCTTGGTAGCCCTCCGCTGGACTCTCTCCAGGAGTGCCATGTCTCTCTTGTACTGGGGAGCCCAGAACTGGACACAGTACTCCAGGTGAGGCCTCCCCAGGGCTGAGGAGAGGGGCAGGATCACCTCCCTCCACCTGCTGGCAACACTCTGCCTAATGCACCCCAGCATACCATGGGCCTTCTTGGCCACAAGGGCACACTGCTGCCTCATGCTTCACTTGTTGTCCACCAGCACTCCCAGGTCCTTCTCTGCAGAGCCACTTTGCAGCAGGTCAACCCCCAGCCTGTCCTGGTGCATGGGATTATTCCTGCCTAGGTGCAGGACCTTGCACTTGCCTTTGTTGAACTTCAGGAGGTTCCTCTCCGCCCACCTCTCCAGCCTGTCCAGGTCCCTCTGAATGGCAGCACAGTCTTCTGGTGTGTTAGCCTCTCCCCCCAGTTTAGTATCATCAGCAAACTTGCTGAGGGTGCACTCTGTCCCTTCCTCCAGGTCATTGAGGAATACATTGAACAAGACTGGACCCAGGACTGAGCCCTGGGGGACACCACTAGCCACAGGCCTCCAGCTAGACTGTGCCACTGACCACAACCCTCTGAGCTCGGCCATCCAGCCAGTTCTCCATCCACCTCACTGTCCTGGAAGGCTTGGTCAAGCATGATTTCCCTTTGGTGAATCCATGCTGACTCCTCCTGATCACCTTCTTGTCCTCCACATGCTTAGTGAGGATCACCTCCAGGATCACCTTTCCAGGGATGGAGGGGAGGCTGACAGGCCTGTAGATTCCTGGCTCCTCCTTCTTACCCTTTTTGAAGACTGGAGTGACATGGGCTTTCTTCCATTCGTCAGGCACCTCTCCTGTTCTCCAGGACCCTTCAAAAATGAAGAAGAGTGGCCTAGCGATAACATCCACTTCTCTAAGGGAAGCAGGTGGGACTTGGGGCACAGGAGCTATAACACTCAGCTACAGAGGCGAGTGGAAAAGGGTTCGATGTTAACAAGAGCGAAGTAGGTCCCCAGGGGCTGATGGGAGAACTGGCCGGGCTGGGGAGGGGAGGAGGAGGGTTGTCCACACATGTCCCGTACCAGAAATCCTGCCTTTCCTACACATCCAGGTTTCATTAGGAGACCCTCTGAATCAATAGGAATCCAGCAATGTGGATAACAGGGATTCTCGGGGCTGAAAAAAGAAGAAAACTGTGAAAGCCAGCATCCGATTTTTTTTTGGTCGCTCATTGAAATCTTCCTCTTGTAAGTGCCCTCCTGAGAGCTCTCCACTAAGCCTCACAAGAACTGAGACCTCAAGAAAATGCTGGGGAGTGGCATGGCTTGTTAGGGCTTCTGACCTTTTAATCCCCCCTCGAGTGTATGTGGTGCTGAGCCCATGAACCTCAGATACTGAGAGGGAACTGAGAAAAACACTGAAGAAGTTAAAGTCAGAATTAAATCCCAAGTTTCGGGGAGTGTTAATGGGTCCCCCTGAGGACCATTACCAACAAAGCCTCCCAGGGGCTGAGGAGAGCAGAAAGTTGGAGGCACTTGTTACAGGTTGGCAAAGGAAATGTGCAGGTGGCTGTGACACCAAGTCCACCTTGCTGTGTGTTATCAGACAGCATGGGCCAGCACTGACACCCAGCCCCTGCACAGGGTGGTGCTTTCGTTCCGACTTGGCTCAGGGCTCTTTGTGGGGGCAGGGAGAGGGTGGGGGTGTGCAAGGCTTCGTGCAGGATGAGACAGCACCTCCTGGGCTCTCTGAGGGTGGGGACGTAATGAGGACCTGGGGCCGTCAGAAACACAGTGTCTCCTTGGCCTCAGTGGCAGACACCAGAGAAAGCCAAGAGCACAAAGACCTCCGCCCTGTCGGAGGCTTTCAGCCTTGGCAGTGCCCTCAGTCGTCTCCACCCCAAGCTGCCCTGTGCTGTCCCCCTCCTGTGTCTGTGTCCCTGCAGCCTGTAGACACCCAGCCTGCTTCCCCACTTTGCTCTCCCCCAGCCATCTGACCACCTTTACTGATGGCTCTCTGCCCTCTCTTGCTTTTCATCCAGACACAAAGCCAGGGGCTCCCCACCGACTCCCTCTGGGTGTCCTGTTGAACCACAGCACAAGTGACATCCCAGTTTCCAAAAGTTCAGCCTGAACTTCTCATAATGTATCTCATAATTGTTTTGTCTCTTTCTCCTTCTCTTGCTATTTCCTATTACCAAGAAACTCTCCATCACCTCTGAAACCACCCTTCAAGCACTCACAGGCTCCTACTGGAATGCCCTTAGCCTCCCCTTCACCAGGCTAAAGAAGGCCACATCCCTCAGCCCCTCCATACAGGCTTTGTGCTTCAGGACCCTACCCCCATCTTGGGAGACCTCCCCTGGACCTTCTCCAGGTCCTCCCCATTCCTCCAGCACTGGGCAGCCCACACGGGGACACACTCTTCCAGACGTGGCCACACCAGTGCTGAGTCAAGGGGGATGGGGACTGCCCTTGCCTGGGTGGCCATGGTCTTCCTGAAGCAGCCCCATATGCAGCTGGCCTCATTAGTGCAAGCATGCACTGCTGGCTCCTATGGCATCCCTTGTCATGTCCAGGCCCTTCTCCTCAGGGTCACTCCTCTGACGGTCAGCTCTCAGCCTGTCCTGATGCACAGCGTTTTACAGAATCACAGAATCACAGAATCGTTTAGGTTGGAAGGGACCTCTGGAGATCATCTCGTCCAACCTCCCTGCTCAAGCAGGGTCACCTAGAGCACATTGCCCAGGATCACATCCAGACGGCTTTTGAATATCTCCAGCGAAGGAGACTCCACTACCTCTCTGGGCAACCTGTTCCAATGCTCTGTCACTCTCACAGGGAAGAAGTTTTTCCTCAGGTTCAGATGGAGCTGCCTGTGGTTCAGTTTGTGCCCATTGCCTCTTGTCCTGTCGCTGGGCACCACGGAGAAGAGGCTGGCCTCATCCTCTTGACACTCCCCCTTCAGATACTTGTACACGTTGATGAGATCGCCTCTCAATCTTCTCTTCCCCAGGCTGAACAGGCCCAGCTCTTGCAGTCTTTCTTCATAGGAGAGGTGCTCCAGCCCTCTAATCCTCTTGGTAGCCCTCCGCTGGACTCTCTCCAGGAGTGCCATGTCTCTCTTGTACTGGGGAGCCCAGAACTGGACACAGTACTCCAGGTGAGGCCTCCCCAGGGCTGAGGAGAGGGGCAGGATCACCTCCCTCCACCTGCTGGCAACACTCTGCCTAATGCACCCCAGCATACCATGGGCCTTCTTGGCCACAAGGGCACACTGCTGCCTCATGTTTAACTTGTTGTCCACCAGCACTCCCAGGTCCTTCTCTGCAGAGCCACTTTGCAGCAGGTCAACCCCCAGCCTGTCCTGGTGCATGGGATTATTCCTGCCTAGGTGCAGGACCTTGCACTTGCCTTTGTTGAACTTCAGGAGGTTCCTCTCCGCCCACCTCTCCAGCCTGTCCAGGTCCCTCTGAATGGCAGCACAGTCTTCTGGTGTGTTAGCCTCTCCCCCCAGTTTAGTATCATCAGCAAACTTGCTGAGGGTGCACTCTGTCCCTTCCTCCAGGTCATTGAGGAATACATTGAACAAGACTGGACCCAGGACTGAGCCCTGGGGGACACCACTAGCCACAGGCCTCCAGCTAGACTGTGCCACTGACCACAACCCTCTGAGCTCGGCCATCCAGCCAGTTCTCCATCCACCTCACTGTCCTGGAAGGCTTGGTCAAGCATGATTTCCCTTTGGTGAATCCATGCTGACTCCTCCTGATCACCTTCTTGTCCTCCACATGCTTAGTGAGGATCACCTCCAGGATCACCTTTCCAGGGATGGAGGGGAGGCTGACAGGCCTGTAGATTCCTGGCTCCTCCTTCTTACCCTTTTTGAAGACTGGAGTGACATGGGCTTTCTTCCATTCGTCAGGCACCTCTCCTGTTCTCCAGGACCCTTCAAAAATGAAGAAGAGTGGCCTAGCGATAACATCCACTTCTCTAAGGGAAGCAGGTGGGACTTGGGGCACAGGAGCTATAACACTCAGCTACAGAGGCGAGTGGAAAAGGGTTCGATGTTAACAAGAGCGAAGTAGGTCCCCAGGGGCTGATGGGAGAACTGGCCGGGCTGGGGAGGGGAGGAGGAGGGTTGTCCACACATGTCCCGTACCAGAAATCCTGCCTTTCCTACACATCCAGGTTTCATTAGGAGACCCTCTGAATCAATAGGAATCCAGCAATGTGGATAACAGGGATTCTCGGGGCTGAAAAAAGAAGAAAACTGTGAAAGCCAGCATCCGATTTTTTTTTGGTCGCTCATTGAAATCTTCCTCTTGTAAGTGCCCTCCTGAGAGCTCTCCACTAAGCCTCACAAGAACTGAGACCTCAAGAAAATGCTGGGGAGTGGCATGGCTTGTTAGGGCTTCTGACCTTTTAATCCCCCCTCGAGTGTATGTGGTGCTGAGCCCATGAACCTCAGATACTGAGAGGGAACTGAGAAAAACACTGAAGAAGTTAAAGTCAGAATTAAATCCCAAGTTTCGGGGAGTGTTAATGGGTCCCCCTGAGGACCATTACCAACAAAGCCTCCCAGGGGCTGAGGAGAGCAGAAAGTTGGAGGCACTTGTTACAGGTTGGCAAAGGAAATGTGCAGGTGGCTGTGACACCAAGTCCACCTTGCTGTGTGTTATCAGACAGCATGGGCCAGCACTGACACCCAGCCCCTGCACAGGGTGGTGCTTTCGTTCCGACTTGGCTCAGGGCTCTTTGTGGGGGCAGGGAGAGGGTGGGGGTGTGCAAGGCTTCGTGCAGGATGAGACAGCACCTCCTGGGCTCTCTGAGGGTGGGGACGTAATGAGGACCTGGGGCCGTCAGAAACACAGTGTCTCCTTGGCCTCAGTGGCAGACACCAGAGAAAGCCAAGAGCACAAAGACCTCCGCCCTGTCGGAGGCTTTCAGCCTTGGCAGTGCCCTCAGTCGTCTCCACCCCAGGCTGCCCTGTGCTGTCCCCCTCCTGTGTCTGTGTCCCTGCAGCCTGTAGACACCCAGCCTGCTTCCCCACTTTGCTCTCCCCCAGCCATCTGACCACCTTTACTGATGGCTCTCTGCCCTCTCTTGCTTTTCATCCAGACACAAAGCCAGGGGCTCCCCACCGACTCCCTCTGGGTGTCCTGTTGAACCACAGCACAAGTGACATCCCAGTTTCCAAAAGTTCAGCCTGAACTTCTCATAATGTATCTCATAATTGTTTTGTCTCTTTCTCCTTCTCTTGCTATTTCCTATTACCAAGAAACTCTCCATCACCTCTGAAACCACCCTTCAAGCACTCACAGGCTCCTACTGGAATGCCCTTAGCCTCCCCTTCACCAGGCTAAAGAAGGCCACATCCCTCAGCCCCTCCATACAGGCTTTGTGCTTCAGGACCCTACCCCCATCTTGGGAGACCTCCCCTGGACCTTCTCCAGGTCCTCCCCATTCCTCCAGCACTGGGCAGCCCACACGGGGACACACTCTTCCAGACGTGGCCACACCAGTGCTGAGTCAAGGGGGATGGGGACTGCCCTTGCCTGGGTGGCCATGGTCTTCCTGAAGCAGCCCCATATGCAGCTGGCCTCATTAGTGCAAGCATGCACTGCTGGCTCCTATGGCATCCCTTGTCATGTCCAGGCCCTTCTCCTCAGGGTCACTCCTCTGACGGTCAGCTCTCAGCCTGTCCTGATGCACAGCGTTTTACAGAATCACAGAATCACAGAATCGTTTAGGTTGGAAGGGACCTCTGGAGATCATCTCGTCCAACCTCCCTGCTCAAGCAGGGTCACCTAGAGCACATTGCCCAGGATCACATCCAGACGGCTTTTGAATATCTCCAGCGAAGGAGACTCCACTACCTCTCTGGGCAACCTGTTCCAATGCTCTGTCACTCTCACAGGGAAGAAGTTTTTCCTCAGGTTCAGATGGAGCTGCCTGTGGTTCAGTTTGTGCCCATTGCCTCTTGTCCTGTCGCTGGGCACCACGGAGAAGAGGCTGGCCTCATCCTCTTGACACTCCCCCTTCAGATACTTGTACACGTTGATGAGATCGCCTCTCAATCTTCTCTTCCCCAGGCTGAACAGGCCCAGCTCTTGCAGTCTTTCTTCATAGGAGAGGTGCTCCAGCCCTCTAATCCTCTTGGTAGCCCTCCGCTGGACTCTCTCCAGGAGTGCCATGTCTCTCTTGTACTGGGGAGCCCAGAACTGGACACAGTACTCCAGGTGAGGCCTCCCCAGGGCTGAGGAGAGGGGCAGGATCACCTCCCTCCACCTGCTGGCAACACTCTGCCTAATGCACCCCAGCATACCATGGGCCTTCTTGGCCACAAGGGCACACTGCTGCCTCATGTTTAACTTGTTGTCCACCAGCACTCCCAGGTCCTTCTCGGCAGAGCTACTTTCCAACAGGTCAACATTTCCTCCCCCATGCAGGACTAGCCGCGTTTCCTTGCACAACTTCAGGAGGTTTATGTTGGACAAAACCCCAAGTTTCTCAAGGCCGCTCTGGACTCAGGCTCCTTTGTGTCAGCTCTTAATGTGCGTGTACAGATGGCTCGTCCTGTCTTGCTGTGCCTCTGACAGGATAACAGCATGAGGCATTGCGGGACACTGTGGATAATAAAAGGAGGTGCTAGTTTAACGGAGCTGCTGACAAAGGTAGAAATCACCACGGACACCATCTCAGAGAGGCCCAATGAATGTACAAAGGAAGTATAAGCAGGGCCAGTGGAGATTAGGAAATAGGTGTGTGCTGACTGCATGGGCGGGCATCAGGATGGTAAAAGAGAACACCTTGTCAGGTGGAAAAGAGGGCATAATGCAATAAAAGGTGAAGGAAAAGAAAAAAAAAAATCAGTGCTCACTGCGGGTACCTGCAAAGCACTCCTGAATCTGAATGACACTAACCAGAGCAGGACAAGAAACATGCAGTTGATCTGCTCCTACTTCTGTCTGACACACTGCCATGGTCACAGGGAAGCTGCAGTTTTCTCCCTGTGGTCAACATGAGAAGACACAGGGTGGAAGAAAATGCAAAAGGATTCATGGTGGAAGGGGCCTCTGGAGGTCTTTAGCCCAATCTCCTTCCCACAGCAGGGTCAACTATCAGATCCTACCAGGTTGCTCAGGGCTTCGTTCATTTAGGACTTGAAAACCTCTGAGGATGGAGATGGCACAACCTCTCTGGGCAACCTGCCCCAGTGTTCCACTGTCTGCAGGGGTAAAACATTTTTGCTTATCCCCAGCCTGAACCTCTTGTTTCAGCTAATGCCCATTGGGCCTCCTCCTCCTGTCGTGTACAACAATGAAGGGCCTGCCTCCATCTTCTTGACGACCTCCTGGTGGGTATGGGCAGGCTGTTCTTAGGTCTGCCCAAAGCCTCCTCTTCTCCAGGCTCAACAACTCCAGCACCCTCAGCCAGTGCAATCACCCCCATGCCACGTCTCTCTGCATGTGTCACACTCATTGGGCATCGTGTTGTAATGTGCAGGTGTTGTAGACTGTGAAGAGGGCCTGTTCTGGACAAGCAGTCCCTCATAATTAAACCTTGACCTGAAAACCTTCCAGGCCCAAGATTGATTTTTCTCCCTTAAATCCAATTTTAGCTGCACTTGTGTCAGCTTCGTACTGTTGCCTCTCATTGTCCTGCCAGGAATCTCTGTAAAGAGCCCTGGTTCTTTACTGGTGGGAAGCTTGAGTTGGGAAGCTGTGATGAGTTTCCTCCAAAAGTCTTCCCTTCTCCAGGCTGAACAAGGCCTGAACTCTCAGCCTCTCCTCCCAGGGCAAGTGCTCCAGCCCCCAAACACCTTGAGGTTCTGACACTGAACTCACTCCATGTCATCAACAGCGTTCTTCTCCAGGGGGGCCTGAATGGATGATGTATCTAGGTGGGTTCGGATAAGTGCTGAGTAGAGGGGCATCATCACTTCCGTCTTTCTCCTGGCTGTGCTCCTGTTCATGCAGCCCACAATGCTGTGGCCTCCGTTGCTGCCAGGGAACACTCTTGCCTCACATCAAGCTCGCTGCCCACAAAGACCGCCACGTCCTTTTCTGCAGAGCTGCTGCCCAGCCAGAACTCCCCAGCCTGTGTCACTGCAGGATGTTGGTCTATCGCAGGTGAAGATAGGGCATTTGTCCTTGTTGCATTTCACAGAGTTCCTGACAGCCCATTCTTCCCACCTGCCAAGCTCCCTCTGAAAGGCAGCCCTCAGGCACATGACTGTTCTGCCCCATTAGCTGTCATCTGCAACTGGGATAAGAGGTGTGTCCTCCAGGCCACTGATGAGCCTGTCAGACAGGTTGGGTTGCAGTGTAGACCCCTGCACCCTCCACTTGTCACTGGCTTCCAGGTAAAGCCTGACCCACTCACAAAAACCCTCTGAGCTCCATCATCCAACCACTTGGTTTTTCACCCATCTGAATGTCTAGCCAGCCTGCTGTAAGGCCTCCCTTGGATACAAGAATGTTGGGGGAGACAGTGCCAGAAGTCTGGCTAAAATCATGGTGAATGACATCTCCTACTCTTTCTTCTCCCACAAGTACAGGTCTTTTATCACAGAAGGCAATCACGTTGGTCTGGAATTATTTATGTCCAGTAAATCCGTGCTGACTATTTCCAGGCACCTTCGTGTACCCAGAAATGTGATCCAAGATGGATAGCTCCAGGACACACTCCTCACTCAAGTGAGGCTGAACGGCCTGCAGCTCCCCGGCTTGTCCTTGTGGCCTCTTTTGAAGATAGGCACAACATAATCCTTTTTCCTGCACTCAGCCCTCGGGCACTGTGGGTTGGTATTCTCGCCTGGAGTCCTGACTCTACTACGCACAACAGCCCAGGAGACTCTGCTGGTGAAGACTGAAGCCAAGACGACGTTCAGTTCCTCACACCTATCTCCATCTGCTGTTCCTAGATTCCCTGCCCCATGCAGCAGTGAGCCCACATTTTCCTTCTTTACTCTTTCACTGTTACTGAAGCAGCAGCAGCTCTCCTTCAGGCTCGTGACATCCCCTGCGGGGGTCGATGCTAGGGCAGCTTGGGCTTCCCTAACACCATCCCTTCTTCACTGGACAGTATTTCCAAATTCCTCCTTTGCAGCCTCTCCTTTCTTCCCCTGTCCTTGTGTTGCCTTGTGGCCCTGGAGCTCAGGCCTGAGCTCCCTGTTTAGCCAAGCCAGGGTCCAGAGATGCCTGCCAATTTTACAGACTGTCAGTATGGAGCTTTGTTGTGCTTTGTGGGTGCTGTCCAGGTAGGAAAGCTGAGGTGCGCTGAGGCACTTGCCCAGCAACCCCTCCAAAAGGACATGGCTTTCCTATAGGTCCCATGCTGCTTCCGCAGGAGACATATGGCTGTCTGGGTTGCCCCAGGAACCTGACCTGGACTGCAGGCCTACTTTTGTCATTAAATCAAGCACCTGCACTGCACTACATCAGCTGTTTGCAGTGTAGGGATCTGCTTGTGTCTCAGCTTAAGAATGAGTGGAGCTCTAGTCGTAGTAGGCATCTAGTGTCCTTTCATATGGCCTGGGAAATTCCTCAGCTGGCCCCCACCTGGGGTTCTAGAAGGATGTAGGTCTCATAGTTGCTCCATCAGAGCCAGCAGACACTGGCACATGCCTTGCACCACCTCTGTCTCTTCAAATGTCACCAGGTGTTTGTGTGTGAGCAACTGACTCCCACCCTCCATCTCTAGTGGTTACAATGGCAGCGTAGACAAGGGGCTTACCTGCAGGCAGCCATGTTGTGCACACTTCAGCTTGGGCAAGGGGAATCCCACCTCCTGTGTGTTTCTGGAGTTCATGGGAGAGAGCTGAATCCAACCCCATCCCAGGGATTTCTAAAACCGTCATGCCATGCCCAGATTGACTCATCGGAATCAATACCTGAACCATGCGAAAATGACCTCCCTCCTTGTCCTTGACTAGGTGTTCTGCCTATTTAAGAGATGGGAATCAGGTCTTCCAGAGTGGGACAGGTCCACCTCTTGCAAATAACCACCCTCTGATGAGACAAAATGCAATGCAGGAATCAGTGTTTACAAACTTCAGTGTTCAGAAAGGGACCATAGGTGATAGGATTTCAGTAGACTGCAGTGAACATTTCCCAGGAAGAGGGTGCACAAGCGACAGAGCAATTCATGCCTTAAGCTGGACCTCTGCTCCTGAGCGGGGCCAGGCTCCGGGGACCGAGGGAGCTGCTGGCAACCAGGCAGCATGGCCGAGAGACAGCTCTGGGCAGCAGCAGCTCCTCTGCCAAGAGCAGCGGGGCTCCGGGCACTGCCTGCTGCTGCTGCTGACAGGAGATGAGGCGAGAGGGAGAGAAGTGAGAGGCAGTGTGGAGTGGGAGGAGCGAGGAGAGCTCCTTGCGGGGGAAATCTGCACAGCCCTTTGCATGCTAAGTCTCTGGCTGCAGGGTAACTGCAGGGTAACTTGGATTCCCAAACCTTCACTCTTGGAGATCGCTAGGTCTGTGAGAAACTTCAGCAAACCCCTTCAACCCCACCTCAGCCTGCAGGCAGCCCCAGCAGCACCTTTATTGCTTCATAAGGGTTTTTATGACCTGCTCCTTGGGACCTGTGAGCACAGAGATACCCCTGCCCAGTGCCCTGTCCTGGCAGGTTTCTGTAGGGCAGAACTGAGTGTGCAGAGGGTGGGATGGGGTCTGTGAAAACCAGCAGGGAAAAGACATTGGGAGAGAGCAAGAGCTCCCAGCAGAGAGAGCGCCAGGCAGCAGAGACGGGCTGGGAATGAGAGAGAACTGCTAACAGAAACATCACAGGAGGATGGGTTTGGGCAAGTGTTGATCAGTCCCTGCAAGGCAGACAGCTTTCTCTGAGCCAGCCCCGCATGTCTTCTCTCCCACCCAGCAGAGCCTCTGCCCTCACAGCCGTGGAGTCCAGGGCATGAGCCACCCGCTCTGCAGCCAGACCTGCAGCAGAGGAGAGGGGCATCTCTCCTGCCACGGGCCCCGTTTTGTGCTGCCCGACAAAGGGGCTGAGTGACTGCCCTGCAATGTCACCACCCAGCTGGGGAAGGTGAAGGCTTTCCCGACTGCCCATCTGTCCCTCTCTCCTTGCCTCCCGTGGCAGCAGGAGTGTAGTGTTGCTCCTTGTTTCCCCTCCTCTCCGTGCTGCCCTTGTTCTTCTCTCGGGTTCCCTGGGGTTGGTGGGTTTTCAGCTGCAGCTCAGACCCCTGCCCTGCGAGTTGTGCCACAGAGGTCTCTGCTTGGGAGTGAGGTGTCTGCAGCCCCCTTCTGACCCGTGCAGGTCCAGGAAATGCAGTGGGTGGGGAGGGGAGTGGAGCTGACTGTCCTGTAAGGAGAGCCCATCTGCAGTCCTAACAGTCCTTGGACCATTTCCCTGTGGTGTCCTGGCAGGCTTGGGGCTGCCCTCCAGAAGGGCACCGCTGCCTCATACCACCATCTCTGTGATGTGTGAGGGAGCTGTGAAGAATCTTCAGAGATGCTGGGCGTATGGAGATGGTGTTGGGAAGCTGTATGTGGGCAGCTGAAAAGAGCCGTGTGTGTGCTTGGCTAGAAAGGGGAGTGTGGAGACGTCGCTCTGGTGCCCTGAGGAAGGGAGAGAAGGTTGGAGACCCACACTTGGGACCTGGGCTCGTCTGCTCTCAGCAGGGGCTAGATTCTTTTTTGGGCAACAGATGAGAGTGACCATCCTGCAGCTCAAAGAGCTGCAAACACAGGACAGCTGAGAACAAGACTAATAGACAGACAAGCTGTCCTCCCTCTGCACCCGGGGACAGGGAATTGGTCTTTCTCAGGAGTCACAGCAGAAACGCTGAGACTTCCTGCCTTTTGAGGAAGACTGCCCAGGGGGCACAGGGGCATCTCACAGAAAATAAACATTAGGAAGAAATCCCTAAAGCTCTGTTCCTCAACCCTCATTCTTCAGAACAGGTGGTGAAGATGCTGAAATATTCCTTCCACCTGCCCAGTGGCTTTCACCTGACAGACCTTGTGACTGTCAGAGCTAGTCACCCCCACTCCCATGTCCCCACTGCCCTACAGCAGGATGGACAGACTGCCCTGGAGCCCATGGGCAGAGGCCTCTGCTCCTCACAGCACACTCCGCCAGTGCACAGGGGAGCTCAAGCAAGGCAGCTGCACACACATGCTCTCCGTGAAGAGAGAGGCAGTACGGGGGGTTGGATGAGAACTGGAACATTTCAGGGTTTCTTGAAAAGCATCTCCTAACTTCTCCATGTCTTTTCTTCTTTGGACAGTCCCACATGCCTGGAGGGAGCAACATGTCCAACAGCAGCTCCGTCACTGAATTCCTCCTGGCATTCGCAGAAACCCGGCAGCTGCAGCTCTTGCACTTCTTGCTCTTCCTGGGTATCTACCTGGCTGCCCTCCTGGCCAACGGCCTCATCATCACCGCCATAGCCTGCCACCACCGCCTCCACACCCCCATGGACTTCTTCCTCTTTAATCTCTCCCTCCTCAACCTGGCCTCCATCTCCACCACTGTCCCCACATCCATGGCCAATTCCCTCACGGACACCACGACCATCTCCTACTCGGGATGCGCTGCCCAGGTCTTCCTGGTTTCCTTCTTGTTTGGAGGAGAGATTTCTCTTCTCACTGTCATGGCCTATGACCGCTACGTTGCCATCTGCAGACCCCTGCACTACGGGACCCTCCTGGGTGGCAGCAGAGCTTGTGTCCAAATGGCAGCAGCTGCCTGGGGCAGCGGCTTTCTCAATGCTCTCCTGCACACTGCCAACACATTTTCCATACCTCTCTGCCAAAGCAATGCTGTGGGGCAGTTCTTCTGTGAGATCCCCCAGATCCTCAAGCTCTCCTGCTCACAATCCTGCCTCCGGGAAGTTGGGGTTGTTGTGGTTAGTGTTGGTTTATTTTTTGCATGTTTCATGGTCATTGTGCTGTCCTACATACAGATCTTCACAGTTGTGCTGAGGATCCCCTCCGAGCAGGGCCGGCACAAAGCCTTCTCCATGTGCCTCCCTCACCTGGCCGTGGACTCCTTGTTTATCAGCAGTGCAATATTTGCCTACCTGAAGCCCTCCTCCCTCTCCTCCCCATCCCTGGATCTGGTGGTGGCTGTTTTGTACGCAGTGGTGCATCCAGCACTGAACCCCCTCATCTACAGCCTGAGGAACAAGGAGCTCCGAGATGCCCTGAGGAAAGTGATTGCATGGGCATTTTTCAGCAGTGCTAAAATTGCCTTTGCTCTCAACAACTGAATCCCAAACTGTCCCAAACCAGGACTCAGTTTTGTTTTTTTATTTTATTTTTATTATTACTATTGTTACTGTTATGATGATGATGATGAAATTTATTTGTTATCATTTTGCTACATAAATGCTTGCAGTTCACCCCGGTTTTAATGCCATGTCTCACCTGGTGGCCACGCAAAACTGTCTAACGCCAGGTCAGAGCTGGCTCCCTCACAGTATCTTGGTAATAAAGGCAGTTCTAGCCAGTGCCATGTCTGAAGGCTGGGTGCTTCTTCCAGAGCTGGTGTCAAATATAGGCCCAAGGAGAGCAGCCCACAAGGGCCTGCTGGGCAGCCTTGTCCATGGGGTCAGGAACAAAAAGCTCATCATCCTGTTATGATCTCTTAGACACCAAGGCATTTAGGATTGAGGAGTCCCCCCTCAGTGTCCAGTGACAGGGGAGATGAGGGATTGTCACTGTTGTACATAGCCGGGGCTGTCGCACATGTTCAGGCACAGTGTCAGATGTCCCTCCTTCTGGAGGGGAAGCTGGAGGTGCCAGGAGAGCACAGGGGCTCTCCTGGGACAGCGTGTGCCTGGGGTGGGCAGCGAGAGGAGCCTCACAAAATGAGAAGTCCCCCAAGGTGGAGTCCCTTAAAGGGAAAGCACGAAACGCAGGTATCCACAGGCACAGGAGGACTCTGCAGTCCCAGGAGAGGCAGTGGGGACCCAGCTGGCACGGGGCACGGGGCACGGGGCACGGGGCACGGGAGAGTGATTCATGTCATCGTTAATGAAATACCATGTGTTGGATCTCTGGAGGGATTAGAGGCCATGGATCCCCATTCGGTTGGGTCTGCTTCCCACCTGCACCAGCATGGCCAGTGCAGAGTCACCCCCGTGGCCCTGTGGCCCCACCGTCTGCTCGCTCTCCAGAGCAGCACTGCCAGCTCGAGACCCTGCGGGAGAGCAGGGGAAGGGGTGCAGGAACAGTTATTGAGGTCAGAGGAGGGATGAGGAGACATCAGAAGGAAGTGGAGCTGGGCTTGAAATGGTCTTGGAGAGAAAAATGCTGACATTTTATCCAAGACAATGGTCACACTGTGGCTACACTAAAGTGTGTTCACGTTGCAGAGCCAGAAGTCCTTGGTGTTCTGGCTTCCCGTATGGCCTGGGAAGTGGCTGAAGAAGGAATAACTCTCCCCACCTTCCCTGGTCATAGTGTCATCATCACTTTTGACAGGTGGCACCAAAAGGAAGGCTGGGACCCTGTGCCAGCACTTGTCTTGAAGGAAGCAGGACCCAGCAGCCAGATCAGTTTGCTGCTGTCCCTCAGGCCCTATCTCCAGCACACAGTCTTGAGACAATCTCCCCCAGGCCGCGTGCTAGCCTTTACCCCAAAAGTCACCTCCAGACAGGGCTCTGCACCCAGCTGGAGGACTGGGCATCCAGCTGTGAGCCCTAGGAGAATGAGCCCCCTGCTGGGTCCTCTACAGGGCTAGCAGGGAGTATGCAGAGGAGGTCCTGGGAGCGTCTACTGGGCCTGTAGACCATCCTCATGCCCATGGAGACTCTCAAGCAGGGTCCCTCAGTGCAAAGATCCAGCCCAATTTGTTGTTGTGTGAACAGAGAGGAGAAACTGCCCCAGGAAACTCCTCACAGACCCCTTTCAGCATTGCCTTTCCCCACAGTCGTGGTGAGGAGTGACCTTTGCATGTGACCAGCTCCATCTCCCTGCTGGGCTCAGCCCCTGTATGGTGGGATGGCCAGTCCTGCCTGGCCTCTCTCCAGACCCAGACCCCAGCAGACCCTGGAGCATGGCTGTTTGCTTTCCTCAAGGTGGGCTGGGCAGGGGCTGGGGATGGGGGGGAGGTTGCAAAGCAGGAGGGCCGTGGAGGCCACGGCACCGAGGGCTGTTGGGGGGCCATGCTGGGGGGACGTCTCCTCACTCCTGAAGGCAGCCTATGCTGTGCGGTGCCTGCACAACGGTGCCATGGGGCCGCATGCCGGGCAGCAGGGCGGAGGCAGAGCAGGGGTGGGACGCAGACAGGAGCCACGAGACTGCTGGAATGTGACAAATGTCCGCAGCCCCCAGCGAGACAGGGCTGTGCTGTGTGGTGGCTCCAGGGAGGCCAAGGGGCACCGTGGTGGGAGGAGCAGGGTGGAGAGCAGCAGGCACAGGGCTCCCAGCAGCCCCTCTGCAGCTGAGAGGGAAGGAAGGAGGGAAGGAGGGAGAGAAGGAGGGGGAGAGGGAGGGAGGGAAGAGAGAGAGAGAAAAGGAGAGAGGGAAGGAAGGAGGGAGGGAAGGGAGGAGGGGGAAGGAAGGAAAGAAGGGGAGGGAAGGAAGGACGGAAAGGGAAGGAAGGCGGGAGGGAAGGAAGGCGGGAGGGAAGGCAGAAGGGGGAGGGAAGGAAGGAGAGGCAGAGGGAAGGAAGGAGGGGGAAGGAAGAAAGAAGGGGAGGGAAGGAAGGATGGAAAGGGAAGGCAGGAGGGAGGGAAGGCAGGAGGAGGGAGGCAGCAGCTCAGGGAGGGTGGGAGGGGAGGCCCAGCAGAGGCCAGGGCAGCCCTGGGGGCCCAAGGGCCGCTGTTGCTAGGCAGCACCGGGGGCAGGGGGCAGGAGGAGGCCACGTGACCTGCAGCTGGTGCCGTTGCCAGGCAACGCCGGGTGGGGCTGCAGCAACCCTGGGGGAGGGATCCCGGCCCTGAGGTGGGGGGGTGAGGGGGGCAGGTGTGGGGGGGCAGCGTGTGGGGCTGGGAGAGGTGGGGAGCCAGGCCCTCCGCGGCCCCCGGCCCCGCTGCCCCGGCCGTCATGGGGCTGGGGGCCGCCGGGTCCATGGCCGCCCCCTGCGCCCGGCAGCCTCTGCTGCCTCCTCTGCGCCGCCACTGCTGAAAAAGCCCCCAACGTTTCCAGAGGTCGCGGTCACTCTGGAGCGGAACGATGGCGCACGCTGCTCACGTTAACGCCACCAGGCACCTCTGAGGCTGCTCTTTTGCAGCGCCCGGTTTCTGTGACCCTGCAACATGTCCTGCCCTTCTTCCCCAGCCAGAAGAAGAGCTGATGGCACTAGCGTCTTTTCTGGCGTGTCTCTCCTGATCCGTTCCCTGCTGTTGCGTGTTGGACCTGGTGACCTGGCACCTGCCCGAGACCCGGCCAAGGGAACCGCCCAGCTCCCAGCGGGGGCACAACCGGGAGCGGGTTTCGCTGGGTCTGCTTCTCGAGCAGCAATCGGGCAGTCGGAGGCCCGGGGAAGCACGACCCGGAGACCCTCCAGCTGGCTCTGGCCAAGAGTTGCCTCAGGAAGGGAAGAAGAAATACGCCCGCTGGGTTTCTCCAGTGGGTTTTGGCGCGGCGGATAGGGCTCGCTTGCCTCCATCTTTGCGACAGCGCCCTGGAAAGGCGAGCAGAGGACCTGCGGTTGGCCCAGCACCAGAGGGAGGGCAGAGCCAGAGCCTCCGCGTCCTCCCAGCCAGTGTCCTCTCCTTCAAACCCCTTCAGCTGTCTGCCAGAGCAGTCACCTGTGCGATTCCCCGAACAGTTGCCCAGTTTTGCCTGGCTGTAAGGACAACCTGTCTTTGAGGTGCCTCTGTTGTTGTACGTAGCCGGCTGCAGTTGTGAAACATTTCTGCGGAAAAGGGACGTGAAGCGGCAAGCGGCACAAGGGAGGGAGCAGGAGCAGGGCTCTCCCCTGCCAGGGTGGGCGCCCGTCTCTCGTCTCTGGTCCCACCCTCTGTAGGCGTGCTCCGAGCACACACCGGGAGGGTATGGAGAGCTGACGGGTCCCCAGCTGGTGCGGCAGGGATGGGTGAGTCTGGCTTGAGTTCAGGGTTCAAGCAAGTCCTTCGCTGTTGAATGGGACCTTTGCGCTTGGCAGGTGGCAGTGAGCTGGCATCTGGCCGCCTAAAAAGCTACGCGCTGAGTGCTGTGCTGCTCCCTTGGCTGTAGCTGCTGCCGAATTGGCCAGGCCAATTGCCCCCTGCCCTGAGGAGCAGGAACGAGGGGCCTTCAGAGTGTCCTGCCTCCAGTCCTGCCCCCAGGGTCCCTCCCAGTCCCCTTTCCTTGGCAGAGGGTCTGATGTGAGTCTCTGCTGCCTACAGGAGGGCTCCAGGCTCGGCAGCATTTCCAGGTGACTTCATGGTTGTGTTCTTCAAGCAAGCAGCCCTCTCTGGGCAGGGCTGAGGGAGTGACTGCAAGCAAAGCCTCATGCTCCCCAGCACAAGATGGACGCAGCTTCTCAGCTTTGCCAGGAGAGGATGGAGAAGAGTTCCTCGGGCCAGGAGCAGCGCCATGAAAGCTGCATGTTCGCGCGGCAGTTCCTTGCTGGCCTGAGGCAGAGGCAAGCGCACGTTGGGAGGAGGGCAACCAGGGCCAGGAGCTGGAAGCTGCACCCCAAGCCAGAGGGGGGGTCCCAAAAATCAGCATTCTTCCTGCTGCCAGAGCTGAGGAGGGCAACCACTTTGTCCTCGGTCAGGGAAGTAGAAGAGCTGAAGGCCTGCTCCAACTCTGGAGTCTAAGCGAAAGGCAAAAGCTGTCGCAGCAAGGGAGGACACCGCGTTTATGCTGCTGTGGCTCCGTCAGGCTCAACCAGACTAAGGAGAATTCACACAAGCCCTTTATTCGGCACATGTCAGGAGGCAGTGCCTGCAGCAGAGGGGCAATGACGACCTGCCGCACACTCGCTCGCTCACGCAGGGGGAGCTGCTGGGCATGACGCAGGCTCTGCAGCACTCTCTGGGGTCGCCATGGGCTGAGCAGCCTGGGAGGGGAACTGCTGCTCTGGCTCTGCTCAAAGAGAGCTGTCTCACGGAGCAGGGCGCCACCTTCTCCACGCTCTCCGGAGCCGGTAGCACAGTGCTCCAAGGGTGAACCCTGATGGTGCCTTTTCCGCTGGAGCTCTCAGGAGCAGGATGGTCTGGCTTGCCAGAGACTGGATGCTGAGGCTGGTGTCACTCGGCATGCTTTGAAGGGCTGCAATACAAAGGAAGAGAGAAGAGATGAAAGCCCCGGGTGTGCGGAGACCCCAGGCATGGCCTCCGGACAGGGCCAAGCCCAACCAGCCCTTCCCATCGCCCGCAGGCAGCAGGGAGGCCTAAGAGATCAGCTGGCGAAAGATGCAGTTGAGAAATGCCCCAAGCGCCCCGGCAATACTCGCCCCCTCCCGGTGCCCAGCAGGGGATCAGTGCTCGCTCCCCAGGCTCTGCCCTCCTCCGTGCCGCAGCTAGCACCACGCTGCCCCCACTCACCCTGGCAGATGTCCTGCAGCTTCTCCTCGCTCGGGTCGCTCATGTGCCGTCCGACGAGCCCTAGGTGTACACAGCCCATGGCAAAGCCCGCTGTCAGCACGCAGCCCCTGGGCACGCAGGCCCTGCCTGAGGCAGGCAGGGCTCCGGCAGCCCCAGGGCAGGTTCTTGCTGCCAGCGCAGCAGCCGGGACTGGGGCCAAGCTGCCCTGGGACAGAGAGGGGCCCCACAGGGGCTGGGACTCACCGAGGAACCTGACGGCCGCCTCCCGCAAGGCCTCCTGTGGGCTCTCCAAGTAGGGCAGGCTCTGCCGCAGGTACTCCTCCGCTCTGCTCCTGTTCCTCTCCAGCTGGGCAGAGGGCGAGGGCGAGGGCTTGGGGCAGACCTTCCCCACGCAGCCAGGCCAGGCCCTCCTGCCAGGGCCGCCTCCCCTCCCTTCCCATGCCAGGACGTTCATGGCTCCCAGTCAGGAGCCGTATGGCACCGAGGTCTGGAGGAAGCAGAGGGCAGAGCGCTCCCCAGGCCGGCTGAGGTGCCCTAGTGCTCACCAGGCCTGGCTGGGCCAAGGGCTCTTTCCGCATGCTGGGGGCAGTGTGGGGACAGGGCCCTGGAGAAGAGCCCACCGGGGCAGGGTGCTGGAGGAAGGGGAGCGCATGTGCAGCTCCAGAGCCCGCAGCAATGGGTGTGGGTGTGGACAAGGGGGCAGGCCTTCTGCGGGCCAGACCTTGGGGGCTTGGGGCTGTCCTTACCAGGCACTCGCCAATCTGCCACGTCTGAGCTGTCTCGAGCAGGTGCCTGAGCTGCTTCCACTTCAGGAGCTTAGCAGCAGCGAGGAGAGCTTCCCGAGCGGCCTGCAGAGCAGCAGAGAGTGGGAGATGCCACTGCAGCGCAGGCAGGAGATCCTGCATGCCCCGCACCTGGGCAAGGCTCAGAGCCTTTCCCAGGCTGTGATGGGAAGCTGCATGTGGGGAGCGAGTTGGGCTTTGATGCCCTGGGCAGAGATGGGGGCAACCACCATCTCGGGGCAGCAGAAGAGAGCTCGCCAAGAGCCTGGCCCAGGATGCCTGCAAGGACAGCTGGGAAGCCCCGAGGGACGCTAGTGCTGGGGCCTTGCTGGGCAAACCAGGCCAACAGGAAAAGCACTCCTGGCCCCACACGAGCAACCACTGTGGCCACACACCTGCGCCACGCTTGAGATCTCCTCGTGCGTGTGGAGAAGCAGTGGGAGCAGGCTGCTGTGCACGTGCTTCCGGATCTGCCGTTTCTGGGGGCCCACCACAGTTGCCAGCACGTGCCCAAAGAGCTGGATGGCGAGCTCTCGCACACGGGTAGACTCCTGGAGGGAAGGAAGATGGGAGGACCTCAGCAAGGGCTGCTGCAAGGCTGTGGTGAGCAAGGGGGTCAGTGGGGCTGCTGTGGAGATGACTGCTGCTGACGCAGCCTCTGCACGGAGGAGCTGTGGGCCAGATCTGCCACCAGCACAGAATGGCCCCAGCCCCAAGACGCGCAACACAGTGGCTTTCTCTAACACGTGGCAGCCAGGGAGAGCCAAGCCGTGGAGGTGTCTGTGCCTGGAAGGGCTGCTCTGGCCCTGGCCACACTCCCACCAGTCACCTCCTGGCTGACTCGCAGAGGAGCTCCCTGGGTAGATGTGCCAAGGAGGAGATGGGGGCCGGCCGTCGGCAGCAGCTCCTGGGCACATCCCACCTGCTGACGGTCCCCAAAATGCGCTGCCCTGGTGTGAACCCCCTGCCTGGGCCATGCACCTCTGCCCCACAGCCACGGCAGCAGAGCCCCCGCCTTTCCCACCAGCCTTACGTCATCAAAGAGTGGCCGGAGCTCCTCAGCAAGCTGCAGGGCGATGGGGTTGGCCTTCTTGCTGTCCAGGAGATGGAGCACGTGGCTGAGGATGGTGAGGGCCTTGGCACGGAAGGTGCTGTCAGCACCCGGCAGGTGCTCCAGGAGTGCGGGCAGCAGGCCTTGCAGACTTCTTGCCTACATGAAACAGAGAAGGCCCTTTGGGTGAAGCAAGGAGTGACTGCATTGGCACAAACGCTCTGGCTGTAGCAGCGACAGGACGGTGGGGGAGCTGGCAGCAGCTTCCCGAGCTCTCGATTCCTCCGCTGCCTTTCCCTCCGCTGCCTTACCCGCCACCTCCAGCCCCAGGCCACTGGCCTGACTTTGCCCGGCTGCCCCCTGCTCACTGTGTGGCGTCTCTCAGACAGCGTGACGAGGCCTGTGATGGCCATGTCGCGCATGGCCAAGCTCTGGTTCTGCAGATGCAATTGCAGGAAGCCCAGCACATCCTCATCAATCTCCTGCTCAAAGTCGGTGCAGTTCAGCAGCTGAAAGACAGCCGGCTGCAGAGTGAGCGACCGGCAGAGGCAGCAGGACTCCCCGCGTCCTCTGAACCATCTGCAGCCTGTCTGTCTTGGGCCTTTGTGAAGCGCTGGAAGGTAGAGAGCTGGCACCAAGGGTGCATGAGCTGCGAGTGGTTGTGAGCATCAGCCCGGCAGAAATGGCCTCTTGGCGGGAAGGAGGCCAGGCTGGGGTGACTGAGGGGAGTGCAGCTGCTGCGGGAGAGGAGCCCAGCTCCACCGACCAGCCACCCGCCCCTCTGCCCACGTGCCAGAGAGCCCAGTGTTTGCAGGCACTGCCCAGAGGCACCGCTCGCCACCAGGCCCACCTCAATGAAGACAGCCATGGCGGCGATCTCACGGTGTTTGTCTCCGCAGCTGAGTACCCTGACCACGTGGTCAAACATCCAGGCGCACTCATCGGCCGCGTTCATCCACAGCTCCCTGGTCGGGGAGGGGAGAAGGCACTGTGGGCACGGAGCTGGGCAGGCAAACCTCTTTGGGTGTGCGCCGCCACCCCGAGCCATCATCCTGCAGGCCAGGTCCTGCAGGGCAAGGTCGTGGGTGTACTCAGCCCCAGCAGCCGGTGGCGCTGGCTCAAGGAGCGGCGGTGGCCTTTCGCCACCACACCTTGTGAGGAGAAACCTGGCGTCTCACCCACTCAGGCTTATTTTGGTGAGAGAGCGGAAAAGCGCCCTTCCTACACCAAAGCTGTGGCCTTCGGGCACTCTGTCTCCAGGGCAGAAATGCTGGGGCAGACGAGGATGAAGAAGGCTCTCACCTAGTCAGCAACGTGACTCCTGTGTGGTAGGTCTCCTTGCTCATAAGCATGTCCCAGCCACCCTGCCTCTCGATGGAGTCAGCCAGATGGGCATAGTCAGCATGGCAGAGCAGAGCTTTCATGGCCTGCACCGCGCTCCTGTGTGTAGAGCAAAGGCGGGTCGCACACGGAGGCCAAGCCCGGGCTCTGCGCGCATGGGAGAGACTGGGGAAGAGGGACGGAGCACCTGACGGGGCTGCCTGGAGGACACTTGTTCTCCTGGCCACACATGTGGCTGTAGTCTTGGAGGTCCTGCAGGGTGTACTCCAGGCTGAAGAAGGTCTGGAAGAGCACTGCTAGGTAGAGCTGGGGGAAAATGAGCTGCACTGGCTCTTTGCTGGCGGGCAGCAGGAGGATCTCGTTGAGGGCCCTGATTGCCTGCCAAAAACACCAGAGATGGGTCTGGCTGGAAAGAGATCACCTAAGCCAAGGCAAGCCAAGGCTCCTGTTTGCAACGGTGGCAAACGAGTCTTCTTGAGCCACAGGGCAGGTCCCCCTGGCAGGCCTCGTGGACCCCGCAGGTGGTCCTGGGCTCCTGGCCCCAGGCTGGGCCCCATGGGCAGGACTGAGTGAGGCCTGTGCTGGACACTCACAGTCAGCGGAAGGATGTAGCTGTCCTTTGGCATGTTGCTGTCCCGCCTGAGCAGTGGCTGGTCCCAGAGCCAAGAGAGCAGCTCCTTCAGCACCTCCTCTGCAGGGGAGTGCTCGGAGACCAGCGTCCTCCACATGGCCCCGGCGACGCTGCAGACGCAGAGCATGCTGTCGGGGGGGCTGCCTTGGCCACAGCTCCTTGGCCTGCGATAGCCCCGGAGCTGTCCTCAAGGCTGGCAGACCCCGTACCTGTCACACAGCAGGGAGGTGTTCAGCAGGCTCTCAACCACCTGATCAGGCTCCAAGCGGGCCATCTGGAGCAGGGCGTTGTTCAAGATGGCCTGGAGCGACGCCTCCCTGATGCCCATGAGGTTCTCATAGATGCTGCTCACCACCTCCGGCACCTGGAGGGGACAACACGGGTAAGAGTGGGACCGCCACAGGAGCGTAGCAGTTGCCTCAGGGGCCACTGAGAACTGCTTCCTTCCCGTCGCTCTTTGCTGGCCTCAAAGGCTGCCGGGTGCCTGAGAGCCCTGGCCTCCGCTCAGGGGGCTCAGAGCCCCGAGGGTGCAAGCCCAGGGCAGTGCGGCTACAAGCTGCTTACCCTGTCCAGCTCCGAGTCGGGGTCTCTCAAGACCGCCTCCATCATGCGGGCAACCACCTCGGTATGGGAGACCCTTGGTTCTGTCAGGCCCTTGATGGTGGTCAGGAGGAAGTGGGTCCTCTCGGAGGGGAAGAGAAAGCTCCCAAATATCTGTGGAGGGAAAGACACAGGGTGGCACCGTGCGTGCACCCCGAGGAGCAGAGAGAGTGGCTTCAGGAGTGGAGAGAGAGTTGGAGCAGGACTGGCACAGTGCCCCCGGGCAAGCCGGGTGCAGGGGCTGTGCTGGGATGGGCTGAGGGCAGTGGGCAGTGGGCAGTGGGCAGTGGAGCTGCCGGGGTGCAGGTGGATGGCTGGGGTCAGGGTCACGGTGGGCTGGCCCTCCGGGGCCGCAGAGCTGGCGGGTGGCCAGGACAGCTGGAGCTGCTGCTCTGCCCCTGGGACAAAGCCTTTGGCTCCGCCAGGCTCAGGGAGAGCGGGACATGCCTCCGCCCGAGGCCTGGGAGGCTGCCGTGCCGGCTGCCCCCCACTGATGAGGGATGCGTTTGTTCCTGCAGGCGTGCTGCCAGCCCTGTGGCCAAGAAGGGCAGCGAGGGAGGAGCTTCTCACCGTGCTCTCGGCAGTGGCGTTGCTGGGCCAGAAGGCGTTTGGGCCTTCCCTCTGCCACTTCATGTCTGGAGGCGTCAGATCCTCCTCTGCCATCTTTCTACCTGTGCAGGAGGAGAAACCCCGAGCAGTCAGGAGGAACGATGGCGAGTTGGAGATGGCGGACTGAAGGCATTCAGCAGAGCTGTGTGGCTTGCCGAGAGGGCCAGCCCAGCCCAGCTTCTCTTACTCTCGCGCAGCAGAATGACCCTGTAGAAATGGTGGAGAGCCTCTGCTGCCCCATGGCTGATCTCCTGGTCCTTCTCGGCGCAGCACAGCGTGAGGTGGCCCATCAGCTGTCCCAGGAAGTCCAAAGGTGTCTTTTGGAAGAGGAAAGGGCCGGCACTGCTTCCTCCACAGCTGGGCGAGTCCTGGGGGGAGGCAGGAAGGACCGGGAGCAAGGCTAAGCTGCGGCAGCTGGGACCAAAGCCCTGGGCGCCACGCAAGAGCGGGCCCAGGCCAAGGGCCACACGAGCCAAAGCCCTGGAGGCATCTGCCCAGCCCTGCTCCCAACAGTGAGCAATGGGGTGCGGAGCCGTGTGTCCTAGCCTGCCCGCCCCTGCCCTCTGCCAGTTCTGTTGCCCACTGCTCCCGCTGGCCGCCTTGTCTGCAAGAGCACATCAAGCCACGTGCCCTCTCCTCCTGCCTGAGAGGAGAGTTGCCCACGGCCTGCAGCCACCCACTTACCTCCAGCAGAGAAGAGCTGCCCAGGAGCTGACTCAGCCGCACAATCCTCCCCACGGCCCTCTGGCGCTCAGCCACCCTCTGGGACGCTGTCAAGGGCAGCAGCACCTGAGGAGACCAAAGCCGCTGGTCGGCGCTGGGTCCTGACGGCCACTCCAGGAGCAACAGCTCCGCTAAGCACCCGGCAGGGTTTCTGCCTCTGCTGCCTTCCGTGCGCTCCTCCAGATGTGGCCCTGCGTCCCCTGCTTGTGCCCAACTCCTGGCCCCGCTTTGGTGCAAGGGATGGCTTTTTGGGGCGAGGGGCAGAGGGGCTGAGGGGCAGAGGGGCAGGGCCGTGCTGGTATGCTGGCGGGGGAAAGGGCTCTGACTGCCACCAGGAGAGACACCCGGCTCAGCCAAGAGCATGGTGGGGCCCCTCCCTGGCTCCCCACGGAGAGCTGGGCCCTCCCCACAGCATGCTCTCTGCACCTGGTCTCAGGCAGGGGTGGCCCCTCGACTCGAGAGGGCCCCTTCCCTTTGGGGTGAGGACCAAGCCCTGCCACCACCACCACCTCCCCACCTCCACACTCGCTCTTTGCAAACAGCAGACCTCCAAGATGTTCTGCAGCTGCTGGAGACCGGAGGCCTGCGACTCGAACACCAGCACCTTCAGCAGCTCATCCAGAGCGTCCAGGGCCTGCAAGGGGGCAGAGGGTGGGCACCCCTAACGTGGCCAGGAGGCTGGCTCAAACTCCTGCTGCCCGAGGCCGGCACCTACCGGAGGGTAGAGTGAAGCATCCAGGCTGGGCATCTGCTCTTGGGCAGGAAGAGAGAAGATGCTGGTGATGCAAGTGCGGAGCAGCCTGCTGTCCTGGGTGTCCTTCAGGAAGGGCACCTCTTTGCTGAAAGGAGAGAGAGGTGCCTGTGGGGCGCTGGGGCAGGGAGCGGTGCCCCGACGCCCCGGGAAGGTGGAGGCAGCCCCGGGGGGTGGCAGTGCCTGGGGTGGCAGCCATCAGAGGTGGGGAAGCCCCACGGGGAGGCCCCTCCTGCCTCTCCCACGACGCAGACCCAGGGGCCAAGGACAGCGCTGGCAGGTGGGGCACGACGGCCGCTCCATCTCCTGCCTCTGCCTTCAGGGGAGAAGCCCGCGGACACCCCTCTGCTCTCCCGCCTGCCCCCCCGGGGCAGGTACCTGATGGCGGCAACGGCCAGCAGGGCTTCCTGCCGCACCCTGGAGTCCAGGCGGTCGGGGGGCTCTTGTTGCAGCAGCAGCTGGGGAGCAGAGGCGGCGTGGGGCACGGCAGTTGCCAGCCCCCCGCCAGCGGTGGGCAGCACCCGGCAGGCGCCCCCACCCCGCAAGCAGCGCCCAGGCCCGGCAGCCCCCCAGCGAGGAGGGCTGTGCTGGCGGGGGCCTGCCCACCCTTCCCCGCGTCCGGGTGCCCGAGTGCTGGGCTCGCCCGGGTGGCTCTGCCCCCTCCCACAGCCCCTCCGGCTGCCGCCTCACCTCCATCTTCTCCGCCAGCTCGCAGAACCCAGCCAGGTACCTGCCCATTGCCTTGGCTTGGCAGAGGGTGTGGATGGAGGCCAGAAACCTCAGCTTCTGTGCCTCGTCCTGACCGCCGGGGACAAGAGAGACCAAGAGGGCAGGTGAGAGGGCAGAGGCCCCGCCGGCTGCCCCCTGGCGCCCAGGGGGAAGCAGCAGCAGCGCAGGAGGCCCCGAGCAGCAGCTGAGCCCAGCCCAGAGCCCTCCCTGAGCCTGGGAGCAGGCAGCGAGCACGGAGGCAGCCGGCTGGGAGCTGCAGGCAGCGCCGGGCGGACAAGGGGCCTCGTCACCTGTTCGGGGCCCGTGGGAAAGGCCTGGAGATACTCCAGAGCTTCCTGCTCCTCTCCCTCCAGCTCCAGGAAACAGGCAGAAGAATCGGAGTCTGCGGGAGGAAGGGAGCGGGGAGAGCAGTGGGCGCTGGCAGGAGGCCGAGGAGCGAGCGGTGCCCTCTCTTCGGCGCCAGGCCTGCTCGCGCGGGCGCAGCGAGCCCCAGCCCGGGGCACGGATGCCCCGCCGCAGCCAACCGCCCCCTGGCAGGGGGGCAGCGGAGGTGCCAGCCCCGCGGTGCCGCTGCCTCACCTGGCCGGAAGGTCTGCGGCACGCCCAGCTCTTGAGTCTCGGCCTGGGAGCTGCTCTCGCTGAAGGCGCCGCCCTGGTCCTCCCAGGCCAGGAAGGGAGTGCTGGGGCGCCCGTCCTCCTCAAGCACCAGCATGGGCTTGCCGGGGTCGGTGTCATCGAGGCGCAGGAGGAGGTTGCTGGTGGCTCCCGCCTGCTCCCAGGCCGCAATGAGCGCCCTGAAGGCAGCATCCTCCTCCGCCCAGGGGATGGGGTTGTGGCTGGGGGATCGATGCTCCGCCATGCTGCAGAGCCGAGGAGAGGCGTGAGAGAGGGCCAGGGGTGCCCGCAGCGCGGGCTGGCCCCAGCTCTCCTCGACGGCCTCGGGCAAACGCCTCGGCACCACGGGGCTGCCCGGGGGAGGCGCAGGGAAAGACGTGGCAGCGCTCAGGGGGCTCCTCGGCCAGCCCAGCACGCTCCTGCCCTTTCCCGTCTCTGTCCTCCCGGACACTGCGGGAGTGAGGCCGCAGCACTGTGGGGTGTCACAAAGGGAGGTCACAAAGGGCGGCATCACTGCCCCACTGCCCTGGGGAGGGGCAGGGCGCGTCCCCTCTGGGTGGCCCGGGGCCCCACTGGTTTGCCCTCCGCTTCCCTCAGGACCCCTCCATCTCCCTTCCCCAGTGCCCCAGGGCCCTCCAGGTGCCTCTGGGTGCTTTCCAGCCACTGCACGAATCACGGCTGCGAGCCAGAAAGCCTGCATTAGCAAACACTGCCAAAGCTCTAGTTTGGGTCGATGGGCAGCTCCTGCGTCGGGGCACGAGGCTGCGGGAGCTCCTGAGGTTGCTGCAGAGGAAGGAGCTGCAGCTGCACCAGCACCAGCTCCTCCTGTCAGCCCGGGATCTCTCAGCAGTTGCCCCAGCCATGCCTGAAGCACTTGGGGAGGTCTGGGGCTGCCAGCGGTTGCCCATCGCACAGGCTGGGCCTCTTCGGCAGGGAAGGGCTCAAAGGCAAAGCCTCCCTCCCTAGCCATGCTGGCGCTCTGACTGCTAATTTGGGGGCTTAGGGATGAGGGCTGATGAGGAGCTGGAAAGGCCGGTGCAGGGCCATGGAAAGAGGTGTGAAGCAGCCCTTCGGGGTCCTTCTCGGGGAATACTTGCTGGTCAGCTGTGTGCATTAGGCTGGCTTGCTGGCCTTACCAGGTCAGGCTGCTGCCTTCTCCCCGCAGGGCCCTGGCCTGGGCCACCAAGGCTTCTCTGAGTCCTAAAGGAAGTGCAATAGGCAACAAGGTTGCACCAGTTTCCTGCTCTTTCCCTGCTTCAAGGCTTTAGGGAAGGCGGTAGTCCATCACACCTCCTTGTGTGTGCCCCACTCCTCCTTGCTAGCTCCCTACTGGATTTAGCTAACGGGCCGCATGGCTGGCACGCAAAGAGCCACCGTAGTTGCCCCAAGTGGGGAAGCTCTGATGTGTGCAACATTAAAACCCAGTGCTTCTGAAGAAAGCCTTAAGGGCCCAAATGCCAGGATGTGCCCTCTGAAGGGCAGGTGTCTGGTCGTTCTCCCCCGAGGTCCCCTGTCCCTGCTTTCAGCTCTGGTAGACTTCCTGTTTGTGCTTGAGGTTTGCCAGGAGCTCCTTGTTCCTGCTGCCGGCCTCCTTTGCTTGATGGCCTGCTTTTGGGCTGGGCCATTATGGAACTTGGAGGAGAGGATGCCTGAATATGAGCCAGCTCTCTTGGACCCCTCTTCCCTCCAGGGCCGTGCCCCATGGCAGTCTCCCAAGCAGGTGCCAGCACCGGCCCAAGTCTGCTCTCCTGAAGGCCAGGGCTGCGATTCTGCTTTTGGCCCTGCTCCTTCCTCGCCGGAGCTCTATGTAGAGCCACAACATTAGCAAAGGCTATGTTGTCAGGAGACTTCCCCAGAGGCTTTCCTGAAGGTCTGGGAAGGACTGCAGTTGTGTTGCATGGCTTTTGAGATATTCGAAGTCAGCTCTCAAATCTGCCGCCTGCCAAGAAGGTCATGTGGTGTTGTTTCCCAAGTCCTGATTTCACAGCCCGCTCCAGCACAGACTTGCAGCCCATGCCTGATCCACACCAGAGCAACAACGTTTGTGAAGGTGCTGCAGCCTCACACCTCATCTTCCAGGAGTTGTTTATGGAGCAATCTCAAATGCCTTAGAAAGCGTTCTGACTAGAGAAAGGCTTTTCTGTGCCTCTTTCCCTCTGAATGCAAGCCCACAGCACCAATAGCCAGCTGACACCACCAATGTTTTTCACACGACACTGTCCATTTGCAGGGAAGTTCCAGGCCTCTAGCAGCCGCTCCCTAACAGCGGGATTACTTGCCAAACTTGTTCTTTCACTTCTTCCAGTTGGTGCTGCTTGCTCGGCTTCTGCAGAGCTAGCGGCCAGTTCTCCTCAAAGTCAGCTGAGCGGAGTCTTGGGGGGATATTTCAGGCAAGGCTTTGGACGCTCGCATGGAGACCACCCAGGCTGTGACTCGAGGTCATCAGCAGGCAGCTTGGTGTCAGCGACCTGCCTTCGAAGGATGCCCACCACCGCTGACAGAGTGCCTACCAGGGAAATTGGCATTAGGCTAGCAAGAGGACCTAGCTCTTGTCTACCTCCTGGTCCCCCAGCAATCTCGGTGTGCCTCCCTGGAGGGGAGGCAGAGGAAGAGGATGAAGCGCGTTTCCCATGGGCATGCCGGCCCACAGGGGCAGGAAGCCTGGGGAAGAATGGCAGCCATGTGCTGCTTTCTGCCCAGGGAAAAGCTATGCCCAGCTCCAGCTCCAGCCCCAGCCCCAGCCCCAGCCCCAGTGCGGCAGAGGGCAGCTGCCCTCTCCCACCCCACGCTGGCGGTGCCAGCCCCACCTCAGCCCGCTCCTGAAAGCCTCCAGCGCAGCCCTGGGGCAGTCTGGCAGCAGGCGGTTTTGACAAGGGCACAGCAGCAGCGATGCAGGGAGCAGGGGAAGAGCAGGGAAATTGGGGTGAAGAGCCCAGCCCTCGGCTGCATGGCCAGGGCACTGGGCAGCCGATGCCTTTGCAGCTGGCCCGGCTTCAGGCTTGGGGTGGATACCAGCTGGAGGGTAGGAGCACTGGGACTGTCACAGGCTTCCCGTGCAGCTGTGAGTGCGGTGAAGGCAAGTGGGCAGAGCCAGGCACATGCAACTGCAAAGGCCAGGGGAGGAAAAGGCCACGTGGGGCTGGTGAAAGCCCTCCCTCTGCTGCCTATGGGGAAGAGAGTCCCCAGGCGATGCTGAGCTCCACTTTGGCCACCGGAGGACGAGGGATTGTGGGGCTGGCCAAGGGCTCTGCGCTTGGCCGTGGCACAGGCAGAGCCCATCTCTGTGTCCGGGGTCTTCCCATTCACGGAGCCGCAGAGGAATTTTGGAGGGAAGGGACCTCTGCAGGTCTCCAGTCCAACCTGCCTCCCACACAAAGCAGGGCTGGTTGGAGCCCTGCAGTCTTGTCTGGCCATCGCTGGGCTGAGCCTGACCCCAGTTACCGGCCGCAAACCTGCTCTGCTCCTCTTGCGCGGGCACTGCAGGATGGCACCTCTCGGTCGGTGGGGCACTGCCCTGCCTGCCTTGCCGACCCCCTCGGCTCCCAGCTCCCCTTTGTGGCTACAGCCTTGTTTGGGTGCTGTTGGAGTCCCAGCTTCCCTTGCCAAGGCTTTCTCGCCTGTAGTGAGGGGGAAGCTCTGAGGTAGAGATGGGTATTCAGGTCAGGAGGACGGGGACAGCGTCAGGTCAGGACCTGAGAGGTGCAGAGCCAGGCGCAGGCAGGTCCACAGCATAACTCAGGCCCAAGGACAAAGGCAGCAGCTCCCCGACAAGGCGAGGAGGTCCCGCGATGATGCCGGTCACTCTCTGTCTCCCCTGCTCTTGTGTCTGGGAGATCCCCCTCCCTGTCTGCCTGCAGCCCCTCCATGCCCACCCTGCTGCCCAGCACAGCATCACAGCCCTGGCCCTGCAGCCCTTCCACAGCTCCTGCTGCCCCAGGGACAGAAGCACCTGCCCCAAGCTGGTGCTCAGAGGAACCTGATTCTCGTTCTCCTTTTCCATCTCTGACTGCTGCCCTGCTTTGCTCCTGGGATGTCCCTGCTGCCCAGAGAGCCTTTCCCCAGGTCAGGGAGTCCATGCTAGCTTGGTTGGCCATTCCTACACCCTCCCCTGTGCTCCCTGCAGGGCCCTGGGCGGGCAGTGCTGCTCTGCAGAGCGAGTGGCTGTGGCTCCACATGGGGACTCCTGACTCTGCGCTGGTTGTGCTCATTTTGGGCAGCAAGCAGACCCAGCGGGACAGGGATCAGAGTCATCAACAGTGCTGGCATGTTTCTGTGCTCCTGGACAGTGCTCAGAGTGAGCCCAGGGTGTTGGCAGTGCAATGAGATGTGTTTTGGAGTGCACTAGCACCAGCCTATGGACTGTCTGCGCCTCCCTGTGGCCGTTTTGTGTGGTAGGAAGGGGTTGGAGGAGGGTGGGTGTTCTAGTGGGCAAGTGTGAGGAGGGCTGCCGTAAGTTGGAGGAAGAGAGAAAGGCGAGGAGGGAAGTGCTTGTGGGGCAGCAGGAGACATGCTAAGCGAAACTAGGTTGTTCCATTGGTGCTGGTTGTGGTGGCTGTTCTTGACAGGCAGGTGGGTTAGGAGAGTGGCTACTCTAATCAGAAACAGTGAGGAGGGCTGGCATAAGTTAGAGGAGTGGAGGAAGGTGAGCTAGGCACTTGCTGTGCGTGTGCCCTAAGCATGGTAAGGTGCAAAGGGTTGAGCCATTGCTCCTCCCTGTGGCCATTTTTGTATGGTAGGAAGTGGTTGGAAGAGGGTGGGGGTTGTAGTAGCCAAGTGTGAGGAGGGCTGGCGTAAGTTGGAGGAAAGGAGGAAGGCGAGGAGGGAAGTGCTTGTGGGGCAGCAGTATGCATCCTAAGGCCAAAAGGGTGGGTGCATTGTTGCTCGTTGTGGTGACTGTTCTTGGTACGCAGGTGATGGAGGAGAGTGGCTGCTCAGGGCAGAAACTGTGACTGAGGACCAGCGTAAGTGGGAGGAGGGGAGGAAGGCGAGGAGGGAAGTGCTTCTGAGGCAGGGAAATGCATGCTAAGCACAACTAGGTTGTTCCATTGGTGCTGGTTGTGGTGGCTGTTCTTGACAGGCAGGTGTGTGAGGAGAGTGGCTGCTCGAGTGGGCAAGTGTGAGGAGATCTGGCATAGGTTGGAGGAGAGGAGGAAGGCGAGCTAGGCACTTGTTGTGAGTGTGGCCTAGCAATGTGAAGGTGCCGTGGGCTGAGGCATTGTGCCGCCTTGTAGCCACTTTGAATGGTGAGGAAGGTGTTGGAGGAGGGTGGCAACAATGATGGGCAAGTATGAGGAGGGCAGTCGTAAGTTGGAGTAGGAGAAGAGAATGAGGAAAGGAATGCTTGTGGGAGAGCCGTGTGCATGGCAGGGCCAAAAAAGTGGGTGTATTGCTGCTCGGCATTGGGACCTGTGCATGGTAGGCAGGTGTTGGAGGAGAGTGACTGCTCTAGTGGGAAAGTGTGAGGAGGGCATTCGTAAGGTGGAGGAGGGGAGGAAAACGAGCTAGGCCCTTGTTCTGAGTGTGGCCTAAGCATCTGAAAGTGCCATGGGTTGAGGCATTGCACCACCTTGTGGCCGTTTTGAGTGGTGCGGAAGTGGTTGTAGGAGGATGGCAAGGCTGGTGGGCAAGTGTGAGGAGGGCAGTGGTAATTTGGAGGAGGTGAGGGAAAGGAGGATGGAGGACTTGTGGGGAGAGCCGTGTGCATGGCAGGGCCAAAAGGGTGGGCGCAATGGTTGTCCCCGTGTGGGCCTGTGCGTGGTAGGCAGGTGTTGGAGGAGAGTGACTGCTCTAGTGGGAAAGTGTGAGGAGGGCAGTGGTAAGTTGGAGGAGGGTAGGGAAAGGAGGAGGGGAGTGCTTTTGAGAGGGCTGTGTGCACGGCAGGGCCAAAAGGGAGGGCACCTTGCCGCTCTTTGTGTGTCCCATACCTGGTAGGCAGGTGTTGGGGGAGCGTGGCTGCTCTAGTGGGAAAGTGTGAGGAGGGCAGTGGTAAGTTGGAGGAGGGGAGGGAAAGGAGGATGGAGGACTTGTGGGGAGAGCCGTGTGCATGGCAGGGCCAAAAGGGTGGACGCAGTGGTGCTCCCCGTGTGGGCCTGTGCGTGGTAGGCAGGTGTTGGAGGAGAGTGGCTGCTCTAGTGGGAAAGTGTGAGGAGGGCAGTGGTATGTGGGAGGAGGGTAGGGAAAGGAGGAGGGGAGTGCTTGTGAGAGAGCCGTACGCATTGCAGGGCCTAAAAGGAGGACGCAGTGGTGCTTGCTGTCTGGGGCTGTGTAGGGTAGGCAGGTGTTGGAGGAGAGTGGCTGTTCTAGGTGGAAAGTGTGAGGAGAGCAGTTGTAAGTGGGAGGAGGACAGGGATAAGAGGAGGGGAATTCTTTTGGGAGAGCCGTGTGCATGGCAGGACCAAAAGGGTGGACGCAATGGTGCTCCACGTGTGGGCCTGTGCATGGTAGGCAGGAGTTGGAGGAGAGTGACTGCTCTAGTGGGAAAGTGTGAGGAGCACAGTCGTAAGCTGGATGAGGGTAGGGAAAGGAGCATGGGAGTGCTTGTGGGCAAGCTGTGTGCATGGCAGGGCCCAAAAGGGTAGACGCAATGGTACTGCCGGTGTGGGCCTGTGCGTGGTAGGCAGGTGTTGGAGGAGAGTGGCTGCTCTAGTGGGAGAGTGTGAGGAGGGCAGTGGTTAAGTGGGAGGAGGTGAGGGGAAGGAGGACGGGAGTGCTTGTGGGCGAGCCATATGCATGGCAGGGCCAAAAGGGTGGAGGAAATGGTACTCGCCATGTGCGCCTGTGCATGGCAGGCTGGTGTTGGAGGAGAGTGGCTGCTCCAGTCCGAAAGTGTGAGGAGGGCAGTCCTAGGTTGGAGGAGGGTAGGGAAAGGAGGACGGGAGTGGTTGTTGGAGAGCCGTATGCATGGCAGTGCCAAAAGGGGGGAAGCAACGGTGCTCCCGGTGTGGGCAAGTGCATGGTAGGCAGGTGTTGGAGGAGGGTGGCTGCCCTAGTGGGAAAGTGTGAGGAGGTCAGTGCTAGGTTGGAAGACTGTAGGGAAAGGAGGATGGGAGTGCTTGTGGGAGAGCCGTGTGGATGGCAGGGCCAAAAGGGTGGACGCAGTGGTGCTCCCCGTGTGGGCCTGTGCGTGGTAGGCAGGTGTTGGAGGAGGGTGGCTGCTCTAGTGGGAAAGTGTGAGGAGGGCAGTCGTAGGTTGGAGGAGGGTAGGGAAAGGAGGGCGGGACAGCTTGTGGGAGAGCCGTGTGCATGGCAGGGCCAAAAGGGTGGGCGCAATGGTGCTCCCCTTGTTGGTCTGTTCTTGGTAGGCAGGCGTTGGAGGAGAGTGGCTGCTCTAGTGGGAAAGTGTGAGGAGGGCAGTCATAAGTTGGAGGAGGGGAGGAAAGCGAGCTAGTCACTTGTTGTGAGTGTGGCCTAAGCATGTGACGGTCCCATGGTTTCAGGCACTGCGCCGCCTTGTGGCTGTTTTGAGTGGTTTAAAAGGGGTTGTAGGAGGATGGCAATGCTGGTGGGCAAGTGTGAGGAGGGCAGTTGTAAGATGGAGAAGGAGAGGAAAAGGAGGAGGGGAGTGCTTGTGGGAGAGCTGTCTGCATGGCAGGGCCAAAAGGGAGGGCTCCTTCCTTCTCTTTGTGGCGGCCTGTGCATGGCAGGAAGGTGAGATTGCCAGGCTATTCTCGGAGACTGTGCAGCTCCAGGAGTCCCCAGCCCCCACTGCAGCAGAGGTGTCAGAGGGCTCAGCACCGTGTGTAAAGGTGCATCATAACACTGTTGAAGAGGGCTGGAAGCTGGTGACCTCTCGTAGAAGGAGAAAGGCTCTTGCTCCTCCTCAAGACTTACCCTCGAAGAACAAGTTTAGCGCCCTGCAAGCTGAGGAGGAGCTGGGCATGGCTCCAAGGGAGGCAACTGGCCTGGCAGACCCTGTGCCGTGCAGGAAGCCCCGGAAGAAGCGGCGAGTGATTGTTGTGGGTGACTGCCTGCTGCAGGGGACAGAGGCGCCTCTCTGCCGACCTGACCTCTTGTCCAGAGAGGTTTGCTGCCTGCCAGGGGCTCGAATAAGAGAGGTCATGGAAAGACTGCCAAGGCTTGTCCATGCATCAGACTACTACCCTCTGCTGCTCTTCCATGTGGGCACTAACAACACAAAAGGCAAACTGGAAACCATCAAACGGGACTTCAGAGCTCTGGGAATGGTGGTGAAGTGTCTGGGAGCCCAGGTCGTTTTCTCCTCAATCTTGCCTGTGAGGGGAAAGGATGGGAGGAGGAGTAGACGAGTTTTCCAAGTTAACAGCTGGCTGCGCCGC
This sequence comes from Struthio camelus, assembly GCF_040807025.1. Lineage (NCBI taxonomy): Eukaryota > Metazoa > Chordata > Aves > Struthioniformes > Struthionidae > Struthio > Struthio camelus. The sequence goes on along the minus strand of NW_027182752.1, from coordinate 662,473 downwards.
TGGTGTTGGCAGCAGGGCTTTGTTTTCTATGACCATGGGACCCTGTTTGAAGATCAACAGCTGATGGGGAGCGATGGGATCCACCTTACCAAGCGGGGCACGCGCGTCTTTGCCAACAGATTGGCCAGCCTGGTAAGGAGGGCTTTAAACTAGGCAAGATGGGGGAAGGGGAGTGGTATAGTGGCCGGAGAGTCAGTAAAACACCGCTCAAGTCAGGATGCCTCCAGCGGGTGCATACAGCCAGGGGAGACAGCATGGGACATGGCTATGGAGGATCCTCTTGCACCTCTCCTGGGAAGCTTGCATGCTTGACTGGCTCTCTGGAATGCCTGTATAGCAATGCGCGCAGCATGGGGAATAAACAGGAAGAGTTAGAGGTCTGTGTGCGGTTGCAGGGCCATGATCTCATTGCAGTTACAGAGACACGGTGGGATAGTTCACATGACTGGAATGCTGTCATGGATGGCTATGTGCTTTTTAGGAAAGACAGGCCGGGAAGGCGAGGTGGTGGAGTTGCTCTTTATGTGAGGGAGCAGCTAGAATGTATGGAGCTCTGCCTCGGGGTGGATGAAGAGCAAGCTGAGAGCCTATGGGTAAGGATTAAAGGGCAGGGTAACATGGGTGACACTGTTGTGGGGGTCTACTACAGGCCACCTGACCAGGAGGAAGTCATCGATGAGGCCTTCTACCGACAGCTGGAAGTAGCCTCACGATCACAGGCCCTGGTTCTCATGGGAGACTTCACCACCCTGACATCTGTTGGCAAGACAGCACAGCTAGGCACAAACAGTCGAGGAGGTTCCTGCAGAGGATTGATGATAATTTCTTGACTCAGGTGGTGGAGACGCCAACGAGGAGAGGTGCAATGCTAGACCTTGTCCTAACGAACAAAGAAGGTCTAGTTGGAGAGGTGAAGGTTGGGGGCAGCCTTGGCTGCAGTGACCATGAGATGGTGGAGTTGAGGATCCTACGAGGAGGGAGCAGGGCAATAAGTAGGATTGCAACGCTGGACTTGAGGAGAGCTAACTTTGGCCTCTTGAGGGACCTACTTAGGGGAATCTCATGGGGTAGGGCCCTAGAAGGAAGAGGGGTCCAAGAAAGCTGGTTAATATTCAAGCGTCACCTCCTCCAGGCTCAAGATCGGTGCATCCCTCTGAGGAAGAAGTCGAGCAAAGCGGATTCAGCAGGAGACCTGCATGGATGAGCAAGGAACTCCTGACAAAACTCCAGCAGAAGAAGGAAGTGTACAGAATGTGGAAAAGGGGACAGGCCACTTGGGAGGAATACAGGGACGTTGTCAGAGTGTGCAGGGATGCGACAAGGAAGGCTAAGGCCCAGCTGGAATTAAATCTGGCAAGGGACGTCAAGGACAACAAGAAGGGGTTTTTCAAATACATCAATAACAAAAGGAAGACTAGGGAAAACATGGGCCCACTGCTGAATGGGGTGGGTGCCCTGGTGACGAAGGATACAGAGAAGGCAGAGTTGCTGAATGCCTTCTTTGCTTCAGTCTTTCCTGCTAAGGCCAGTCCTGAGGAATTCCAGACACTGGAGACCAGGGAGGAAGTCTGGAGAAAGGAAGACTCTCCCTTGGTGGAGGAGGATCAGGTTAGAGATCTTTTGTCCAAACTGGACATCCATAAATCCATGGGCCCTGATGGGATGCACCCACGAGTGCTGAGGGAGCTGGCGGAGCTCCTGGAGCTCAGGAACTTTCAACAGAGAAAAAATGCCCACTCCTGCCCCAGGAGGGAAGAACCCCTTGCAGTGACCCACGAAGGAGACAGACTGGCCGGCAGCAGCTCTGTGGCCGAGGCCCAGAGGGTCCTGGTTCTGAGAATCACAGAATCAAAGAATGGTTTAGGTTGGAAGGGACCTCTGGAGATCATCTCGTCCAACCTCCCTGCTCAAGCAGGGTCACCTAGAGCACATTGCCCAGGATCACATCCAGACGGCTTTTGAATATCTCCAGCGAAGGAGACTCCACTACCTCTCTGGGCAACCTGTTCCAATGCTCTGTCACTCTCACAGGGAAGAAGTTTTTCCTCAGGTTCAGATGGAGCTGCCTGTGGTTCAGTTTGTGCCCATTGCCTCTTGTCCTGTCGCTGGGCACCACGGAGAAGAGGCTGGCCTCATCCTCTTGACACTCCCCCTTCAGATACTTGTACACGTTGATGAGATCGCCTCTCAATCTTCTCTTCCCCAGGCTGAACAGGCCCAGCTCTTGCAGTCTTTCTTCATAGGAGAGGTGCTCCAGCCCTCTAATCCTCTTGGTAGCCCTCCGCTGGACTCTCTCCAGGAGTGCCATGTCTCTCTTGTACTGGGGAGCCCAGAACTGGACACAGTACTCCAGGTGAGGCCTCCCCAGGGCTGAGGAGAGGGGCAGGATCACCTCCCTCCACCTGCTGGCAACACTCTGCCTAATGCACCCCAGCATACCATGGGCCTTCTTGGCCACAAGGGCACACTGCTGCCTCATGTTTAACTTGTTGTCCACCAGCACTCCCAGGTCCTTCTCTGCAGAGCCACTTTGCAGCAGGTCAACCCCCAGCCTGTCCTGGTGCATGGGATTATTCCTGCCTAGGTGCAGGACCTTGCACTTGCCTTTGTTGAACTTCAGGAGGTTCCTCTCCGCCCACCTCTCCAGCCTGTCCAGGTCCCTCTGAATGGCAGCACAGTCTTCTGGTGTGTTAGCCTCTCCCCCCAGTTTAGTATCATCAGCAAACTTGCTGAGGGTGCACTCTGTCCCTTCCTCCAGGTCATTGAGGAATACATTGAACAAGACTGGACCCAGGACTGAGCCCTGGGGGACACCACTAGCCACAGGCCTCCAGCTAGACTGTGCCACTGACCACAACCCTCTGAGCTCGGCCATCCAGCCAGTTCTCCATCCACCTCACTGTCCTGGAAGGCTTGGTCAAGCATGATTTCCCTTTGGTGAATCCATGCTGACTCCTCCTGATCACCTTCTTGTCCTCCACATGCTTAGTGAGGATCACCTCCAGGATCACCTTTCCAGGGATGGAGGGGAGGCTGACAGGCCTGTAGATTCCTGGCTCCTCCTTCTTACCCTTTTTGAAGACTGGAGTGACATGGGCTTTCTTCCATTCGTCAGGCACCTCTCCTGTTCTCCAGGACCCTTCAAAAATGAAGAAGAGTGGCCTAGCGATAACATCCACTTCTCTAAGGGAAGCAGGTGGGACTTGGGGCACAGGAGCTGTAACACTCAGCTACAGAGGCGAGTGGAAAAGGGTTCGATGTTAACAAGAGCGAAGTAGGTCCCCAGGGGCTGATGGGAGAACTGGCCGGGCTGGGGAGGGGAGGAGGAGGGTTGTCCACACATGTCCCGTACCAGAAATCCTGCCTTTCCTACACATCCAGGTTTCATTAGGAGACCCTCTGAATCAATAGGAATCCAGCAATGTGGATAACAGGGATTCTCGGGGCTGAAAAAAGAAGAAAACTGTGAAAGCCAGCATCCGATTTTTTTTTGGTCGCTCATTGAAATCTTCCTCTTGTAAGTGCCCTCCTGAGAGCTCTCCACTAAGCCTCACAAGAACTGAGACCTCAAGAAAATGCTGGGGAGTGGCATGGCTTGTTAGGGCTTCTGACCTTTTAATCCCCCCTCGAGTGTATGTGGTGCTGAGCCCATGAACCTCAGATACTGAGAGGGAACTGAGAAAAACACTGAAGAAGTTAAAGTCAGAATTAAATCCCAAGTTTCGGGGAGTGTTAATGGGTCCCCCTGAGGACCATTACCAACAAAGCCTCCCAGGGGCTGAGGAGAGCAGAAAGTTGGAGGCACTTGTTACAGGTTGGCAAAGGAAATGTGCAGGTGGCTGTGACACCAAGTCCACCTTGCTGTGTGTTATCAGACAGCATGGGCCAGCACTGACACCCAGCCCCTGCACAGGGTGGTGCTTTCGCTCCGACTTGGCTCAGGGCTCTTTGTGGGGGCAGGGAGAGGGTGGGGGTGTGCAAGGCTTCGTGCAGGATGAGACAGCACCTCCTGGGCTCTCTGAGGGTGGGGACGTAATGAGGACCTGGGGCCGTCAGAAACACAGTGTCTCCTTGGCCTCAGTGGCAGACACCAGAGAAAGCCAAGAGCACAAAGACCTCCGCCCTGTCGGAGGCTTTCAGCCTTGGCAGTGCCCTCAGTCGTCTCCACCCCAGGCTGCCCTGTGCTGTCCCCCTCCTGTGTCTGTGTCCCTGCAGCCTGTAGACACCCAGCCTGCTTCCCCACTTTGCTCTCCCCCAGCCATCTGACCACCTTTACTGATGGCTCTCTGCCCTCTCTTGCTTTTCATCCAGACACAAAGCCAGGGGCTCCCCACCGACTCCCTCTGGGTGTCCTGTTGAACCACAGCACAAGTGACATCCCAGTTTCCAAAAGTTCAGCCTGAACTTCTCATAATGTATCTCATAATTGTTTTGTCTCTTTCTCCTTCTCTTGCTATTTCCTATTACCAAGAAACTCTCCATCACCTCTGAAACCACCCTTCAAGCACTCACAGGCTCCTACTGGAATGCCCTTAGCCTCCCCTTCACCAGGCTAAAGAAGGCCACATCCCTCAGCCCCTCCATACAGGCTTTGTGCTTCAGGACCCTACCCCCATCTTGGGAGACCTCCCCTGGACCTTCTCCAGGTCCTCCCCATTCCTCCAGCACTGGGCAGCCCACACGGGGACACACTCTTCCAGACGTGGCCACACCAGTGCTGAGTCAAGGGGGATGGGGACTGCCCTTGCCTGGGTGGCCATGGTCTTCCTGAAGCAGCCCCATATGCAGCTGGCCTCATTAGTGCAAGCATGCACTGCTGGCTCCTATGGCATCCCTTGTCATGTCCAGGCCCTTCTCCTCAGGGTCACTCCTCTGACGGTCAGCTCTCAGCCTGTCCTGATGCACAGCGTTTTACAGAATCACAGAATCACAGAATCGTTTAGGTTGGAAGGGACCTCTGGAGATCATCTCGTCCAACCTCCCTGCTCAAGCAGGGTCACCTAGAGCACATTGCCCAGGATCACATCCAGACGGCTTTTGAATATCTCCAGCGAAGGAGACTCCACTACCTCTCTGGGCAACCTGTTCCAATGCTCTGTCACTCTCACAGGGAAGAAGTTTTTCCTCAGGTTCAGATGGAGCTGCCTGTGGTTCAGTTTGTGCCCATTGCCTCTTGTCCTGTCGCTGGGCACCACGGAGAAGAGGCTGGCCTCATCCTCTTGACACTCCCCCTTCAGATACTTGTACACGTTGATGAGATCGCCTCTCAATCTTCTCTTCCCCAGGCTGAACAGGCCCAGCTCTTGCAGTCTTTCTTCATAGGAGAGGTGCTCCAGCCCTCTAATCCTCTTGGTAGCCCTCCGCTGGACTCTCTCCAGGAGTGCCATGTCTCTCTTGTACTGGGGAGCCCAGAACTGGACACAGTACTCCAGGTGAGGCCTCCCCAGGGCTGAGGAGAGGGGCAGGATCACCTCCCTCCACCTGCTGGCAACACTCTGCCTAATGCACCCCAGCATACCATGGGCCTTCTTGGCCACAAGGGCACACTGCTGCCTCATGTTTAACTTGTTGTCCACCAGCACTCCCAGGTCCTTCTCTGCAGAGCCACTTTGCAGCAGGTCAACCCCCAGCCTGTCCTGGTGCATGGGATTATTCCTGCCTAGGTGCAGGACCTTGCACTTGCCTTTGTTGAACTTCAGGAGGTTCCTCTCCGCCCACCTCTCCAGCCTGTCCAGGTCCCTCTGAATGGCAGCACAGTCTTCTGGTGTGTTAGCCTCTCCCCCCAGTTTAGTATCATCAGCAAACTTGCTGAGGGTGCACTCTGTCCCTTCCTCCAGGTCATTGAGGAATACATTGAACAAGACTGGACCCAGGACTGAGCCCTGGGGGACACCACTAGCCACAGGCCTCCAGCTAGACTGTGCCACTGACCACAACCCTCTGAGCTCGGCCATCCAGCCAGTTCTCCATCCACCTCACTGTCCTGGAAGGCTTGGTCAAGCATGATTTCCCTTTGGTGAATCCATGCTGACTCCTCCTGATCACCTTCTTGTCCTCCACATGCTTAGTGAGGATCACCTCCAGGATCACCTTTCCAGGGATGGAGGGGAGGCTGACAGGCCTGTAGATTCCTGGCTCCTCCTTCTTACCCTTTTTGAAGACTGGAGTGACATGGGCTTTCTTCCATTCGTCAGGCACCTCTCCTGTTCTCCAGGACCCTTCAAAAATGAAGAAGAGTGGCCTAGCGATAACATCCACTTCTCTAAGGGAAGCAGGTGGGACTTGGGGCACAGGAGCTGTAACACTCAGCTACAGAGGCGAGTGGAAAAGGGTTCGATGTTAACAAGAGCGAAGTAGGTCCCCAGGGGCTGATGGGAGAACTGGCCGGGCTGGGGAGGGGAGGAGGAGGGTTGTCCACACATGTCCCGTACCAGAAATCCTGCCTTTCCTACACATCCAGGTTTCATTAGGAGACCCTCTGAATCAATAGGAATCCAGCAATGTGGATAACAGGGATTCTCGGGGCTGAAAAAAGAAGAAAACTGTGAAAGCCAGCATCCGATTTTTTTTTGGTCGCTCATTGAAATCTTCCTCTTGTAAGTGCCCTCCTGAGAGCTCTCCACTAAGCCTCACAAGAACTGAGACCTCAAGAAAATGCTGGGGAGTGGCATGGCTTGTTAGGGCTTCTGACCTTTTAATCCCCCCTCGAGTGTATGTGGTGCTGAGCCCATGAACCTCAGATACTGAGAGGGAACTGAGAAAAACACTGAAGAAGTTAAAGTCAGAATTAAATCCCAAGTTTCGGGGAGTGTTAATGGGTCCCCCTGAGGACCATTACCAACAAAGCCTCCCAGGGGCTGAGGAGAGCAGAAAGTTGGAGGCACTTGTTACAGGTTGGCAAAGGAAATGTGCAGGTGGCTGTGACACCAAGTCCACCTTGCTGTGTGTTATCAGACAGCATGGGCCAGCACTGACACCCAGCCCCTGCACAGGGTGGTGCTTTCGCTCCGACTTGGCTCAGGGCTCTTTGTGGGGGCAGGGAGAGGGTGGGGGTGTGCAAGGCTTCGTGCAGGATGAGACAGCACCTCCTGGGCTCTCTGAGGGTGGGGACGTAATGAGGACCTGGGGCCGTCAGAAACACAGTGTCTCCTTGGCCTCAGTGGCAGACACCAGAGAAAGCCAAGAGCACAAAGACCTCCGCCCTGTCGGAGGCTTTCAGCCTTGGCAGTGCCCTCAGTCGTCTCCACCCCAGGCTGCCCTGTGCTGTCCCCCTCCTGTGTCTGTGTCCCTGCAGCCTGTAGACACCCAGCCTGCTTCCCCACTTTGCTCTCCCCCAGCCATCTGACCACCTTTACTGATGGCTCTCTGCCCTCTCTTGCTTTTCATCCAGACACAAAGCCAGGGGCTCCCCACCGACTCCCTCTGGGTGTCCTGTTGAACCACAGCACAAGTGACATCCCAGTTTCCAAAAGTTCAGCCTGAACTTCTCATAATGTATCTCATAATTGTTTTGTCTCTTTCTCCTTCTCTTGCTATTTCCTATTACCAAGAAACTCTCCATCACCTCTGAAACCACCCTTCAAGCACTCACAGGCTCCTACTGGAATGCCCTTAGCCTCCCCTTCACCAGGCTAAAGAAGGCCACATCCCTCAGCCCCTCCATACAGGCTTTGTGCTTCAGGACCCTACCCCCATCTTGGGAGACCTCCCCTGGACCTTCTCCAGGTCCTCCCCATTCCTCCAGCACTGGGCAGCCCACACGGGGACACACTCTTCCAGATGTGGCCACACCAGTGCTGAGTCAAGGGGGATGGGGACTGCCCTTGCCTGGGTGGCCATGGTCTTCCTGAAGCAGCCCCATATGCAGCTGGCCTCATTAGTGCAAGCATGCACTGCTGGCTCCTATGGCATCCCTTGTCATGTCCAGGCCCTTCTCCTCAGGGTCACTCCTCTGACGGTCAGCTCTCAGCCTGTCCTGATGCACAGCGTTTTACAGAATCACAGAATCACAGAATCGTTTAGGTTGGAAGGGACCTCTGGAGATCATCTCGTCCAACCTCCCTGCTCAAGCAGGGTCACCTAGAGCACATTGCCCAGGATCACATCCAGACGGCTTTTGAATATCTCCAGCGAAGGAGACTCCACTACCTCTCTGGGCAACCTGTTCCAATGCTCTGTCACTCTCACAGGGAAGAAGTTTTTCCTCAGGTTCAGATGGAGCTGCCTGTGGTTCAGTTTGTGCCCATTGCCTCTTGTCCTGTCGCTGGGCACCACGGAGAAGAGGCTGGCCTCATCCTCTTGACACTCCCCCTTCAGATACTTGTACACGTTGATGAGATCGCCTCTCAATCTTCTCTTCCCCAGGCTGAACAGGCCCAGCTCTTGCAGTCTTTCTTCCTAGGAGAGGTGCTCCAGCCCTCTAATCCTCTTGGTAGCCCTCCGCTGGACTCTCTCCAGGAGTGCCATGTCTCTCTTGTACTGGGGAGCCCAGAACTGGACACAGTACTCCAGGTGAGGCCTCCCCAGGGCTGAGGAGAGGGGCAGGATCACCTCCCTCCACCTGCTGGCAACACTCTGCCTAATGCACCCCAGCATACCATGGGCCTTCTTGGCCACAAGGGCACACTGCTGCCTCATGTTTAACTTGTTGTCCACCAGCACTCCCAGGTCCTTCTCTGCAGAGCCACTTTGCAGCAGGTCAACCCCCAGCCTGTCCTGGTGCATGGGATTATTCCTGCCTAGGTGCAGGACCTTGCACTTGCCTTTGTTGAACTTCAGGAGGTTCCTCTCCGCCCACCTCTCCAGCCTGTCCAGGTCCCTCTGAATGGCAGCACAGTCTTCTGGTGTGTTAGCCTCTCCCCCCAGTTTAGTATCATCAGCAAACTTGCTGAGGGTGCACTCTGTCCCTTCCTCCAGGTCATTGAGGAATACATTGAACAAGACTGGACCCAGGACTGAGCCCTGGGGGACACCACTAGCCACAGGCCTCCAGCTAGACTGTGCCACTGACCACAACCCTCTGAGCTCGGCCATCCAGCCAGTTCTCCATCCACCTCACTGTCCTGGAAGGCTTGGTCAAGCATGATTTCCCTTTGGTGAATCCATGCTGACTCCTCCTGATCACCTTCTTGTCCTCCACATGCTTAGTGAGGATCACCTCCAGGATCACCTTTCCAGGGATGGAGGGGAGGCTGACAGGCCTGTAGATTCCTGGCTCCTCCTTCTTACCCTTTTTGAAGACTGGAGTGACATGGGCTTTCTTCCATTCGTCAGGCACCTCTCCTGTTCTCCAGGACCCTTCAAAAATGAAGAAGAGTGGCCTAGCGATAACATCCACTTCTCTAAGGGAAGCAGGTGGGACTTGGGGCACAGGAGCTATAACACTCAGCTACAGAGGCGAGTGGAAAAGGGTTCGATGTTAACAAGAGCGAAGTAGGTCCCCAGGGGCTGATGGGAGAACTGGCCGGGCTGGGGAGGGGAGGAGGAGGGTTGTCCACACATGTCCCGTACCAGAAATCCTGCCTTTCCTACACATCCAGGTTTCATTAGGAGACCCTCTGAATCAATAGGAATCCAGCAATGTGGATAACAGGGATTCTCGGGGCTGAAAAAAGAAGAAAACTGTGAAAGCCAGCATCCGATTTTTTTTTGGTCGCTCATTGAAATCTTCCTCTTGTAAGCGCCCTCCTGAGAGCTCTCCACTAAGCCTCACAAGAACTGAGACCTCAAGAAAATGCTGGGGAGTGGCATGGCTTGTTAGGGCTTCTGACCTTTTAATCCCCCCTCGAGTGTATGTGGTGCTGAGCCCATGAACCTCAGATACTGAGAGGGAACTGAGAAAAACACTGAAGAAGTTAAAGTCAGAATTAAATCCCAAGTTTCGGGGAGTGTTAATGGGTCCCCCTGAGGACCATTACCAACAAAGCCTCCCAGGGGCTGAGGAGAGCAGAAAGTTGGAGGCACTTGTTACAGGTTGGCAAAGGAAATGTGCAGGTGGCTGTGACACCAAGTCCACCTTGCTGTGTGTTATCAGACAGCATGGGCCAGCACTGACACCCAGCCCCTGCACAGGGTGGTGCTTTCGCTCCGACTTGGCTCAGGGCTCTTTGTGGGGGCAGGGAGAGGGTGGGGGTGTGCAAGGCTTCGTGCAGGATGAGACAGCACCTCCTGGGCTCTCTGAGGGTGGGGACGTAATGAGGACCTGGGGCCGTCAGAAACACAGTGTCTCCTTGGCCTCAGTGGCAGACACCAGAGAAAGCCAAGAGCACAAAGACCTCCGCCCTGTCGGAGGCTTTCAGCCTTGGCAGTGCCCTCAGTCGTCTCCACCCCAGGCTGCCCTGTGCTGTCCCCCTCCTGTGTCTGTGTCCCTGCAGCCTGTAGACACCCAGCCTGCTTCCCCACTTTGCTCTCCCCCAGCCATCTGACCACCTTTACTGATGGCTCTCTGCCCTCTCTTGCTTTTCATCCAGACACAAAGCCAGGGGCTCCCCACCGACTCCCTCTGGGTGTCCTGTTGAACCACAGCACAAGTGACATCCCAGTTTCCAAAAGTTCAGCCTGAACTTCTCATAATGTATCTCATAATTGTTTTGTCTCTTTCTCCTTCTCTTGCTATTTCCTATTACCAAGAAACTCTCCATCACCTCTGAAACCACCCTTCAAGCACTCACAGGCTCCTACTGGAATGCCCTTAGCCTCCCCTTCACCAGGCTAAAGAAGGCCACATCCCTCAGCCCCTCCATACAGGCTTTGTGCTTCAGGACCCTACCCCCATCTTGGGAGACCTCCCCTGGACCTTCTCCAGGTCCTCCCCATTCCTCCAGCACTGGGCAGCCCACACGGGGACACACTCTTCCAGACGTGGCCACACCAGTGCTGAGTCAAGGGGGATGGGGACTGCCCTTGCCTGGGTGGCCATGGTCTTCCTGAAGCAGCCCCATATGCAGCTGGCCTCATTAGTGCAAGCATGCACTGCTGGCTCCTATGGCATCCCTTGTCATGTCCAGGCCCTTCTCCTCAGGGTCACTCCTCTGACGGTCAGCTCTCAGCCTGTCCTGATGCACAGCGTTTTACAGAATCACAGAATCACAGAATCGTTTAGGTTGGAAGGGACCTCTGGAGATCATCTCGTCCAACCTCCCTGCTCAAGCAGGGTCACCTAGAGCACATTGCCCAGGATCACATCCAGACGGCTTTTGAATATCTCCAGCGAAGGAGACTCCACTACCTCTCTGGGCAACCTGTTCCAATGCTCTGTCACTCTCACAGGGAAGAAGTTTTTCCTCAGGTTCAGATGGAGCTGCCTGTGGTTCAGTTTGTGCCCATTGCCTCTTGTCCTGTCGCTGGGCACCACGGAGAAGAGGCTGGCCTCATCCTCTTGACACTCCCCCTTCAGATACTTGTACACGTTGATGAGATCGCCTCTCAATCTTCTCTTCCCCAGGCTGAACAGGCCCAGCTCTTGCAGTCTTTCTTCATAGGAGAGGTGCTCCAGCCCTCTAATCCTCTTGGTAGCCCTCCGCTGGACTCTCTCCAGGAGTGCCATGTCTCTCTTGTACTGGGGAGCCCAGAACTGGACACAGTACTCCAGGTGAGGCCTCCCCAGGGCTGAGGAGAGGGGCAGGATCACCTCCCTCCACCTGCTGGCAACACTCTGCCTAATGCACCCCAGCATACCATGGGCCTTCTTGGCCACAAGGGCACACTGCTGCCTCATGTTTAACTTGTTGTCCACCAGCACTCCCAGGTCCTTCTCTGCAGAGCCACTTTCCAACAGGTCAACATTTCCTCCCCCATGCAGGACTAGCCGCGTTTCCTTGCACAACTTCATGAGGTTTATGTTGGACAAAACCCCAAGTTTCTCAAGGCCGCTCTGGACTCAGGCTCCTTTGTGTCAGCTCTTAATGTGCGTGTACAGATGGCTCGTCCTGTCTTGCTGTGCCTCTGACAGGATAACAGCATGAGGCATTGCGGGACACTGTGGATAATAAAAGGAGGTGCTAGTTTAACGGAGCTGCTGACAAAGGTAGAAATCACCACGGACACCATCTCAGAGAGGCCCAATGAATGTACAAAGGAAGTATAAGCAGGGCCAGTGGAGATTAGGAAATAGGTGTGTGCTGACTGCATGGGCGGGCATCAGGATGGTAAAAGAGAACACCTTGTCAGGTGGAAAAGAGGGCATAATGCAATAAAAGGTGAAGGAAAAGAAAAAAAAAAATCAGTGCTCACTGCGGGTACCTGCAAAGCACTCCTGAATCTGAATGACACTAACCAGAGCAGGACAAGAAACATGCAGTTGATCTGCTCCTACTTCTGTCTGACACACTGCCATGGTCACAGGGAAGCTGCAGTTTTCTCCCTGTGGTCAACATGAGAAGACACAGGGTGGAAGAAAATGCAAAAGGATTCATGGTGGAAGGGGCCTCTGGAGGTCTTTAGCCCAATCTCCTTCCCACAGCAGGGTCAACTATCAGATCCTACCAGGTTGCTCAGGGCTTCGTTCATTTAGGACTTGAAAACCTCTGAGGATGGAGATGGCACAACCTCTCTGGGCAACCTGCCCCAGTGTTCCACTGTCTGCAGGGGTAAAACATTTTTGCTTATCCCCAGCCTGAACCTCTTGTTTCAGCTAATGCCCATTGGGCCTCCTCCTCCTGTCGTGTACAACAATGAAGGGCCTGCCTCCATCTTCTTGACGACCTCCTGGTGGGTATGGGCAGGCTGTTCTTAGGTCTGCCCAAAGCCTCCTCTTCTCCAGGCTCAACAACTCCAGCACCCTCAGCCAGTGCAATCACCCCCATGCCACGTCTCTCTGCATGTGTCACACTCATTGGGCATCGTGTTGTAATGTGCAGGTGTTGTAGACTGTGAAGAGGGCCTGTTCTGGACAAGCAGTCCCTCATAATTAAACCTTGACCTGAAAACCTTCCAGGCCCAAGATTGATTTTTCTCCCTTAAATCCAATTTTAGCTGCACTTGTGTCAGCTTCGTACTGTTGCCTCTCATTGTCCTGCCAGGAATCTCTGTAAAGAGCCCTGGTTCTTTACTGGTGGGAAGCTTGAGTTGGGAAGCTGTGATGAGTTTCCTCCAAAAGTCTTCCCTTCTCCAGGCTGAACAAGGCCTGAACTCTCAGCCTCTCCTCCCAGGGCAAGTGCTCCAGCCCCCAAACACCTTGAGGTTCTGACACTGAACTCACTCCATGTCATCAACAGCGTTCTTCTCCAGGGGGGCCTGAATGGATGATGTATCTAGGTGGGTTCGGATAAGTGCTGAGTAGAGGGGCATCATCACTTCCGTCTTTCTCCTGGCTGTGCTCCTGTTCATGCAGCCCACAATGCTGTGGCCTCCGTTGCTGCCAGGGAACACTCTTGCCTCACATCAAGCTCGCTGCCCACAAAGACCGCCACGTCCTTTTCTGCAGAGCTGCTGCCCAGCCAGAACTCCCCAGCCTGTGTCACTGCAGGATGTTGGTCTATCGCAGGTGAAGATAGGGCATTTGTCCTTGTTGCATTTCACAGAGTTCCTGACAGCCCATTCTTCCCACCTGCCAAGCTCCCTCTGAAAGGCAGCCCTCAGGCACATGACTGTTCTGCCCCATTAGCTGTCATCTGCAACTGGGATAAGAGGTGTGTCCTCCAGGCCACTGATGAGCCTGTCAGACAGGTTGGGTTGCAGTGTAGACCCCTGCACCCTCCACTTGTCACTGGCTTCCAGGTAAAGCCTGACCCACTCACAAAAACCCTCTGAGCTCCATCATCCAACCACTTGGTTTTTCACCCATCTGAATGTCTAGCCAGCCTGCTGTAAGGCCTCCCTTGGATACAAGAATGTTGGGGGAGACAGTGCCAGAAGTCTGGCTAAAATCATGGTGAATGACATCTCCTACTCTTTCTTCTCCCACAAGTACAGGTCTTTTATCACAGAAGGCAATCACGTTGGTCTGGAATTATTTATGTTCAGTAAATCCGTGCTGACTATTTCCAGGCACCTTCGTGTACCCAGAAATGTGATCCAAGATGGATAGCTCCAGGACACACTCCTCACTCAAGTGAGGCTGAACGGCCTGCAGCTCCCCGGCTTGTCCTTGTGGCCTCTTTTGAAGATAGGCACAACATAATCCTTTTTCCTGCACTCAGCCCTCGGGCACTGTGGGTTGGTATTCTCGCCTGGAGTCCTGACTCTACTACGCACAACAGCCCAGGAGACTCTGCTGGTGAAGACTGAAGCCAAGACGACGTTCAGTTCCTCACACCTATCTCCATCTGCTGTTCCTAGATTCCCTGCCCCATGCAGCAGTGAGCCCACATTTTCCTTCTTTACTCTTTCACTGTTACTGAAGCAGCAGCAGCTCTCCTTCAGGCTCGTGACATCCCCTGCGGGGGTCGATGCTAGGGCAGCTTGGGCTTCCCTAACACCATCCCTTCTTCACTGGACAGTATTTCCAAATTCCTCCTTTGCAGCCTCTCCTTTCTTCCCCTATCCTTGTGTTGCCTTGTGGCCCTGGAGCTCAGGCCTGAGCTCCCTGTTTAGCCAAGCCAGGGTCCAGAGATGCCTGCCAATTTTACAGACTGTCAGTATGGAGCTTTGTTGTGCTTTGTGGGTGCTGTCCAGGTAGGAAAGCTGAGGTGCGCTGAGGCACTTGCCCAGCAACCCCTCCAAAAGGACATGGCTTTCCTATAGGTCCCATGCTGCTTCTGCAGGAGACATATGGCTGTCTGGGTTGCCCCAGGAACCTGACCTGGACTGCAGGCCTACTTTTGTCATTAAATCAAGCACCTGCACTGCACTACATCAGCTGTTTGCAGTGTAGGGATCTGCTTGTGTCTCAGCTTAAGAATGAGTGGAGCTCTAGTCGTAGTAGGCATCTAGTGTCCTTTCATATGGCCTGGGAAATTCCTCAGCTGGCCCCCACCTGGGGTTCTAGAAGGATGTAGGTCTCATAGTTGCTCCATCAGAGCCAGCAGACACTGGCACATGCCTTGCACCACCTCTGTCTCTTCAAATGTCACCAGGTGTTTGTGTGTGAGCAACTGACTCCCACCCTCCATCTCTAGTGGTTACAATGGCAGCGTAGACAAGGGGCTTACCTGCAGGCAGCCATGTTGTGCACACTTCAGCTTGGGCAAGGGGAATCCCACCTCCTGTGTGTTTCTGGAGTTCATGGGAGAGAGCTGAATCCAACCCCATCCCAGGGATTTCTAAAACCGTCATGCCATGCCCAGATTGACTCATCGGAATCAATACCTGAACCATGCGAAAATGACCTCCCTCCTTGTCCTTGACTAGGTGTTCTGCCTATTTAAGAGATGGGAATCAGGTCTTCCAGAGTGGGACAGGTCCACCTCTTGCAAATAACCACCCTCTGATGAGACAAAATGCAATGCAGGAATCAGTGTTTACAAACTTCAGTGTTCAGAAAGGGACCATAGGTGATAGGATTTCAGTAGACTGCAGTGAACATTTCCCAGGAAGAGGGTGCACAAGCGACAGAGCAATTCATGCCTTAAGCTGGACCTCTGCTCCTGAGCGGGGCCAGGCTCCGGGGACCGAGGGAGCTGCTGGCAACCAGGCAGCATGGCCGAGAGACAGCTCTGGGCAGCAGCAGCTCCTCTGCCAAGAGCAGCGGGGCTCCGGGCACTGCCTGCTGCTGCTGCTGACAGGAGATGAGGCGAGAGGGAGAGAAGTGAGAGGCAGTGTGGAGTGGGAGGAGCGAGGAGAGCTCCTTGCGGGGGAAATCTGCACAGCCCTTTGCATGCTAAGTCTCTGGCTGCAGGGTAACTGCAGGGTAACTTGGATTCCCAAACCTTCACTCTTGGAGATCGCTAGGTCTGTGAGAAACTTCAGCAAACCCCTTCAACCCCACCTCAGCCTGCAGGCAGCCCCAGCAGCACCTTTATTGCTTCATAAGGGTTTTTATGACCTGCTCCTTGGGACCTGTGAGCACAGAGATACCCCTGCCCAGTGCCCTGTCCTGGCAGGTTTCTGTAGGGCAGAAGTGAGTGTGCAGAGGGTGGGATGGGGTCTGTGAAAACCAGCAGGGAAAAGACATTGGGAGAGAGCAAGAGCTCCCAGCAGAGAGAGCGCCAGGCAGCAGAGACGGGCTGGGAATGAGAGAGAACTGCTAACAGAAACATCACAGGAGGATGGGTTTGGGCAAGTGTTGATCAGTCCCTGCAAGGCAGACAGCTTTCTCTGAGCCAGCCCCGCATGTCTTCTCTCCCACCCAGCAGAGCCTCTGCCCTCACAGCCGTGGAGTCCAGGGCATGAGCCACCCGCTCTGCAGCCAGACCTGCAGCAGAGGAGAGGGGCATCTCTCCTGCCACGGGCCCCGTTTTGTGCTGCCCGACAAAGGGGCTGAGTGACTGCCCTGCAATGTCACCACCCAGCTGGGGAAGGTGAAGGCTTTCCCGACTGCCCATCTGTCCCTCTCTCCTTGCCTCCCGTGGCAGCAGGAGTGTAGTGTTGCTCCTTGTTTCCCCTCCTCTCCGTGCTGCCCTTGTTCTTCTCTCGGGTTCCCTGGGGTTGGTGGGTTTTCAGCTGCAGCTCAGACCCCTGCCCTGCGAGTTGTGCCACAGAGGTCTCTGCTTGGGAGTGAGGTGTCTGCAGCCCCCTTCTGACCCGTGCAGGTCCAGGAAATGCAGTGGGTGGGGAGGGGAGTGGAGCTGACTGTCCTGTAAGGAGAGCCCATCTGCAGTCCTAACAGTCCTTGGACCATTTCCCTGTGGTGTCCTGGCAGGCTTGGGGCTGCCCTCCAGAAGGGCACCGCTGCCTCATACCACCATCTCTGTGATGTGTGAGGGAGCTGTGAAGAATCTTCAGAGATGCTGGGCGTATGGAGATGGTGTTGGGAAGCTGTATGTGGGCAGCTGAAAAGAGCCGTGTGTGTGCTTGGCTAGAAAGGGGAGTGTGGAGACGTCGCTCTGGTGCCCTGAGGAAGGGAGAGAAGGTTGGAGACCCACACTTGGGACCTGGGCTCGTCTGCTCTCAGCAGGGGCTAGATTCTTTTTTGGGCAACAGATGAGAGTGACCATCCTGCAGCTCAAAGAGCTGCAAACACAGGACAGCTGAGAACAAGACTAATAGACAGACAAGCTGTCCTCCCTCTGCACCCGGGGACAGGGAATTGGTCTTTCTCAGGAGTCACAGCAGAAACGCTGAGACTTCCTGCCTTTTGAGGAAGACTGCCCAGGGGGCACAGGGGCATCTCACAGAAAATAAACATTAGGAAGAAATCCCTAAAGCTCTGTTCCTCAACCCTCATTCTTCAGAACAGGTGGTGAAGATGCTGAAATATTCCTTCCACCTGCCCAGTGGCTTTCACCTGACAGACCTTGTGACTGTCAGAGCTAGTCACCCCCACTCCCATGTCCCCACTGCCCTACAGCAGGATGGACAGACTGCCCTGGAGCCCATGGGCAGAGGCCTCTGCTCCTCACAGCACACTCCGCCAGTGCACAGGGGAGCTCAAGCAAGGCAGCTGCACACACATGCTCTCCGTGAAGAGAGAGGCAGTACGGGGGGTTGGATGAGAACTGGAACATTTCAGGGTTTCTTGAAAAGCATCTCCTAACTTCTCCATGTCTTTTCTTCTTTGGACAGTCCCACATGCCTGGAGGGAGCAACATGTCCAACAGCAGCTCCGTCACTGAATTCCTCCTGGCATTCGCAGAAACCCGGCAGCTGCAGCTCTTGCACTTCTTGCTCTTCCTGGGCATCTACCTGGCTGCCCTCCTGGCCAACGGCCTCATCATCACCGCCATAGCCTGCCACCACCGCCTCCACACCCCCATGGACTTCTTCCTCTTTAATCTCTCCCTCCTCAACCTGGCCTCCATCTCCACCACTGTCCCCACATCCATGGCCAATTCCCTCACGGACACCACGACCATCTCCTACTCGGGATGCGCTGCCCAGGTCTTCCTGGTTTCCTTCTTGTTTGGAGGAGAGATTTCTCTTCTCACTGTCATGGCCTATGACCGCTACGTTGCCATCTGCAGACCCCTGCACTACGGGACCCTCCTGGGTGGCAGCAGAGCTTGTGTCCAAATGGCAGCAGCTGCCTGGGGCAGCGGCTTTCTCAATGCTCTCCTGCACACTGCCAACACATTTTCCATACCTCTCTGCCAAAGCAATGCTGTGGGGCAGTTCTTCTGTGAGATCCCCCAGATCCTCAAGCTCTCCTGCTCACAATCCTGCCTCCGGGAAGTTGGGGTTGTTGTGGTTAGTGTTGGTTTATTTTTTGCATGTTTCATGTTCATTGTGCTGTCCTACGTACAGATCTTCACAGTTGTGCTGAGGATCCCCTCCGAGCAGGGCCGGCACAAAGCCTTCTCCATGTGCCTCCCTCACCTGGCCGTGGACTCCTTGTTTATCAGCAGTGCAATATTTGCCTACCTGAAGCCCTCCTCCCTCTCCTCCCCATCCCTGGATCTGGTGGTGGCTGTTTTGTACGCAGTGGTGCATCCAGCACTGAACCCCCTCATCTACAGCCTGAGGAACAAGGAGCTCCGAGATGCCCTGAGGAAAGTGATTGCATGGGCATTTTTCAGCAGTGCTAAAATTGCCTTTGCTCTCAACAACTGAATCCCAAACTGTCCCAAACCAGGACTCAGTTTTGTTTTTTTATTTTATTTTTATTATTACTATTGTTACTGTTATGATGATGATGATGAAATTTATTTGTTATCATTTTGCTACATAAATGCTTGCAGTTCACCCCGGTTTTAATGCCATGTCTCACCTGGTGGCCACGCAAAACTGTCTAACGCCAGGTCAGAGCTGGCTCCCTCACAGTATCTTGGTAATAAAGGCAGTTCTAGCCAGTGCCATGTCTGAAGGCTGGGTGCTTCTTCCAGAGCTGGTGTCAAATATAGGCCCAAGGAGAGCAGCCCACAAGGGCCTGCTGGGCAGCCTTGTCCATGGGGTCAGGAACAAAAAGCTCATCATCCTGTTATGATCTCTTAGACACCAAGGCATTTAGGATTGAGGAGTCCCCCCTCAGTGTCCAGTGACAGGGGAGATGAGGGATTGTCACTGTTGTACATAGCCGGGGCTGTCGCACATGTTCAGGCACAGTGTCAGATGTCCCTCCTTCTGGAGGGGAAGCTGGAGGTGCCAGGAGAGCACAGGGGCTCTCCTGGGACAGCGTGTGCCTGGGGTGGGCAGCGAGAGGAGCCTCACAAAATGAGAAGTCCCCCAAGGTGGAGTCCCTTAAAGGGAAAGCACGAAACGCAGGTATCCACAGGCACAGGAGGACTCTGCAGTCCCAGGAGAGGCAGTGGGGACCCAGCTGGCACGGGGCACGGGGCACGGGGCACGGGGCACGGGAGAGTGATTCATGTCATCGTTAATGAAATACCATGTGTTGGATCTCTGGAGGGATTAGAGGCCATGGATCCCCATTCGGTTGGGTCTGCTTCCCACCTGCACCAGCATGGCCAGTGCAGAGTCACCCCCGTGGCCCTGTGGCCCCACCGTCTGCTCGCTCTCCAGAGCAGCACTGCCAGCTCGAGACCCTGCGGGAGAGCAGGGGAAGGGGTGCAGGAACAGTTATTGAGGTCAGAGGAGGGATGAGGAGACATCAGAAGGAAGTGGAGCTGGGCTTGAAATGGTCTTGGAGAGAAAAATGCTGACATTTTATCCAAGACAATGGTCACACTGTGGCTACACTAAAGTGTGTTCACGTTGCAGAGCCAGAAGTCCTTGGTGTTCTGGCTTCCCGTATGGCCTGGGAAGTGGCTGAAGAAGGAATAACTCTCCCCACCTTCCCTGGTCATAGTGTCATCATCACTTTTGACAGGTGGCACCAAAAGGAAGGCTGGGACCCTGTGCCAGCACTTGTCTTGAAGGAAGCAGGACCCAGCAGCCAGATCAGTTTGCTGCTGTCCCTCAGGCCCTATCTCCAGCACACAGTCTTGAGACAATCTCCCCCAGGCCGCGTGGCTAGCCTTTACCCCAAAAGTCACCTCCAGACAGGGCTCTGCACCCAGCTGGAGGACTGGGCATCCAGCTGTGAGCCCTAGGAGAATGAGCCCCCTGCTGGGTCCTCTACAGGGCTAGCAGGGAGTATGCAGAGGAGGTCCTGGGAGCGTCTACTGGGCCTGTAGACCATCCTCATGCCCATGGAGACTCTCAAGCAGGGTCCCTCAGTGCAAAGATCCAGCCCAATTTGTTGTTGTGTGAACAGAGAGGAGAAACTGCCCCAGGAAACTCCTCACAGACCCCTTTCAGCACTGCCTTTCCCCACAGTCGTGGTGAGGAGTGACCTTTGCATGTGACCAGCTCCATCTCCCTGCTGGGCTCAGCCCCTGTATGGTGGGATGGCCAGTCCTGCCTGGCCTCTCTCCAGACCCAGACCCCAGCAGACCCTGGAGCATGGCTGTTTGCTTTCCTCAAGGTGGGCTGGGCAGGGGCTGGGGATGGGGGGGAGGTTGCAAAGCAGGAGGGCCGTGGAGGCCACGGCACCGAGGGCTGTTGGGGGGCCATGCTGGGGGGACGTCTCCTCACTCCTGAAGGCAGCCTATGCTGTGCGGTGCCTGCACAATGGTGCCATGGGGCCGCATGCCGGGCAGCAGGGCGGAGGCAGAGCAGGGGTGGGACGCAGACAGGAGCCACGAGACTGCTGGAATGTGACAAATGTCCGCAGCCCCCAGCGAGACAGGGCTGTGCTGTGTGGTGGCTCCAGGGAGGCCAAGGGGCACCGTGGTGGGAGGAGCAGGGTGGAGAGCAGCAGGCACAGGGCTCCCAGCAGCCCCTCTGCAGCTGAGAGGGAAGGAAGGAGGGAAGGAGGGAGAGAAGGAGGGGGAGAGGGAGGGAGGGAAGAGAGAGAGAGAAAAGGAGAGAGGGAAGGAAGGAGGGAGGGAAGGGAGGAGGGGGAAGGAAGGAAAGAAGGGGAGGGAAGGAAGGACGGAAAGGGAAGGAAGGCGGGAGGGAAGGAAGGCGGGAGGGAAGGCAGAAGGGGGAGGGAAGGAAGGAGAGGCAGAGGGAAGGAAGGAGGGGGAAGGAAGAAAGAAGGGGAGGGAAGGAAGGATGGAAAGGGAAGGCAGGAGGAGGGAGGCAGCAGCTCAGGGAGGGCGGGAGGGGAGGCCCAGCAGAGGCCAGGGCAGCCCTGGGGGCCCAAGGGCCGCTGTTGCTAGGCAGCACCGGGGGCGGGGGGCAGGAGGAGGCCACGTGACCTGCAGCTGGTGCCGTTGCCAGGCAACGCCGGGTGGGGCTGCAGCAACCCTGGGGGAGGGATCCCGGCCCTGAGGTGGGGGGGTGAGGGGGGCAGGTGTGGGGGGGCAGCGTGTGGGGCTGGGAGAGGTGGGGAGCCAGGCCCTCCGCGGCCCCCGGCCCCGCTGCCCCGGCCGTCATGGGGCTGGGGGCCGCCGGGTCCATGGCCGCCCCCTGCGCCCGGCAGCCTCTGCTGCCTCCTCTGCGCCGCCACTGCTGAAAAAGCCCCCAACGTTTCCAGAGGTCGCGGTCACTCTGGAGCGGAACGATGGCGCACGCTGCTCACGTTAACGCCACCAGGCACCTCTGAGGCTGCTCTTTTGCAGCGCCCGGTTTCTGTGACCCTGCAACATGTCCTGCCCTTCTTCCCCAGCCAGAAGAAGAGCTGATGGCACTAGCGTCTTTTCTGGCGTGTCTCTCCTGATCCGTTCCCTGCTGTTGCGTGTTGGACCTGGTGACCTGGCACCTGCCCGAGACCCGGCCAAGGGAACCGCCCAGCTCCCAGCAGGGGCACAACCGGGAGCGGGTTTCGCTGGGTCTGCTTCTCGAGCAGCAATCGGGCAGTCGGAGGCCCGGGGAAGCACGACCCGGAGACCCTCCAGCTGGCTCTGGCCAAGAGTTGCCTCATGAAGGGAAGAAGAAATACGCCCGCTGGGTTTCTCCAGTGGGTTTTGGCGCGGCGGATAGGGCTCGCTTGCCTCCATCTTTGCGACAGCGCCCTGGAAAGGCGAGCAGAGGACCTGCGGTTGGCCCAGCACCAGAGGGAGGGCAGAGCCAGAGCCTCCGCGTCCTCCCAGCCAGTGTCCTCTCCTTCAAACCCCTTCAGCTGTCTGCCAGAGCAGTCACCTGTGCGATTCCCCGAACAGTTGCCCAGTTTTGCCTGGCTGTAAGGACAACCTGTCTTTGAGGTGCCTCTGTTGTTGTACGTAGCCGGCTGCAGTTGTGAAACATTTCTGCGGAAAAGGGACGTGAAGCGGCAAGCGGCACAAGGGAGGGAGCAGGAGCAGGGCTCTCCCCTGCCAGGGTGGGCGCCCGTCTCTCGTCTCTGGTCCCACCCTCTGTAGGCGTGCTCCGAGCACACACCGGGAGGGTATGGAGAGCTGACGGGTCCCCAGCTGGTGCGGCAGGGATGGGTGAGTCTGGCTTGAGTTCAGGGTTCAAGCAAGTCCTTCGCTGTTGAATGGGACCTTTGCGCTTGGCAGGTGGCAGTGAGCTGGCATCTGGCCGCCTAAAAAGCTACGCGCTGAGTGCTGTGCTGCTCCCTTGGCTGTAGCTGCTGCCGAATTGGCCAGGCCAATTGCCCCCTGCCCTGAGGAGCAGGAACGAGGGGCCTTCAGAGTGTCCTGCCTCCAGTCCTGCCCCCAGGGTCCCTCCCAGTCCCCTTTCCTTGGCAGAGGGTCTGATGTGAGTCTCTGCTGCCTACAGGAGGGCTCCAGGCTCGGCAGCATTTCCAGGTGACTTCATGGTTGTGTTCTTCAAGCAAGCAGCCCTCTCTGGGCAGGGCTGAGGGAGTGACTGCAAGCAAAGCCTCATGCTCCCCAGCACAAGATGGACGCAGCTTCTCAGCTTTGCCAGGAGAGGATGGAGAAGAGTTCCTCGGGCCAGGAGCAGCGCCATGAAAGCTGCATGTTCGCGCGGCAGTTCCTTGCTGGCCTGAGGCAGAGGCAAGCGCACGTTGGGAGGAGGGCAACCAGGGCCAGGAGCTGGAAGCTGCACCCCAAGCCAGAGGGGGCGTCCCAAAAATCAGCATTCTTCCTGCTGCCAGAGCTGAGGAGGGCAACCACTTTGTCCTCGGTCAGGGAAGTAGAAGAGCTGAAGGCCTGCTCCAACTCTGGAGTCTAAGCGAAAGGCAAAAGCTGTCGCAGCAAGGGAGGACACTGCGTTTATGCTGCTGTGGCTCCGTCAGGCTCAACCAGACTAAGGAGAATTCACACAAGCCCTTTATTCGGCACATGTCAGGAGGCAGTGCCTGCAGCAGAGGGGCAATGACGACCTGCCGCACACTCGCTCGCTCACGCAGGGGAAGCTGCTGGGCATGACGCAGGCTCTGCAGCACTCTCTGGGGTCGCCATGGGCTGAGCAGCCTGGGAGGGGAACTGCTGCTCTGGCTCTGCTCAAAGAGAGCTGTCTCACGGAGCAGGGCGCCACCTTCTCCACGCTCTCCGGAGCCGGTAGCACAGTGCTCCAAGGGTGAACCCTGATGGTGCCTTTTCCGCTGGAGCTCTCAGGAGCAGGATGGTCTGGTTTGCCAGAGACTGGATGCTGAGGCTGGTGTCACTCGGCATGCTTTGAAGGGCTGCAATACAAAGGAAGAGAGAAGAGATGAAAGCCCCGGGTGTGCGGAGACCCCAGGCATGGCCTCCGGACAGGGCCAAGCCCAACCAGCCCTTCCCATCGCCCGCAGGCAGCAGGGAGGCCTAAGAGATCAGCTGGCGAAAGATGCAGTTGAGAAATGCCCCAAGCGCCCCGGCAATACTCGCCCCCTCCCGGTGCCCAGCAGGGGATCAGTGCTCGCTCCCCAGGCTCTGCCCTCCTCCGTGCCGCAGCTAGCACCACGCTGCCCCCACTCACCCTGGCAGATGTCCTGCAGCTTCTCCTCGCTCGGGTCGCTCATGTGCCGTCCGACGAGCCCTAGGTGTACACAGCCCATGGCAAAGCCCGCTGTCAGCACGCAGCCCCTGGGCACGCAGGCCCTGCCTGAGGCAGGCAGGGCTCCGGCAGCCCCAGGGCAGGTTCTTGCTGCCAGCGCAGCAGCCGGGACTGGGGCCAAGCTGCCCTGGGACAGAGAGGGGCCCCACAGGGGCTGGGACTCACCGAGGAACCTGACGGCCGCCTCCCGCAAGGCCTCCTGTGGGCTCTCCAAGTAGGGCAGGCTCTGCCGCAGGTACTCCTCCGCTCTGCTCCTGTTCCTCTCCAGCTGGGCAGAGGGCGAGGGCGAGGGCTTGGGGCAGACCTTCCCCACGCAGCCAGGCCAGGCCCTCCTGCCAGGGCCGCCTCCCCTCCCTTCCCATGCCAGGACGTTCATGGCTCCCAGTCAGGAGCCGTATGGCACCGAGGTCTGGAGGAAGCAGAGGGCAGAGCTCTCCCCAGGCCGGCTGAGGTGCCCTAGTGCTCACCAGGCCTGGCTGGGCCAAGGGCTCTTTCCGCATGCTGGGGGCAGTGTGGGGACAGGGCCCTGGAGAAGAGCCCACCGGGGCAGGGTGCTGGAGGAAGGGGAGCGCATGTGCAGCTCCAGAGCCCGCAGCAATGGGTGTGGGTGTGGACAAGGGGGCAGGCCTTCTGCGGGCCAGACCTTGGGGGCTTGGGGCTGTCCTTACCAGGCACTCGCCAATCTGCCACGTCTGAGCTGTCTCGAGCAGGTGCCTGAGCTGCTTCCACTTCAGGAGCTTAGCAGCAGCGAGGAGAGCTTCCCGAGCGGCCTGCAGAGCAGCAGAGAGTGGGAGATGCCACTGCAGCGCAGGCAGGAGATCCTGCATGCCCCGCACCTGGGCAAGGCTCAGAGCCTTTCCCAGGCTGTGATGGGAAGCTGCATGTGGGGAGCGAGTTGGGCTTTGATGCCCTGGGCAGAGATGGGGGCAACCACCATCTCGGGGCAGCAGAAGAGAGCTCGCCAAGAGCCTGGCCCAGGATGCCTGCAAGGACAGCTGGGAAGCCCCGAGGGACGCTAGTGCTGGGGCCTTGCTGGGCAAACCAGGCCAACAGGAAAAGCACTCCTGGCCCCACACGAGCAACCACTGTGGCCACACACCTGCGCCACGCTTGAGATCTCCTCGTGCGTGTGGAGAAGCAGTGGGAGCAGGCTGCTGTGCACGTGCTTCCGGATCTGCCGTTTCTGGGGGCCCACCACAGTTGCCAGCACGTGCCCAAAGAGCTGGATGGCGAGCTCTCGCACACGGGTAGACTCCTGGAGGGAAGGAAGATGGGAGGACCTCAGCAAGGGCTGCTGCAAGGCTGTGGTGAGCAAGGGGGTCAGTGGGGCTGCTGTGGAGATGACTGCTGCTGACGCAGCCTCTGCACGGAGGAGCTGTGGGCCAGATCTGCCACCAGCACAGAATGGCCCCAGCCCCAAGACGCGCAACACAGTGGCTTTCTCTAACACGTGGCAGCCAGGGAGAGCCAAGCCGTGGAGGTGTCTGTGCCTGGAAGGGCTGCTCTGGCCCTGGCCACACTCCCACCAGTCACCTCCTGGCTGACTCGCAGAGGAGCTCCCTGGGTAGATGTGCCAAGGAGGAGATGGGGGCCGGCCGTCGGCAGCAGCTCCTGGGCACATCCCACCTGCTGACGGTCCCCAAAATGCGCTGCCCTGGTGTGAACCCCCTGCCTGGGCCATGCACCTCTGCCCCACAGCCACGGCAGCAGAGCCCCCGCCTTTCCCACCAGCCTTACGTCATCAAAGAGTGGCCGGAGCTCCTCAGCAAGCTGCAGGGCGATGGGGTTGGCCTTCTTGCTGTCCAGGAGATGGAGCACGTGGCTGAGGATGGTGAGGGCCTTGGCACGGAAGGTGCTGTCAGCACCCGGCAGGTGCTCCAGGAGTGCGGGCAGCAGGCCTTGCAGACTTCTTGCCTACATGAAACAGAGAAGGCCCTTTGGGTGAAGCAAGGAGTGACTGCATTGGCACAAACGCTCTGGCTGTAGCAGCGACAGGACGGTGGGGGAGCTGGCAGCAGCTTCCCGAGCTCTCGATTCCTCCGCTGCCTTTCCCTCCGCTGCCTTACCCGCCACCTCCAGCCCCAGGCCACTGGCCTGACTTTGCCCGGCTGCCCCCTGCTCACTGTGTGGCGTCTCTCAGACAGCGTGACGAGGCCTGTGATGGCCATGTCGCGCATGGCCAAGCTCTGGTTCTGCAGATGCAATTGCAGGAAGCCCAGCACATCCTCATCAATCTCCTGCTCAAAGTCGGTGCAGTTCAGCAGCTGAAAGACAGCCGGCTGCAGAGTGAGCGACCGGCAGAGGCAGCAGGACTCCCCGCGTCCTCTGAACCATCTGCAGCCTGTCTGTCTTGGGCCTTTGTGAAGCGCTGGAAGGTAGAGAGCTGGCACCAAGGGTGCATGAGCTGCGAGTGGTTGTGAGCATCAGCCCGGCAGAAATGGCCTCTTGGCGGGAAGGAGGCCAGGCTGGGGTGACTGAGGGGAGTGCAGCTGCTGCGGGAGAGGAGCCCAGCTCCACCGACCAGCCACCCGCCCCTCTGCCCACGTGCCAGAGAGCCCAGTGTTTGCAGGCACTGCCCAGAGGCACCGCTCGCCACCAGGCCCACCTCAATGAAGACAGCCATGGCGGCGATCTCACGGTGTTTGTCTCCGCAGCTGAGTACCCTGACCACGTGGTCAAACATCCAGGCGCACTCATCGGCCGCGTTCATCCACAGCTCCCTGGTCGGGGAGGGGAGAAGGCACTGTGGGCACGGAGCTGGGCAGGCAAACCTCTTTGGGTGTGCGCCGCCACCCCGAGCCATCATCCTGCAGGCCAGGTCCTGCAGGGCAAGGTCGTGGGTGTACTCAGCCCCAGCAGCCGGTGGCGCTGGCTCAAGGAGCGGCGGTGGCCTTTCGCCACCACACCTTGTGAGGAGAAACCTGGCGTCTCACCCACTCAGGCTTATTTTGGTGAGAGAGCGGAAAAGCGCCCTTCCTACACCAAAGCTGTGGCCTTCGGGCACTCTGTCTCCAGGGCAGAAATGCTGGGGCAGACGAGGATGAAGAAGGCTCTCACCTAGTCAGCAACGTGACTCCTGTGTGGTAGGTCTCCTTGCTCATAAGCATGTCCCAGCCACCCTGCCTCTCGATGGAGTCAGCCAGATGGGCATAGTCAGCATGGCAGAGCAGAGCTTTCATGGCCTGCACCGCGCTCCTGTGTGTAGAGCAAAGGCGGGTCGCACACGGAGGCCAAGCCCGGGCTCTGCGCGCATGGGAGAGACTGGGGAAGAGGGACGGAGCACCTGACGGGGCTGCCTGGAGGACACTTGTTCTCCTGGCCACACATCTGGCTGTAGTCTTGGAGGTCCTGCAGGGTGTACTCCAGGCTGAAGAAGGTCTGGAAGAGCACTGCTAGGTAGAGCTGGGGGAAAATGAGCTGCACTGGCTCTTTGCTGGCGGGCAGCAGGAGGATCTCGTTGAGGGCCCTGATTGCCTGCCAAAAACACCAGAGATGGGTCTGGCTGGAAAGAGATCACCTAAGCCAAGGCAAGCCAAGGCTCCTGTTTGCAACGGTGGCAAACGAGTCTTCTTGAGCCACAGGGCAGGTCCCCCTGGCAGGCCTCGTGGACCCCGCAGGTGGTCCTGGGCTCCTGGCCCCAGGCTGGGCCCCATGGGCAGGACTGAGTGAGGCCTGTGCTGGACACTCACAGTCAGCGGAAGGATGTAGCTGTCCTTTGGCATGTTGCTGTCCCGCCTGAGCAGTGGCTGGTCCCAGAGCCAAGAGAGCAGCTCCTTCAGCACCTCCTCTGCAGGGGAGTGCTCGGAGACCAGCGTCCTCCACATGGCCCCGGCGACGCTGCAGACGCAGAGCATGCTGTCGGGGGGGCTGCCTTGGCCACAGCTCCTTGGCCTGCGATAGCCCCGGAGCTGTCCTCAAGGCTGGCAGACCCCGTACCTGTCACACAGCAGGGAGGTGTTCAGCAGGCTCTCAACCACCTGATCAGGCTCCAAGCGGGCCATCTGGAGCAGGGCGTTGTTCAAGATGGCCTGGAGCGACGCCTCCCTGATGCCCATGAGGTTCTCATAGATGCTGCTCACCACCTCCGGCACCTGGAGGGGACAACACGGGTAAGAGTGGGACCGCCACAGGAGCGTAGCAGTTGCCTCAGGGGCCACTGAGAACTGCTTCCTTCCCGTCGCTCTTTGCTGGCCTCAAAGGCTGCCGGGTGCCTGAGAGCCCTGGCCTCCGCTCAGGGGGCTCAGAGCCCCGAGGGTGCAAGCCCAGGGCAGTGCGGCTACAAGCTGCTTACCCTGTCCAGCTCCGAGTCGGGGTCTCTCAAGACCGCCTCCATCATGCGGGCAACCACCTCGGTATGGGAGACCCTTGGTTCTGTCAGGCCCTTGATGGTGGTCAGGAGGAAGTGGGTCCTCTCGGAGGGGAAGAGAAAGCTCCCAAATATCTGTGGAGGGAAAGACACAGGGTGGCACCGTGCGTGCACCCCGAGGAGCAGAGAGAGTGGCTCCAGGAGTGGAGAGAGAGTTGGAGCAGGGCTGGCACAGTGCCCCCGGGCAAGCCGGGCGCAGGGGCTGTGCTGGGATGGGCTGAGGGCAGTGGGCAGTGGGCAGTGGGCAGTGGAGCTGCCGGGGTGCAGGTGGATGGCTGGGGTCAGGGTCACGGTGGGCTGGCCCTCCGGGGCCGCAGAGCTGGCGGGTGGCCAGGACAGCTGGAGCTGCTGCTCTGCCCCTGGGACAAAGCCTTTGGCTCCGCCAGGCTCAGGGAGAGCGGGACATGCCTCCGCCCGAGGCCTGGGAGGCTGCCGTGCCGGCTGCCCCCCACTGATGAGGGATGCGTTTGTTCCTGCAGGCATGCTGCCAGCCCTGTGGCCAAGAAGGGCAGCGAGGGAGGAGCTTCTCACCGTGCTCTCGGCAGTGGCGTTGCTGGGCCAGAAGGCGTTTGGGCCTTCCCTCTGCCACTTCATGTCTGGAGGCGTCAGATCCTCCTCTGCCATCTTTCTACCTGTGCAGGAGGAGAAACCCCGAGCAGTCAGGAGGAACGATGGCGAGTTGGAGATGGCGGACTGAAGGCATTCAGCAGAGCTGTGTGGCTTGCCGAGAGGGCCAGCCCAGCCCAGCTTCTCTTACTCTCGCGCAGCAGAATGACCCTGTAGAAATGGTGGAGAGCCTCTGCTGCCCCATGGCTGATCTCCTGGTCCTTCTCGGCGCAGCACAGCGTGAGGTGGCCCATCAGCTGTCCCAGGAAGTCCAAAGGTGTCTTTTGGAAGAGGAAAGGGCCGGCACTGCTTCCTCCACAGCTGGGCGAGTCCTGGGGGGAGGCAGGAAGGACCGGGAGCAAGGCTAAGCTGCGGCAGCTGGGACCAAAGCCCTGGGCGCCACGCAAGAGCGGGCCCAGGCCAAGGGCCACACGAGCCAAAGCCCTGGAGGCATCTGCCCAGCCCTGCTCCCAACAGTGAGCAATGGGGTGCGGAGCCGTGTGTCCTAGCCTGCCCGCCCCTGCCCTCTGCCAGTTCTGTTGCCCACTGCTCCCGCTGGCCGCCTTGTCTGCAAGAGCACATCAAGCCACGTGCCCTCTCCTCCCGCCTGAGAGGAGAGTTGCCCACGGCCT
The DNA here is from genome assembly GCF_040807025.1 of Struthio camelus. Lineage (NCBI taxonomy): Eukaryota > Metazoa > Chordata > Aves > Struthioniformes > Struthionidae > Struthio > Struthio camelus. Next base: position 633,007 of record NW_027182752.1, on the reverse strand, counting down.
GCAGCCACCCACTTACCTCCAGCAGAGAAGAGCTGCCCAGGAGCTGACTCAGCCGCACAATCCTCCCCACGGCCCTCTGGCGCTCAGCCACCCTCTGGGACGCTGTCAAGGGCAGCAGCACCTGAGGAGACCAAAGCCGCTGGTCGGCGCTGGGTCCTGACGGCCACTCCAGGAGCAACAGCTCCGCTAAGCACCCGGCAGGGTTTCTGCCTCTGCTGCCTTCCGTGCGCTCCTCCAGATGTGGCCCTGCGTCCCCTGCTTGTGCCCAACTCCTGGCCCCGCTTTGGTGCAAGGGATGGCTTTTTGGGGCGAGGGGCAGAGGGGCTGAGGGGCAGAGGGGCAGGGCCGTGCTGGTATGCTGGCGGGGGAAAGGGCTCTGACTGCCACCAGGAGAGACACCCGGCTCAGCCAAGAGCATGGTGGGGCCCCTCCCTGGCTCCCCACGGAGAGCTGGGCCCTCCCCACAGCATGCTCTCTGCACCTGGTCTCAGGCAGGGGTGGCCCCTCGACTCGAGAGGGCCCCTTCCCTTTGGGGTGAGGACCAAGCCCTGCCACCACCACCACCTCCCCACCTCCACACTCGCTCTTTGCAAACAGCAGACCTCCAAGATGTTCTGCAGCTGCTGGAGACCGGAGGCCTGCGACTCGAACACCAGCACCTTCAGCAGCTCATCCAGAGCGTCCAGGGCCTGCAAGGGGGCAGAGGGTGGGCACCCCTAACGTGGCCAGGAGGCTGGCTCAAACTCCTGCTGCCCGAGGCCGGCACCTACCGGAGGGTAGAGTGAAGCATCCAGGCTGGGCATCTGCTCTTGGGCAGGAAGAGAGAAGATGCTGGTGATGCAAGTGCGGAGCAGCCTGCTGTCCTGGGTGTCCTTCAGGAAGGGCACCTCTTTGCTGAAAGGAGAGAGAGGTGCCTGTGGGGCGCTGGGGCAGGGAGCGGTGCCCCGACGCCCCGGGAAGGTGGAGGCAGCCCCGGGGGGTGGCAGTGCCTGGGGTGGCAGCCATCAGAGGTGGGGAAGCCCCACGGGGAGGCCCCTCCTGCCTCTCCCACGACGCAGACCCAGGGGCCAAGGACAGCGCTGGCAGGTGGGGCACGACGGCCGCTCCATCTCCTGCCTCTGCCTTCAGGGGAGAAGCCCGCGGACACCCCTCTGCTCTCCCGCCTGCCCCCCCGGGGCAGGTACCTGATGGCGGCAACGGCCAGCAGGGCTTCCTGCCGCACCCTGGAGTCCAGGCGGTCGGGGGGCTCTTGTTGCAGCAGCAGCTGGGGAGCAGAGGCGGCGTGGGGCACGGCAGTTGCCAGCCCCCCGCCAGCGGTGGGCAGCACCCGGCAGGCGCCCCCACCCCGCAAGCAGCGCCCAGGCCCGGCAGCCCCCCAGCAAGGAGGGCTGTGCTGGCGGGGGCCTGCCCACCCTTCCCCGCGTCCGGGTGCCCGAGTGCTGGGCTCGCCCGGGCGGCTCTGCCCCCTCCCACAGCCCCTCCGGCTGCCGCCTCACCTCCATCTTCTCCGCCAGCTCGCAGAACCCAGCCAGGTACCTGCCCATTGCCTTGGCTTGGCAGAGGGTGTGGATGGAGGCCAGAAACCTCAGCTTCTGTGCCTCGTCCTGACCGCCGGGGACAAGAGAGACCAAGAGGGCAGGTGAGAGGGCAGAGGCCCCGCCGGCTGCCCCCTGGCGCCCAGGGGGAAGCAGCAGTAGCGCAGGAGGCCCCGAGCAGCAGCTGAGCCCAGCCCAGAGCCCTCCCTGAGCCTGGGAGCAGGCAGCGAGCACGGAGGCAGCCGGCTGGGAGCTGCAGGCAGCGCCGGGCGGACAAGGGGCCTCGTCACCTGTTCGGGGCCCGTGGGAAAGGCCTGGAGATACTCCAGAGCTTCCTGCTCCTCTCCCTCCAGCTCCAGGAAACAGGCAGAAGAATCGGAGTCTGCGGGAGGAAGGGAGCGGGGAGAGCAGTGGGCGCTGGCAGGAGGCCGAGGAGCGAGCGGTGCCCTCTCTTCGGCGCCAGGCCTGCTCGCGCGGGCGCAGCGAGCCCCAGCCCGGGGCACGGATGCCCCGCCGCAGCCAACCGCCCCCTGGCAGGGGGGCAGCGGAGGTGCCAGCCCCGCGGTGCCGCTGCCTCACCTGGCCGGAAGGTCTGCGGCACGCCCAGCTCTTGAGTCTCGGCCTGGGAGCTGCTCTCGCTGAAGGCGCCGCCCTGGTCCTCCCAGGCCAGGAAGGGAGTGCTGGGGCGCCCGTCCTCCTCAAGCACCAGCATGGGCTTGCCGGGGTCGGTGTCATCGAGGCGCAGGAGGAGGTTGCTGGTGGCTCCCGCCTGCTCCCAGGCCGCAATGAGCGCCCTGAAGGCAGCATCCTCCTCCGCCCAGGGGATGGGGTTGTGGCTGGGGGATCGATGCTCCGCCATGCTGCAGAGCCGAGGAGAGGCGTGAGAGAGGGCCAGGGGTGCCCGCAGCGCGGGCTGGCCCCAGCTCTCCTCGACGGCCTCGGGCAAACGCCTCGGCACCACGGGGCTGCCCGGGGGAGGCGCAGGGAAAGACGTGGCAGCGCTCAGGGGGCTCCTCGGCCAGCCCAGCACGCTCCTGCCCTTTCCCGTCTCTGTCCTCCCGGACACTGCGGGAGTGAGGCCGCAGCACTGTGGGGTGTCACAAAGGGAGGTCACAAAGGGCGGCATCACTGCCCCACTGCCCTGGGGAGGGGCAGGGCGCGTCCCCTCTGGGTGGCCCGGGGCCCCACTGGTTTGCCCTCCGCTTCCCTCAGGACCCCTCCATCTCCCTTCCCCAGTGCCCCAGGGCCCTCCAGGTGCCTCTGGGTGCTTTCCAGCCACTGCACGAATCACGGCTGCGAGCCAGAAAGCCTGCATTAGCAAACACTGCCAAAGCTCTAGTTTGGGTCGATGGGCAGCTCCTGCGTCGGGGCACGAGGCTGCGGGAGCTCCTGAGGTTGCTGCAGAGGAAGGAGCTGCAGCTGCACCAGCACCAGCTCCTCCTGTCAGCCCGGGATCTCTCAGCAGTTGCCCCAGCCATGCCTGAAGCACTTGGGGAGGTCTGGGGCTGCCAGCGGTTGCCCATCGCACAGGCTGGGCCTCTTCGGCAGGGAAGGGCTCAAAGGCAAAGCCTCCCTCCCTAGCCGTGCTGGCGCTCTGACTGCTAATTTGGGGGCTTAGGGATGAGGGCTGATGAGGAGCTGGAAAGGCCGGTGCAGGGCCATGGAAAGAGGTGTGAAGCAGCCCTTCGGGGTCCTTCTCGGGGAATACTTGCTGGTCAGCTGTGTGCATTAGGCTGGCTTGCTGGCCTTACCAGGTCAGGCTGCTGCCTTCTCCCCGCAGGGCCCTGGCCTGGGCCACCAAGGCTTCTCTGAGTCCTAAAGGAAGTGCAATAGGCAACAAGGTTGCACCAGTTTCCTGCTCTTTCCCTGCTTCAAGGCTTTAGGGAAGGCGGTAGTCCATCACACCTCCTTGTGTGTGCCCCACTCCTCCTTGCTAGCTCCCTACTGGATTTAGCTAACGGGCCGCATGGCTGGCACGCAAAGAGCCACCGTAGTTGCCCCAAGTGGGGAAGCTCTGATGTGTGCAACATTAAAACCCAGTGCTTCTGAAGAAAGCCTTAAGGGCCCAAATGCCAGGATGTGCCCTCTGAAGGGCAGGTGTCTGGTCGTTCTCCCCCGAGGTCCCCTGTCCCTGCTTTCAGCTCTGGTAGACTTCCTGTTTGTGCTTGAGGTTTGCCAGGAGCTCCTTGTTCCTGCTGCCGGCCTCCTTTGCTTGATGGCCTGCTTTTGGGCTGGGCCATTATGGAACTTGGAGGAGAGGATGCCTGAATATGAGCCAGCTCTCTTGGACCCCTCTTCCCTCCAGGGCCGTGCCCCATGGCAGTCTCCCAAGCAGGTGCCAGCACCGGCCCAAGTCTGCTCTCCTGAAGGCCAGGGCTGCGATTCTGCTTTTGGCCCTGCTCCTTCCTCGCCGGAGCTCTATGTAGAGCCACAACATTAGCAAAGGCTATGTTGTCAGGAGACTTCCCCAGAGGCTTTCCTGAAGGTCTGGGAAGGACTGCAGTTGTGTTGCATGGCTTTTGAGATATTCGAAGTCAGCTCTCAAATCTGCCGCCTGCCAAGAAGGTCATGTGGTGTTGTTTCCCAAGTCCTGATTTCACAGCCCGCTCCAGCACAGACTTGCAGCCCATGCCTGATCCACACCAGAGCAACAACGTTTGTGAAGGTGCTGCAGCCTCACACCTCATCTTCCAGGAGTTGTTTATGGAGCAATCTCAAATGCCTTAGAAAGCGTTCTGACTAGAGAAAGGCTTTTCTGTGCCTCTTTCCCTCTGAATGCAAGCCCACAGCACCAATAGCCAGCTGACACCACCAATGTTTTTCACACGACACTGTCCATTTGCAGGGAAGTCCCAGGCCTCTAGCAGCCGCTCCCTAACAGCGGGATTACTTGCCAAACTTGTTCTTTCACTTCTTCCAGTTGGTGCTGCTTGCTCGGCTTCTGCAGAGCTAGCGGCCAGTTCTCCTCAAAGTCAGCTGAGCGGAGTCTTGGGGGGATATTTCAGGCAAGGCTTTGGACGCTCGCATGGAGACCACCCAGGCTGTGACTCGAGGTCATCAGCAGGCAGCTTGGTGTCAGCGACCTGCCTTCGAAGGATGCCCATCACCGCTGACAGAGTGCCTACCAGGGAAATTGGCATTAGGCTAGCAAGAGGACCTAGCTCTTGTCTACCTCCTGGTCCCCCAGCAATCTCGGTGTGCCTCCCTGGAGGGGAGGCAGAGGAAGAGGATGAAGCGCGTTTCCCATGGGCATGCCGGCCCACAGGGGCAGGAAGCCTGGGGAAGAATGGCAGCCATGTGCTGCTTTCTGCCCAGGGAAAAGCTATGCCCAGCTCCAGCTCCAGCCCCAGCCCCAGCCCCAGCCCCAGTGCGGCAGAGGGCAGCTGCCCTCTCCCACCCCACGCTGGCGGTGCCAGCCCCACCTCAGCCCGCTCCTGAAAGCCTCCAGCGCAGCCCTGGGGCAGTCTGGCGGCAGGCGGTTTTGACAAGGGCACAGCAGCAGCGATGCAGGGAGCAGGGGAAGAGCAGGGAAATTGGGGTGAAGAGCCCAGCCCTCGGCTGCATGGCCAGGGCACTGGGCAGCCGATGCCTTTGCAGCTGGCCCGGCTTCAGGCTTGGGGTGGATACCAGCTGGAGGGTAGGAGCACTGGGACTGTCACAGGCTTCCCGTGCAGCTGTGAGTGCGGTGAAGGCAAGTGGGCAGAGCCAGGCACATGCAACTGCAAAGGCCAGGGGAGGAAAAGGCCACGTGGGGCTGGTGAAAGCCCTCCCTCTGCTGCCTATGGGGAAGAGAGTCCCCAGGCGATGCTGAGCTCCACTTTGGCCACCGGAGGACGAGGGATTGTGGGGCTGGCCAAGGGCTCTGCGCTTGGCCGTGGCACAGGCAGAGCCCATCTCTGTGTCCGGGGTCTTCCCATTCACGGAGCCGCAGAGGAATTTTGGAGGGAAGGGACCTCTGCAGGTCTCCAGTCCAACCTGCCTCCCACACAAAGCAGGGCTGGTTGGAGCCCTGCAGTCTTGTCTGGCCATCGCTGGGCTGAGCCTGACCCCAGTTACCGGCCGCAAACCTGCTCTGCTCCTCTTGCGCGGGCACTGCAGGATGGCACCTCTCGGTCGGTGGGGCACTGCCCTGCCTGCCTTGCCGACCCCCTCGGCTCCCAGCTCCCCTTTGTGGCTACAGCCTTGTTTGGGTGCTGTTGGAGTCCCAGCTTCCCTTGCCAAGGCTTTCTCGCCTGTAGTGAGGGGGAAGCTCTGAGGTAGAGATGGGTATTCAGGTCAGGAGGACGGGGACAGCGTCAGGTCAGGACCTGAGAGGTGCAGAGCCAGGCGCAGGCAGGTCCACAGCATAACTCAGGCCCAAGGACAAGGGCAGCAGCTCCCCGACAAGGCGAGGAGGTCCCGCGATGATGCCGGTCACTCTCTGTCTCCCCTGCTCTTGTGTCTGGGAGATCCCCCTCCCTGTCTGCCTGCAGCCCCTCCATGCCCACCCTGCTGCCCAGCACAGCATCACAGCCCTGGCCCTGCAGCCCTTCCACAGCTCCTGCTGCCCCAGGGACAGAAGCACCTGCCCCAAGCTGGTGCTCAGAGGAACCTGATTCTCGTTCTCCTTTTCCATCTCTGACTGCTGCCCTGCTTTGCTCCTGGGATGTCCCTGCTGCCCAGAGAGCCTTTCCCCAGGTCAGGGAGTCCATGCTAGCTTGGTTGGCCATTCCTACACCCTCCCCTGTGCTCCCTGCAGGGCCCTGGGCGGGCAGTGCTGCTCTGCAGAGCGAGTGGCTGTGGCTCCACATGGGGACTCCTGACTCTGCGCTGGTTGTGCTCATTTTGGGCAGCAAGCAGACCCAGCGGGACAGGGATCAGAGTCATCAACAGTGCTGGCATGTTTCTGTGCTCCTGGACAGTGCTCAGAGTGAGCCCAGGGTGTTGGCAGTGCAATGAGATGTGTTTTGGAGTGCACTAGCACCAGCCTATGGACTGTCTGCGCCTCCCTGTGGCCGTTTTGTGTGGTAGGAAGGGGTTGGAGGAGGGTGGGTGTTCTAGTGGGCAAGTGTGAGGAGGGCTGCCGTAAGTTGGAGGAAGAGAGAAAGGCGAGGAGGGAAGTGCTTGTGGGGCAGCAGGAGACATGCTAAGCGAAACTAGGTTGTTCCATTGGTGCTGGTTGTGGTGGCTGTTCTTGACAGGCAGGTGGGTTAGGAGAGTGGCTACTCTAATCAGAAACAGTGAGGAGGGCTGGCATAAGTTAGAGGAGTGGAGGAAGGTGAGCTAGGCACTTGCTGTGCGTGTGCCCTAAGCATGGTAAGGTGCAAAGGGTTGAGCCATTGCTCCTCCCTGTGGCCATTTTTGTATGGTAGGAAGTGGTTGGAAGAGGGTGGGGGTTGTAGTAGCCAAGTGTGAGGAGGGCTGGCGTAAGTTGGAGGAGAGGAGGAAGGCGAGGAGGGAAGTGCTTGTGGGGCAGCAGTATGCATCCTAAGGCCAAAAGGGTGGGTGCATTGTTGCTCGTTGTGGTGACTGTTCTTGGTACGCAGGTGATGGAGGAGAGTGGCTGCTCAGGGCAGAAACTGTGCCTGAGGACCAGCGTAAGTGGGAGGAGGGGAGGAAGGCGAGGAGGGAAGTGCTTCTGAGGCAGGGAAATGCATGCTAAGCACAACTAGGTTGTTCCATTGGTGCTGGTTGTGGTGGCTGTTCTTGACAGGCAGGTGTGTGAGGAGAGTGGCTGCTCGAGTGGGCAAGTGTGAGGAGATCTGGCATAGGTTGGAGGAGAGGAGGAAGGCGAGCTAGGCACTTGTTGTGAGTGTGGCCTAGCAATGTGAAGGTGCCGTGGGCTGAGGCATTGTGCCGCCTTGTAGCCACTTTGAATGGTGAGGAAGGTGTTGGAGGAGGGTGGCAACAATGATGGGCAAGTATGAGGAGGGCAGTCGTAAGTTGGAGTAGGAGAAGAGAATGAGGAAAGGAATGCTTGTGGGAGAGCCGTGTGCATGGCAGGGCCAAAAAAGTGGGTGTATTGCTGCTCGGCATTGGGACCTGTGCATGGTAGGCAGGTGTTGGAGGAGAGTGACTGCTCTAGTGGGAAAGTGTGAGGAGGGCATTCGTAAGGTGGAGGAGGGGAGGAAAACGAGCTAGGCCCTTGTTCTGAGTGTGGCCTAAGCATCTGAAAGTGCCATGGGTTGAGGCATTGCACCGCCTTGTGGCCGTTTTGAGTGGTGCGGAAGTGGTTGTAGGAGGATGGCAAGGCTGGTGGGCAAGTGTGAGGAGGGCAGTGGTAATTTGGAGGAGGTGAGGGAAAGGAGGACGGAGGACTTGTGGGGAGAGCCGTGTGCATGGCAGGGCCAAAAGGGTGGACGCAATGGTTGTCCCCGTGTGGGCCTGTGCGTGGTAGGCAGGTGTTGGAGGAGAGTGACTGCTCTAGTGGGAAAGTGTGAGGAGGGCAGTGGTAAGTTGGAGGAGGGGAGGGAAAGGAGGAGGGGAGTGCTTTTGAGAGGGCCGTGTGCACGGCAGGGCCAAAAGGGAGGGCACCTTGCCGCTCTTTGTGTGTCCCATACCTGGTAGGCAGGTGTTGGGGGAGCGTGGCTGCTCTAGTGGGAAAGTGTGAGGAGGGCAGTGGTAAGTTGGAGGAGGGGAGGGAAAGGAGGATGGAGGACTTGTGGGGAGAGCCGTGTGCATGGCAGGGCCAAAAGGGTGGACGCAGTGGTGCTCCCCGTGTGGGCCTGTGCGTGGTAGGCAGGTGTTGGAGGAGAGTGGCTGCTCTAGTGGGAAAGTGTGAGGAGGGCAGTGGTATGTGGGAGGAGGGTAGGGAAAGGAGGAGGGGAGTGCTTGTGAGAGAGCCGTACGCATTGCAGGGCCTAAAAGGAGGACGCAGTGGTGCTTGCTGTCTGGGGCTGTGTAGGGTAGGCAGGTGTTGGAGGAGAGTGGCTGTTCTAGGTGGAAAGTGTGAGGAGAGCAGTTGTAAGTGGGAGGAGGACAGGGATAAGAGGAGGGGAATTCTTTTGGGAGAGCCGTGTGCATGGCAGGACCAAAAGGGTGGACGCAATGGTGCTCCACGTGTGGGCCTGTGCATGGTAGGCAGGAGTTGGAGGAGAGTGACTGCTCTAGTGGGAAAGTGTGAGGAGCACAGTCGTAAGCTGGATGAGGGTAGGGAAAGGAGCATGGGAGTGCTTGTGGGCAAGCTGTGTGCATGGCAGGGCCCAAAAGGGTAGACGCAATGGTACTGCCGGTGTGGGCCTGTGCGTGGTAGGCAGGTGTTGGAGGAGAGTGGCTGCTCTAGTGGGAGAGTGTGAGGAGGGCAGTGGTTAAGTGGGAGGAGGTGAGGGGAAGGAGGACGGGAGTGCTTGTGGGCGAGCCATATGCATGGCAGGGCCAAAAGGGTGGAGGAAATGGTACTCGCCATGTGCGCCTGTGCATGGCAGGCTGGTGTTGGAGGAGAGTGGCTGCTCCAGTCCAAAAGTGTGAGGAGGGCAGTCCTAGGTTGGAGGAGGGTAGGGAAAGGAGGACGGGAGTGGTTGTTGGAGAGCCGTATGCATGGCAGTGCCAAAAGGGGGGAAGCAACGGTGCTCCCGGTGTGGGCAAGTGCATGGTAGGCAGGTGTTGGAGGAGGGTGGCTGCCCTAGTGGGAAAGTGTGAGGAGGTCAGTGCTAGGTTGGAAGACTGTAGGGAAAGGAGGATGGGAGTGCTTGTGGGAGAGCCGTGTGGATGGCAGGGCCAAAAGGGTGGACGCAGTGGTGCTCCCCGTGTGGGCCTGTGCGTGGTAGGCAGGTGTTGGAGGAGGGTGGCTGCTCTAGTGGGAAAGTGTGAGGAGGGCAGTCGTAGGTTGGAGGAGGGTAGGGAAAGGAGGGCGGGACAGCTTGTGGGAGAGCCGTGTGCATGGCAGGGCCAAAAGGGTGGGCGCAATGGTGCTCCCCTTGTTGGTCTGTTCTTGGTAGGCAGGCGTTGGAGGAGAGTGGCTGCTCTAGTGGGAAAGTGTGAGGAGGGCAGTCATAAGTTGGAGGAGGGGAGGAAAGCGAGCTAGTCACTTGTTGTGAGTGTGGCCTAAGCATGTGACGGTCCCATGGTTTCAGGCACTGCGCCGCCTTGTGGCTGTTTTGAGTGGTTTAAAAGGGGTTGTAGGAGGATGGCAATGCTGGTGGGCAAGTGTGAGGAGGGCAGTTGTAAGATGGAGAAGGAGAGGAAAAGGAGGAGGGGAGTGCTTGTGGGAGAGCTGTCTGCATGGCAGGGCCAAAAGGGAGGGCTCCTTCCTTCTCTTTGTGGCGGCCTGTGCATGGCAGGAAGGTGAGATTGCCAGGCTATTCTCGGAGACTGTGCAGCTCCAGGAGTCCCCAGCCCCCACTGCAGCAGAGGTGTCAGAGGGCTCAGCACCGTGTGTAAAGGTGCATCATAACACTGTTGAAGAGGGCTGGAAGCTGGTGACCTCTCGTAGAAGGAGAAAGGCTCTTGCTCCTCCTCAAGACTTACCCTCGAAGAACAAGTTTAGCGCCCTGCAAGCTGAGGAGGAGCTGGGCATGGCTCCAAGGGAGGCAACTGGCCTGGCAGACCCTGTGCCGTGCAGGAAGCCCCGGAAGAAGCGGCGAGTGATTGTTGTGGGTGACTGCCTGCTGCAGGGGACAGAGGCGCCTCTCTGCCGACCTGACCTCTTGTCCAGAGAGGTTTGCTGCCTGCCAGGGGCTCGAATAAGAGAGGTCATGGAAAGACTGCCAAGGCTTGTCCATGCATCAGACTACTACCCTCTGCTGCTCTTCCATGTGGGCACTAACAACACAAAAGGCAAACTGGAAACCATCAAACGGGACTTCAGAGCTCTGGGAATGGTGGTGAAGTGTCTGGGAGCCCAGGTCGTTTTCTCCTCAATCTTGCCTGTGAGGGGAAAGGATGGGAGGAGGAGTAGACGAGTTTTCCAAGTTAACAGCTGGCTGCGCCGCTGGTGTTGGCAGCAGGGCTTTGTTTTCTATGACCATGGGACCCTGTTTGAAGATCAACAGCTGATGGGGAGCGATGGGATCCACCTTACCAAGCGGGGCACGCGCGTCTTTGCCAACAGATTGGCCAGCCTGGTAAGGAGGGCTTTAAACTAGGCAAGATGGGGGAAGGGGAGTGGTATAGTGGCAGGGGAGTCAGTAAAACACCGCTCAAGTCAGGATGCCTCCAGCGGGTGCATACAGCCAGGGGAGACAGCATGGGACATGGCTATGGAGGATCCTCTTGCACCTCTCCTGGGAAGCTTGCATGCTTGACTGGCTCTCTGGAATGCCTGTATAGCAATGCGCGCAGCATGGGGAATAAACAGGAAGAGTTAGAGGTCTGTGTGCGGTTGCAGGGCCATGATCTCATTGCAGTTACAGAGACACGGTGGGATAGTTCACATGACTGGAATGCTGTCATGGATGGCTATGTGCTTTTTAGGAAAGACAGGCCAGGAAGGCGAGGTGGTGGAGTTGCTCTTTATGTGAGGGAGCAGCTAGAATGTATGGAGCTCTGCCTCGGGGTGGATGAAGAGCAAGCTGAGAGCCTATGGGTAAGGATTAAAGGGCAGGGTAACATGGGTGACACTGTTGTGGGGGTCTACTACAGGCCACCTGACCAGGAGGAAGTCATCGATGAGGCCTTCTACCGACAGCTGGAAGTAGCCTCACGATCACAGGCCCTGGTTCTCATGGGAGACTTCACCACCCTGACATCTGTTGGCAAGACAGCACAGCTAGGCACAAACAGTCGAGGAGGTTCCTGCAGAGGATTGATGATAATTTCTTGACTCAGGTGGTGGAGACGCCAACGAGGAGAGGTGCAATGCTAGACCTTGTCCTAACGAACAAAGAAGGTCTAGTTGGAGAGGTGAAGGTTGGGGGCAGCCTTGGCTGCAGTGACCATGAGATGGTGGAGTTGAGGATCCTACGAGGAGGGAGCAGGGCAATAAGTAGGATTGCAACGCTGGACTTGAGGAGAGCTAACTTTGGCCTCTTGAGGGACCTACTTAGGGGAATCTCATGGGGTAGGGCCCTAGAAGGAAGAGGGGTCCAAGAAAGCTGGTTAATATTCAAGCGTCACCTCCTCCAGGCTCAAGATCGGTGCATCCCTCTGAGGAAGAAGTCGAGCAAAGCGGATTCAGCAGGAGACCTGCATGGATGAGCAAGGAACTCCTGACAAAACTCCAGCAGAAGAAGGAAGTGTACAGAATGTGGAAAAGGGGACAGGCCACTTGGGAGGAATACAGGGACGTTGTCAGAGTGTGCAGGGATGCGACAAGGAAGGCTAAGGCCCAGCTGGAATTAAATCTGGCAAGGGACGTCAAGGACAACAAGAAGGGGTTTTTCAAATACATCAATAACAAAAGGAAGACTAGGGAAAACATGGGCCCACTGCTGAATGGGGTGGGTGCCCTGGTGACGAAGGATACAGAGAAGGCAGAGTTGCTGAATGCCTTCTTTGCTTCAGTCTTTCCTGCTAAGGCCAGTCCTGAGGAATTCCAGACACTGGAGACCAGGGAGGAAGTCTGGAGAAAGGAAGACTCTCCCTTGGTGGAGGAGGATCAGGTTAGAGATCTTTTGTCCAAACTGGACATCCATAAATCCATGGGCCCTGATGGGATGCACCCACGAGTGCTGAGGGAGCTGGCGGAGCTCCTGGAGCTCAGGAACTTTCAACAGAGAAAAAATGCCCACTCCTGCCCCAGGAGGGAAGAACCCCTTGCAGTGACCCACGAAGGAGACAGACTGGCCGGCAGCAGCTCTGTGGCCGAGGCCCAGAGGGTCCTGGTTCTGAGAATCACAGAATCAAAGAATGGTTTAGGTTGGAAGGGACCTCTGGAGATCATCTCGTCCAACCTCCCTGCTCAAGCAGGGTCACCTAGAGCACATTGCCCAGGATCACATCCAGACGGCTTTTGAATATCTCCAGCGAAGGAGACTCCACTACCTCTCTGGGCAACCTGTTCCAATGCTCTGTCACTCTCACAGGGAAGAAGTTTTTCCTCAGGTTCAGATGGAGCTGCCTGTGGTTCAGTTTGTGCCCATTGCCTCTTGTCCTGTCGCTGGGCACCACGGAGAAGAGGCTGGCCTCATCCTCTTGACACTCCCCCTTCAGATACTTGTACACGTTGATGAGATCGCCTCTCAATCTTCTCTTCCCCAGGCTGAACAGGCCCAGCTCTTGCAGTCTTTCTTCCTAGGAGAGGTGCTCCAGCCCTCTAATCCTCTTGGTAGCCCTCCGCTGGACTCTCTCCAGGAGTGCCATGTCTCTCTTGTACTGGGGAGCCCAGAACTGGACACAGTACTCCAGGTGAGGCCTCCCCAGGGCTGAGGAGAGGGGCAGGATCACCTCCCTCCACCTGCTGGCAACACTCTGCCTAATGCACCCCAGCATACCATGGGCCTTCTTGGCCACAAGGGCACACTGCTGCCTCATGTTTAACTTGTTGTCCACCAGCACTCCCAGGTCCTTCTCTGCAGAGCCACTTTGCAGCAGGTCAACCCCCAGCCTGTCCTGGTGCATGGGATTATTCCTGCCTAGGTGCAGGACCTTGCACTTGCCTTTGTTGAACTTCAGGAGGTTCCTCTCCGCCCACCTCTCCAGCCTGTCCAGGTCCCTCTGAATGGCAGCACAGTCTTCTGGTGTGTTAGCCTCTCCCCCCAGTTTAGTATCATCAGCAAACTTGCTGAGGGTGCACTCTGTCCCTTCCTCCAGGTCATTGAGGAATACATTGAACAAGACTGGACCCAGGACTGAGCCCTGGGGGACACCACTAGCCACAGGCCTCCAGCTAGACTGTGCCACTGACCACAACCCTCTGAGCTCGGCCATCCAGCCAGTTCTCCATCCACCTCACTGTCCTGGAAGGCTTGGTCAAGCATGATTTCCCTTTGGTGAATCCATGCTGACTCCTCCTGATCACCTTCTTGTCCTCCACATGCTTAGTGAGGATCACCTCCAGGATCACCTTTCCAGGGATGGAGGGGAGGCTGACAGGCCTGTAGATTCCTGGCTCCTCCTTCTTACCCTTTTTGAAGACTGGAGTGACATGGGCTTTCTTCCATTCGTCAGGCACCTCTCCTGTTCTCCAGGACCCTTCAAAAATGAAGAAGAGTGGCCTAGCGATAACATCCACTTCTCTAAGGGAAGCAGGTGGGACTTGGGGCACAGGAGCTATAACACTCAGCTACAGAGGCGAGTGGAAAAGGGTTCGATGTTAACAAGAGCGAAGTAGGTCCCCAGGGGCTGATGGGAGAACTGGCCGGGCTGGGGAGGGGAGGAGGAGGGTTGTCCACACATGTCCCGTACCAGAAATCCTGCCTTTCCTACACATCCAGGTTTCATTAGGAGACCCTCTGAATCAATAGGAATCCAGCAATGTGGATAACAGGGATTCTCGGGGCTGAAAAAAGAAGAAAACTGTGAAAGCCAGCATCCGATTTTTTTTTGGTCGCTCATTGAAATCTTCCTCTTGTAAGTGCCCTCCTGAGAGCTCTCCACTAAGCCTCACAAGAACTGAGACCTCAAGAAAATGCTGGGGAGTGGCATGGCTTGTTAGGGCTTCTGACCTTTTAATCCCCCCTCGAGTGTATGTGGTGCTGAGCCCATGAACCTCAGATACTGAGAGGGAACTGAGAAAAACACTGAAGAAGTTAAAGTCAGAATTAAATCCCAAGTTTCGGGGAGTGTTAATGGGTCCCCCTGAGGACCATTACCAACAAAGCCTCCCAGGGGCTGAGGAGAGCAGAAAGTTGGAGGCACTTGTTACAGGTTGGCAAAGGAAATGTGCAGGTGGCTGTGACACCAAGTCCACCTTGCTGTGTGTTATCAGACAGCATGGGCCAGCACTGACACCCAGCCCCTGCACAGGGTGGTGCTTTCGTTCCGACTTGGCTCAGGGCTCTTTGTGGGGGCAGGGAGAGGGTGGGGGTGTGCAAGGCTTCGTGCAGGATGAGACAGCACCTCCTGGGCTCTCTGAGGGTGGGGACGTAATGAGGACCTGGGGCCGTCAGAAACACAGTGTCTCCTTGGCCTCAGTGGCAGACACCAGAGAAAGCCAAGAGCACAAAGACCTCCGCCCTGTCGGAGGCTTTCAGCCTTGGCAGTGCCCTCAGTCGTCTCCACCCCAGGCTGCCCTGTGCTGTCCCCCTCCTGTGTCTGTGTCCCTGCAGCCTGTAGACACCCAGCCTGCTTCCCCACTTTGCTCTCCCCCAGCCATCTGACCACCTTTACTGATGGCTCTCTGCCCTCTCTTGCTTTTCATCCAGACACAAAGCCAGGGGCTCCCCACCGACTCCCTCTGGGTGTCCTGTTGAACCACAGCACAAGTGACATCCCAGTTTCCAAAAGTTCAGCCTGAACTTCTCATAATGTATCTCATAATTGTTTTGTCTCTTTCTCCTTCTCTTGCTATTTCCTATTACCAAGAAACTCTCCATCACCTCTGAAACCACCCTTCAAGCACTCACAGGCTCCTACTGGAATGCCCTTAGCCTCCCCTTCACCAGGCTAAAGAAGGCCACATCCCTCAGCCCCTCCATACAGGCTTTGTGCTTCAGGACCCTACCCCCATCTTGGGAGACCTCCCCTGGACCTTCTCCAGGTCCTCCCCATTCCTCCAGCACTGGGCAGCCCACACGGGGACACACTCTTCCAGACGTGGCCACACCAGTGCTGAGTCAAGGGGGATGGGGACTGCCCTTGCCTGGGTGGCCATGGTCTTCCTGAAGCAGCCCCATATGCAGCTGGCCTCATTAGTGCAAGCATGCACTGCTGGCTCCTATGGCATCCCTTGTCATGTCCAGGCCCTTCTCCTCAGGGTCACTCCTCTGACGGTCAGCTCTCAGCCTGTCCTGATGCACAGCGTTTTACAGAATCACAGAATCACAGAATCGTTTAGGTTGGAAGGGACCTCTGGAGATCATCTCGTCCAACCTCCCTGCTCAAGCAGGGTCACCTAGAGCACATTGCCCAGGATCACATCCAGACGGCTTTTGAATATCTCCAGCGAAGGAGACTCCACTACCTCTCTGGGCAACCTGTTCCAATGCTCTGTCACTCTCACAGGGAAGAAGTTTTTCCTCAGGTTCAGATGGAGCTGCCTGTGGTTCAGTTTGTGCCCATTGCCTCTTGTCCTGTCGCTGGGCACCACGGAGAAGAGGCTGGCCTCATCCTCTTGACACTCCCCCTTCAGATACTTGTACACGTTGATGAGATCGCCTCTCAATCTTCTCTTCCCCAGGCTGAACAGGCCCAGCTCTTGCAGTCTTTCTTCCTAGGAGAGGTGCTCCAGCCCTCTAATCCTCTTGGTAGCCCTCCGCTGGACTCTCTCCAGGAGTGCCATGTCTCTCTTGTACTGGGGAGCCCAGAACTGGACACAGTACTCCAGGTGAGGCCTCCCCAGGGCTGAGGAGAGGGGCAGGATCACCTCCCTCCACCTGCTGGCAACACTCTGCCTAATGCACCCCAGCATACCATGGGCCTTCTTGGCCACAAGGGCACACTGCTGCCTCATGTTTAACTTGTTGTCCACCAGCACTCCCAGGTCCTTCTCTGCAGAGCCACTTTCCAACAGGTCAACATTTCCTCCCCCATGCAGGACTAGCCGCGTTTCCTTGCACAACTTCATGAGGTTTATGTTGGACAAAACCCCAAGTTTCTCAAGGCCGCTCTGGACTCAGGCTCCTTTGTGTCAGCTCTTAATGTGCGTGTACAGATGGCTCGTCCTGTCTTGCTGTGCCTCTGACAGGATAACAGCATGAGGCATTGCGGGACACTGTGGATAATAAAAGGAGGTGCTAGTTTAACGGAGCTGCTGACAAAGGTAGAAATCACCACGGACACCATCTCAGAGAGGCCCAATGAATGTACAAAGGAAGTATAAGCAGGGCCAGTGGAGATTAGGAAATAGGTGTGTGCTGACTGCATGGGCGGGCATCAGGATGGTAAAAGAGAACACCTTGTCAGGTGGAAAAGAGGGCATAATGCAATAAAAGGTGAAGGAAAAGAAAAAAAAAAATCAGTGCTCACTGCGGGTACCTGCAAAGCACTCCTGAATCTGAATGACACTAACCAGAGCAGGACAAGAAACATGCAGTTGATCTGCTCCTACTTCTGTCTGACACACTGCCATGGTCACAGGGAAGCTGCAGTTTTCTCCCTGTGGTCAACATGAGAAGACACAGGGTGGAAGAAAATGCAAAAGGATTCATGGTGGAAGGGGCCTCTGGAGGTCTTTAGCCCAATCTCCTTCCCACAGCAGGGTCAACTATCAGATCCTACCAGGTTGCTCAGGGCTTCGTTCATTTAGGACTTGAAAACCTCTGAGGATGGAGATGGCACAACCTCTCTGGGCAACCTGCCCCAGTGTTCCACTGTCTGCAGGGGTAAAACATTTTTGCTTATCCCCAGCCTGAACCTCTTGTTTCAGCTAATGCCCATTGGGCCTCCTCCTCCTGTCGTGTACAACAATGAAGGGCCTGCCTCCATCTTCTTGACGACCTCCTGGTGGGTATGGGCAGGCTGTTCTTAGGTCTGCCCAAAGCCTCCTCTTCTCCAGGCTCAACAACTCCAGCACCCTCAGCCAGTGCAATCACCCCCATGCCACGTCTCTCTGCATGTGTCACACTCATTGGGCATCGTGTTGTAATGTGCAGGTGTTGTAGACTGTGAAGAGGGCCTGTTCTGGACAAGCAGTCCCTCATAATTAAACCTTGACCTGAAAACCTTCCAGGCCCAAGATTGATTTTTCTCCCTTAAATCCAATTTTAGCTGCACTTGTGTCAGCTTCGTACTGTTGCCTCTCATTGTCCTGCCAGGAATCTCTGTAAAGAGCCCTGGTTCTTTACTGGTGGGAAGCTTGAGTTGGGAAGCTGTGATGAGTTTCCTCCAAAAGTCTTCCCTTCTCCAGGCTGAACAAGGCCTGAACTCTCAGCCTCTCCTCCCAGGGCAAGTGCTCCAGCCCCCAAACACCTTGAGGTTCTGACACTGAACTCACTCCATGTCATCAACAGCGTTCTTCTCCAGGGGGGCCTGAATGGATGATGTATCTAGGTGGGTTCGGATAAGTGCTGAGTAGAGGGGCATCATCACTTCCGTCTTTCTCCTGGCTGTGCTCCTGTTCATGCAGCCCACAATGCTGTGGCCTCCGTTGCTGCCAGGGAACACTCTTGCCTCACATCAAGCTCGCTGCCCACAAAGACCGCCACGTCCTTTTCTGCAGAGCTGCTGCCCAGCCAGAACTCCCCAGCCTGTGTCACTGCAGGATGTTGGTCTATCGCAGGTGAAGATAGGGCATTTGTCCTTGTTGCATTTCACAGAGTTCCTGACAGCCCATTCTTCCCACCTGCCAAGCTCCCTCTGAAAGGCAGCCCTCAGGCACATGACTGTTCTGCCCCATTAGCTGTCATCTGCAACTGGGATAAGAGGTGTGTCCTCCAGGCCACTGATGAGCCTGTCAGACAGGTTGGGTTGCAGTGTAGACCCCTGCACCCTCCACTTGTCACTGGCTTCCAGGTAAAGCCTGACCCACTCACAAAAACCCTCTGAGCTCCATCATCCAACCACTTGGTTTTTCACCCATCTGAATGTCTAGCCAGCCTGCTGTAAGGCCTCCCTTGGATACAAGAATGTTGGGGGAGACAGTGCCAGAAGTCTGGCTAAAATCATGGTGAATGACATCTCCTACTCTTTCTTCTCCCACAAGTACAGGTCTTTTATCACAGAAGGCAATCACGTTGGTCTGGAATTATTTATGTCCAGTAAATCCGTGCTGACTATTTCCAGGCACCTTCGTGTACCCAGAAATGTGATCCAAGATGGATAGCTCCAGGACACACTCCTCACTCAAGTGAGGCTGAACGGCCTGCAGCTCCCCGGCTTGTCCTTGTGGCCTCTTTTGAAGATAGGCACAACATAATCCTTTTTCCTGCACTCAGCCCTCGGGCACTGTGGGTTGGTATTCTCGCCTGGAGTCCTGACTCTACTACGCACAACAGCCCAGGAGACTCTGCTGGTGAAGACTGAAGCCAAGACGACGTTCAGTTCCTCACACCTATCTCCATCTGCTGTTCCTAGATTCCCTGCCCCATGCAGCAGTGAGCCCACATTTTCCTTCTTTACTCTTTCACTGTTACTGAAGCAGCAGCAGCTCTCCTTCAGGCTCGTGACATCCCCTGCGGGGGTCGATGCTAGGGCAGCTTGGGCTTCCCTAACACCATCCCTTCTTCACTGGACAGTATTTCCAAATTCCTCCTTTGCAGCCTCTCCTTTCTTCCCCTGTCCTTGTGTTGCCTTGTGGCCCTGGAGCTCAGGCCTGAGCTCCCTGTTTAGCCAAGCCAGGGTCCAGAGATGCCTGCCAATTTTACAGACTGTCAGTATGGAGCTTTGTTGTGCTTTGTGGGTGCTGTCCAGGTAGGAAAGCTGAGGTGCGCTGAGGCACTTGCCCAGCAACCCCTCCAAAAGGACATGGCTTTCCTATAGGTCCCATGCTGCTTCCGCAGGAGACATATGGCTGTCTGGGTTGCCCCAGGAACCTGACCTGGACTGCAGGCCTACTTTTGTCATTAAATCAAGCACCTGCACTGCACTACATCAGCTGTTTGCAGTGTAGGGATCTGCTTGTGTCTCAGCTTAAGAATGAGTGGAGCTCTAGTCGTAGTAGGCATCTAGTGTCCTTTCATATGGCCTGGGAAATTCCTCAGCTGGCCCCCACCTGGGGTTCTAGAAGGATGTAGGTCTCATAGTTGCTCCATCAGAGCCAGCAGACACTGGCACATGCCTTGCACCACCTCTGTCTCTTCAAATGTCACCAGGTGTTTGTGTGTGAGCAACTGACTCCCACCCTCCATCTCTAGTGGTTACAATGGCAGCGTAGACAAGGGGCTTACCTGCAGGCAGCCATGTTGTGCACACTTCAGCTTGGGCAAGGGGAATCCCACCTCCTGTGTGTTTCTGGAGTTCATGGGAGAGAGCTGAATCCAACCCCATCCCAGGGATTTCTAAAACCGTCATGCCATGCCCAGATTGACTCATCGGAATCAATACCTGAACCATGCGAAAATGACCTCCCTCCTTGTCCTTGACTAGGTGTTCTGCCTATTTAAGAGATGGGAATCAGGTCTTCCAGAGTGGGACAGGTCCACCTCTTGCAAATAACCACCCTCTGATGAGACAAAATGCAATGCAGGAATCAGTGTTTACAAACTTCAGTGTTCAGAAAGGGACCATAGGTGATAGGATTTCAGTAGACTGCAGTGAACATTTCCCAGGAAGAGGGTGCACAAGCGACAGAGCAATTCATGCCTTAAGCTGGACCTCTGCTCCTGAGCGGGGCCAGGCTCCGGGGACCGAGGGAGCTGCTGGCAACCAGGCAGCATGGCCGAGAGACAGCTCTGGGCAGCAGCAGCTCCTCTGCCAAGAGCAGCGGGGCTCCGGGCACTGCCTGCTGCTGCTGCTGACAGGAGATGAGGCGAGAGGGAGAGAAGTGAGAGGCAGTGTGGAGTGGGAGGAGCGAGGAGAGCTCCTTGCGGGGGAAATCTGCACAGCCCTTTGCATGCTAAGTCTCTGGCTGCAGGGTAACTGCAGGGTAACTTGGATTCCCAAACCTTCACTCTTGGAGATCGCTAGGTCTGTGAGAAACTTCAGCAAACCCCTTCAACCCCACCTCAGCCTGCAGGCAGCCCCAGCAGCACCTTTATTGCTTCATAAGGGTTTTTATGACCTGCTCCTTGGGACCTGTGAGCACAGAGATACCCCTGCCCAGTGCCCTGTCCTGGCAGGTTTCTGTAGGGCAGAAGTGAGTGTGCAGAGGGTGGGATGGGGTCTGTGAAAACCAGCAGGGAAAAGACATTGGGAGAGAGCAAGAGCTCCCAGCAGAGAGAGCGCCAGGCAGCAGAGACGGGCTGGGAATGAGAGAGAACTGCTAACAGAAACATCACAGGAGGATGGGTTTGGGCAAGTGTTGATCAGTCCCTGCAAGGCAGACAGCTTTCTCTGAGCCAGCCCCGCATGTCTTCTCTCCCACCCAGCAGAGCCTCTGCCCTCACAGCCGTGGAGTCCAGGGCATGAGCCACCCGCTCTGCAGCCAGACCTGCAGCAGAGGAGAGGGGCATCTCTCCTGCCACGGGCCCCGTTTTGTGCTGCCCGACAAAGGGGCTGAGTGACTGCCCTGCAATGTCACCACCCAGCTGGGGAAGGTGAAGGCTTTCCCGACTGCCCATCTGTCCCTCTCTCCTTGCCTCCCGTGGCAGCAGGAGTGTAGTGTTGCTCCTTGTTTCCCCTCCTCTCCGTGCTGCCCTTGTTCTTCTCTCGGGTTCCCTGGGGTTGGTGGGTTTTCAGCTGCAGCTCAGACCCCTGCCCTGCGAGTTGTGCCACAGAGGTCTCTGCTTGGGAGTGAGGTGTCTGCAGCCCCCTTCTGACCCGTGCAGGTCCAGGAAATGCAGTGGGTGGGGAGGGGAGTGGAGCTGACTGTCCTGTAAGGAGAGCCCATCTGCAGTCCTAACAGTCCTTGGACCATTTCCCTGTGGTGTCCTGGCAGGCTTGGGGCTGCCCTCCAGAAGGGCACCGCTGCCTCATACCACCATCTCTGTGATGTGTGAGGGAGCTGTGAAGAATCTTCAGAGATGCTGGGCGTATGGAGATGGTGTTGGGAAGCTGTATGTGGGCAGCTGAAAAGAGCCGTGTGTGTGCTTGGCTAGAAAGGGGAGTGTGGAGACGTCGCTCTGGTGCCCTGAGGAAGGGAGAGAAGGTTGGAGACCCACACTTGGGACCTGGGCTCGTCTGCTCTCAGCAGGGGCTAGATTCTTTTTTGGGCAACAGATGAGAGTGACCATCCTGCAGCTCAAAGAGCTGCAAACACAGGACAGCTGAGAACAAGACTAATAGACAGACAAGCTGTCCTCCCTCTGCACCCGGGGACAGGGAATTGGTCTTTCTCAGGAGTCACAGCAGAAAGGCTGAGACTTCCTGCCTTTTGAGGAAGACTGCCCAGGGGGCACAGGGGCATCTCACAGAAAATAAACATTAGGAAGAAATCCCTAAAGCTCTGTTCCTCAACCCTCATTCTTCAGAACAGGTGGTGAAGATGCTGAAATATTCCTTCCACCTGCCCAGTGGCTTTCACCTGACAGACCTTGTGACTGTCAGAGCTAGTCACCCCCACTCCCATGTCCCCACTGCCCTACAGCAGGATGGACAGACTGCCCTGGAGCCCATGGGCAGAGGCCTCTGCTCCTCACAGCACACTCCGCCAGTGCACAGGGGAGCTCAAGCAAGGCAGCTGCACACACATGCTCTCCGTGAAGAGAGAGGCAGTACGGGGGGTTGGATGAGAACTGGAACATTTCAGGGTTTCTTGAAAAGCATCTCCTAACTTCTCCATGTCTTTTCTTCTTTGGACAGTCCCACATGCCTGGAGGGAGCAACATGTCCAACAGCAGCTCCGTCACTGAATTCCTCCTGGCATTCGCAGAAACCCGGCAGCTGCAGCTCTTGCACTTCTTGCTCTTCCTGGGCATCTACCTGGCTGCCCTCCTGGCCAACGGCCTCATCATCACCGCCATAGCCTGCCACCACCGCCTCCACACCCCCATGGACTTCTTCCTCTTTAATCTCTCCCTCCTCAACCTGGCCTCCATCTCCACCACTGTCCCCACATCCATGGCCAATTCCCTCACGGACACCACGACCATCTCCTACTCGGGATGCGCTGCCCAGGTCTTCCTGGTTTCCTTCTTGTTTGGAGGAGAGATTTCTCTTCTCACTGTCATGGCCTATGACCGCTACGTTGCCATCTGCAGACCCCTGCACTACGGGACCCTCCTGGGTGGCAGCAGAGCTTGTGTCCAAATGGCAGCAGCTGCCTGGGGCAGCGGCTTTCTCAATGCTCTCCTGCACACTGCCAACACATTTTCCATACCTCTCTGCCAAAGCAATGCTGTGGGGCAGTTCTTCTGTGAGATCCCCCAGATCCTCAAGCTCTCCTGCTCACAATCCTGCCTCCGGGAAGTTGGGGCTGTTGTGGTTAGTGTTGGTTTATTTTTTGCATGTTTCATGTTCATTGTGCTGTCCTACGTACAGATCTTCACAGTTGTGCTGAGGATCCCCTCCGAGCAGGGCCGGCACAAAGCCTTCTCCATGTGCCTCCCTCACCTGGCCGTGGACTCCTTGTTTATCAGCAGTGCAATATTTGCCTACCTGAAGCCCTCCTCCCTCTCCTCCCCATCCCTGGATCTGGTGGTGGCTGTTTTGTACGCAGTGGTGCATCCAGCACTGAACCCCCTCATCTACAGCCTGAGGAACAAGGAGCTCCGAGATGCCCTGAGGAAAGTGATTGCATGGGCATTTTTCAGCAGTGCTAAAATTGCCTTTGCTCTCAACAACTGAATCCCAAACTGTCCCAAACCAGGACTCAGTTTTGTTTTTTTATTTTATTTTTATTATTACTATTGTTACTGTTATGATGATGATGATGAAATTTATTTGTTATCATTTTGCTACATAAATGCTTGCAGTTCACCCCGGTTTTAATGCCATGTCTCACCTGGTGGCCACGCAAAACTGTCTAACGCCAGGTCAGAGCTGGCTCCCTCACAGTATCTTGGTAATAAAGGCAGTTCTAGCCAGTGCCATGTCTGAAGGCTGGGTGCTTCTTCCAGAGCTGGTGTCAAATATAGGCCCAAGGAGAGCAGCCCACAAGGGCCTGCTGGGCAGCCTTGTCCATGGGGTCAGGAACAAAAAGCTCATCATCCTGTTATGATCTCTTAGACACCAAGGCATTTAGGATTGAGGAGTCCCCCCTCAGTGTCCAGTGACAGGGGAGATGAGGGATTGTCACTGTTGTACATAGCCGGGGCTGTCGCACATGTTCAGGCACAGTGTCAGATGTCCCTCCTTCTGGAGGGGAAGCTGGAGGTGCCAGGAGAGCACAGGGGCTCTCCTGGGACAGCGTGTGCCTGGGGTGGGCAGCGAGAGGAGCCTCACAAAATGAGAAGTCCCCCAAGGTGGAGTCCCTTAAAGGGAAAGCACGAAACGCAGGTATCCACAGGCACAGGAGGACTCTGCAGTCCCAGGAGAGGCAGTGGGGACCCAGCTGGCACGGGGCACGGGGCACGGGGCACGGGGCACGGGAGAGTGATTCATGTCATCGTTAATGAAATACCATGTGTTGGATCTCTGGAGGGATTAGAGGCCATGGATCCCCATTCGGTTGGGTCTGCTTCCCACCTGCACCAGCATGGCCAGTGCAGAGTCACCCCCGTGGCCCTGTGGCCCCACCGTCTGCTCGCTCTCCAGAGCAGCACTGCCAGCTCGAGACCCTGCGGGAGAGCAGGGGAAGGGGTGCAGGAACAGTTATTGAGGTCAGAGGAGGGATGAGGAGACATCAGAAGGAAGTGGAGCTGGGCTTGAAATGGTCTTGGAGAGAAAAATGCTGACATTTTATCCAAGACAATGGTCACACTGTGGCTACACTAAAGTGTGTTCACGTTGCAGAGCCAGAAGTCCTTGGTGTTCTGGCTTCCCGTATGGCCTGGGAAGTGGCTGAAGAAGGAATAACTCTCCCCACCTTCCCTGGTCATAGTGTCATCATCACTTTTGACAGGTGGCACCAAAAGGAAGGCTGGGACCCTGTGCCAGCACTTGTCTTGAAGGAAGCAGGACCCAGCAGCCAGATCAGTTTGCTGCTGTCCCTCAGGCCCTATCTCCAGCACACAGTCTTGAGACAATCTCCCCCAGGCCGCGTGGCTAGCCTTTACCCCAAAAGTCACCTCCAGACAGGGCTCTGCACCCAGCTGGAGGACTGGGCATCCAGCTGTGAGCCCTAGGAGAATGAGCCCCCTGCTGGGTCCTCTACAGGGCTAGCAGGGAGTATGCAGAGGAGGTCCTGGGAGCGTCTACTGGGCCTGTAGACCATCCTCATGCCCATGGAGACTCTCAAGCAGGGTCCCTCAGTGCAAAGATCCAGCCCAATTTGTTGTTGTGTGAACAGAGAGGAGAAACTGCCCCAGGAAACTCCTCACAGACCCCTTTCAGCATTGCCTTTCCCCACAGTCGTGGTGAGGAGTGACCTTTGCATGTGACCAGCTCCATCTCCCTGCTGGGCTCAGCCCCTGTATGGTGGGATGGCCAGTCCTGCCTGGCCTCTCTCCAGACCCAGACCCCAGCAGACCCTGGAGCATGGCTGTTTGCTTTCCTCAAGGTGGGCTGGGCAGGGGCTGGGGATGGGGGGGAGGTTGCAAAGCAGGAGGGCCGTGGAGGCCACGGCACCGAGGGCTGTTGGGGGGCCATGCTGGGGGGACGTCTCCTCACTCCTGAAGGCAGCCTATGCTGTGCGGTGCCTGCACAACGGTGCCATGGGGCCGCATGCCGGGCAGCAGGGCGGAGGCAGAGCAGGGGTGGGACGCAGACAGGAGCCACGAGACTGCTGGAATGTGACAAATGTCCGCAGCCCCCAGCGAGACAGGGCTGTGCTGTGTGGTGGCTCCAGGGAGGCCAAGGGGCACCGTGGTGGGAGGAGCAGGGTGGAGAGCAGCAGGCACAGGGCTCCCAGCAGCCCCTCTGCAGCTGAGAGGGAAGGAAGGAGGGAAGGAGGGAGAGAAGGAGGGGGAGAGGGAGGGAGGGAAGAGAGAGAGAGAAAAGGAGAGAGGGAAGGAAGGAGGGAGGGAAGGGAGGAGGGGGAAGGAAGGAAAGAAGGGGAGGGAAGGAAGGACGGAAAGGGAAGGAAGGCGGGAGGGAAGGAAGGCGGGAGGGAAGGCAGAAGGGGGAGGGAAGGAAGGAGAGGCAGAGGGAAGGAAGGAGGGGGAAGGAAGAAAGAAGGGGAGGGAAGGAAGGATGGAAAGGGAAGGCAGGAGGGAGGGAAGGCAGGAGGAGGGAGGCAGCAGCTCAGGGAGGGTGGGAGGGGAGGCCCAGCAGAGGCCAGGGCAGCCCTGGGGGCCCAAGGGCCGCTGTTGCTAGGCAGCACCGGGGGCAGGGGGCAGGAGGAGGCCACGTGACCTGCAGCTGGTGCCGTTGCCAGGCAACGCCGGGTGGGGCTGCAGCAACCCTGGGGGAGGGATCCCGGCCCTGAGGTGGGGGGGTGAGGGGGGCAGGTGTGGGGGGGCAGCGTGTGGGGCTGGGAGAGGTGGGGAGCCAGGCCCTCCGCGGCCCCCGGCCCCGCTGCCCCGGCCGTCATGGGGCTGGGGGCCGCCGGGTCCATGGCCGCCCCCTGCGCCCGGCAGCCTCTGCTGCCTCCTCTGCGCCGCCACTGCTGAAAAAGCCCCCAACGTT
This sequence comes from Struthio camelus, assembly GCF_040807025.1. Taxonomy (NCBI): domain Eukaryota; kingdom Metazoa; phylum Chordata; class Aves; order Struthioniformes; family Struthionidae; genus Struthio; species Struthio camelus. The sequence continues at coordinate 607,256 of NW_027182752.1, read as the reverse complement.
TCCAGAGGTCGCGGTCACTCTGGAGCGGAACGATGGCGCACGCTGCTCACGTTAACGCCACCAGGCACCTCTGAGGCTGCTCTTTTGCAGCGCCCGGTTTCTGTGACCCTGCAACATGTCCTGCCCTTCTTCCCCAGCCAGAAGAAGAGCTGATGGCACTAGCGTCTTTTCTGGCGTGTCTCTCCTGATCCGTTCCCTGCTGTTGCGTGTTGGACCTGGTGACCTGGCACCTGCCCGAGACCCGGCCAAGGGAACCGCCCAGCTCCCAGCAGGGGCACAACCGGGAGCGGGTTTCGCTGGGTCTGCTTCTCGAGCAGCAATCGGGCAGTCGGAGGCCCGGGGAAGCACGACCCGGAGACCCTCCAGCTGGCTCTGGCCAAGAGTTGCCTCAGGAAGGGAAGAAGAAATACGCCCGCTGGGTTTCTCCAGTGGGTTTTGGCGCGGCGGATAGGGCTCGCTTGCCTCCATCTTTGCGACAGCGCCCTGGAAAGGCGAGCAGAGGACCTGCGGTTGGCCCAGCACCAGAGGGAGGGCAGAGCCAGAGCCTCCGCGTCCTCCCAGCCAGTGTCCTCTCCTTCAAACCCCTTCAGCTGTCTGCCAGAGCAGTCACCTGTGCGATTCCCCGAACAGTTGCCCAGTTTTGCCTGGCTGTAAGGACAACCTGTCTTTGAGGTGCCTCTGTTGTTGTACGTAGCCGGCTGCAGTTGTGAAACATTTCTGCGGAAAAGGGACGTGAAGCGGCAAGCGGCACAAGGGAGGGAGCAGGAGCAGGGCTCTCCCCTGCCAGGGTGGGCGCCCGTCTCTCGTCTCTGGTCCCACCCTCTGTAGGCGTGCTCCGAGCACACACCGGGAGGGTATGGAGAGCTGATGGGTCCCCAGCTGGTGCGGCAGGGATGGGTGAGTCTGGCTTGAGTTCAGGGTTCAAGCAAGTCCTTCGCTGTTGAATGGGACCTTTGCGCTTGGCAGGTGGCAGTGAGCTGGCATCTGGCCGCCTAAAAAGCTACGCGCTGAGTGCTGTGCTGCTCCCTTGGCTGTAGCTGCTGCCGAATTGGCCAGGCCAATTGCCCCCTGCCCTGAGGAGCAGGAAAGAGGGGCCTTCAGAGTGTCCTGCCTCCAGTCCTGCCCCCAGGGTCCCTCCCAGTCCCCTTTCCTTGGCAGAGGGTCTGATGTGAGTCTCTGCTGCCTACAGGAGGGCTCCAGGCTCGGCAGCATTTCCAGGTGACTTCATGGTTGTGTTCTTCAAGCAAGCAGCCCTCTCTGGGCAGGGCTGAGGGAGTGACTGCAAGCAAAGCCTCATGCTCCCCAGCACAAGATGGACGCAGCTTCTCAGCTTTGCCAGGAGAGGATGGAGAAGAGTTCCTCGGGCCAGGAGCAGCGCCATGAAAGCTGCATGTTCGCGCGGCAGTTCCTTGCTGGCCTGAGGCAGAGGCAAGCACACGTTGGGAGGAGGGCAACCAGGGCCAGGAGCTGGAAGCTGCACCCCAAGCCAGAGGGGGCGTCCCAAAAATCAGCATTCTTCCTGCTGCCAGAGCTGAGGAGGGCAACCACTTTGTCCTCGGTCAGGGAAGTAGAAGAGCTGAAGGCCTGCTCCAACTCTGGAGTCTAAGCGAAAGGCAAAAGCTGTCGCAGCAAGGGAGGACACCGCGTTTATGCTGCTGTGGCTCCGTCAGGCTCAACCAGACTAAGGAGAATTCACACAAGCCCTTTATTCGGCACATGTCAGGAGGCAGTGCCTGCAGCAGAGGGGCAATGACGACCTGCCGCACACTCGCTCGCTCACGCAGGGGGAGCTGCTGGGCATGACGCAGGCTCTGCAGCACTCTCTGGGGTCGCCATGGGCTGAGCAGCCTGGGAGGGGAACTGCTGCTCTGGCTCTGCTCAAAGAGAGCTGTCTCACGGAGCAGGGCGCCACCTTCTCCACGCTCTCCGGAGCCGGTAGCACAGTGCTCCAAGGGTGAACCCTGATGGTGCCTTTTCCGCTGGAGCTCTCAGGAGCAGGATGGTCTGGCTTGCCAGAGACTGGATGCTGAGGCTGGTGTCACTCGGCATGCTTTGAAGGGCTGCAATACAAAGGAAGAGAGAAGAGATGAAAGCCCCGGGTGTGCGGAGACCCCAGGCATGGCCTCCGGACAGGGCCAAGCCCAACCAGCCCTTCCCATCGCCCGCAGGCAGCAGGGAGGCCTAAGAGATCAGCTGGCGAAAGATGCAGTTGAGAAATGCCCCAAGCGCCCCGGCAATACTCGCCCCCTCCCGGTGCCCAGCAGGGGATCAGTGCTCGCTCCCCAGGCTCTGCCCTCCTCCGTGCCGCAGCTAGCACCACGCTGCCCCCACTCACCCTGGCAGATGTCCTGCAGCTTCTCCTCGCTCGGGTCGCTCATGTGCCGTCCGACGAGCCCTAGGTGTACACAGCCCATGGCAAAGCCCGCTGTCAGCACGCAGCCCCTGGGCACGCAGGCCCTGCCTGAGGCAGGCAGGGCTCCGGCAGCCCCAGGGCAGGTTCTTGCTGCCAGCGCAGCAGCCGGGACTGGGGCCAAGCTGCCCTGGGACAGAGAGGGGCCCCACAGGGGCTGGGACTCACCGAGGAACCTGACGGCCGCCTCCCGCAAGGCCTCCTGTGGGCTCTCCAAGTAGGGCAGGCTCTGCCGCAGGTACTCCTCCGCTCTGCTCCTGTTCCTCTCCAGCTGGGCAGAGGGCGAGGGCGAGGGCTTGGGGCAGACCTTCCCCACGCAGCCAGGCCAGGCCCTCCTGCCAGGGCCGCCTCCCCTCCCTTCCCATGCCAGGACGTTCATGGCTCCCAGTCAGGAGCCGTATGGCACCGAGGTCTGGAGGAAGCAGAGGGCAGAGCGCTCCCCAGGCCGGCTGAGGTGCCCTAGTGCTCACCAGGCCCGGCTGGGCCAAGGGCTCTTTCCGCATGCTGGGGGCAGTGTGGGGACAGGGCCCTGGAGAAGAGCCCACCGGGGCAGGGTGCTGGAGGAAGGGGAGCGCATGTGCAGCTCCAGAGCCTGCAGCAATGGGTGTGGGTGTGGACAAGGGGGCAGGCCTTCTGCGGGCCAGACCTTGGGGGCTTGGGGCTGTCCTTACCAGGCACTCGCCAATCTGCCACGTCTGAGCTGTCTCGAGCAGGTGCCTGAGCTGCTTCCACTTCAGGAGCTTAGCAGCAGCGAGGAGAGCTTCCCGAGCGGCCTGCAGAGCAGCAGAGAGTGGGAGATGCCACTGCAGCGCAGGCAGGAGATCCTGCATGCCCCGCACCTGGGCAAGGCTCAGAGCCTTTCCCAGGCTGTGATGGGAAGCTGCATGTGGGGAGCGAGTTGGGCTTTGATGCCCTGGGCAGAGATGGGGGCAACCACCATCTCGGGGCAGCAGAAGAGAGCTCGCCAAGAGCCTGGCCCAGGATGCCTGCAAGGACAGCTGGGAAGCCCCGAGGGACGCTAGTGCTGGGGCCTTGCTGGGCAAACCAGGCCAACAGGAAAAGCACTCCTGGCCCCACACGAGCAACCACTGTGGCCACACACCTGCGCCACGCTTGAGATCTCCTCGTGCGTGTGGAGAAGCAGTGGGAGCAGGCTGCTGTGCACGTGCTTCCGGATCTGCCGTTTCTGGGGGCCCACCACAGTTGCCAGCACGTGCCCAAAGAGCTGGATGGCGAGCTCTCGCACACGGGTAGACTCCTGGAGGGAAGGAAGATGGGAGGACCTCAGCAAGGGCTGCTGCAAGGCTGTGGTGAGCAAGGGGGTCAGTGGGGCTGCTGTGGAGATGACTGCTGCTGACGCAGCCTCTGCACGGAGGAGCTGTGGGCCAGATCTGCCACCAGCACAGAATGGCCCCAGCCCCAAGACGCGCAACACAGTGGCTTTCTCTAACACGTGGCAGCCAGGGAGAGCCAAGCCGTGGAGGTGTCTGTGCCTGGAAGGGCTGCTCTGGCCCTGGCCACACTCCCACCAGTCACCTCCTGGCTGACTCGCAGAGGAGCTCCCTGGGTAGATGTGCCAAGGAGGAGATGGGGGCCGGCCGTCGGCAGCAGCTCCTGGGCACATCCCACCTGCTGACGGTCCCCAAAATGCGCTGCCCTGGTGTGAACCCCCTGCCTGGGCCATGCACCTCTGCCCCACAGCCACGGCAGCAGAGCCCCCGCCTTTCCCACCAGCCTTACGTCATCAAAGAGTGGCCGGAGCTCCTCAGCAAGCTGCAGGGCGATGGGGTTGGCCTTCTTGCTGTCCAGGAGATGGAGCACGTGGCTGAGGATGGTGAGGGCCTTGGCACGGAAGGTGCTGTCAGCACCCGGCAGGTGCTCCAGGAGTGCGGGCAGCAGGCCTTGCAGACTTCTTGCCTACATGAAACAGAGAAGGCCCTTTGGGTGAAGCAAGGAGTGACTGCATTGGCACAAACGCTCTGGCTGTAGCAGCGACAGGACGGTGGGGGAGCTGGCAGCAGCTTCCCGAGCTCTCGATTCCTCCGCTGCCTTTCCCTCCGCTGCCTTACCCGCCACCTCCAGCCCCAGGCCACTGGCCTGACTTTGCCCGGCTGCCCCCTGCTCACTGTGTGGCGTCTCTCAGACAGCGTGACGAGGCCTGTGATGGCCATGTCGCGCATGGCCAAGCTCTGGTTCTGCAGATGCAATTGCAGGAAGCCCAGCACATCCTCATCAATCTCCTGCTCAAAGTCGGTGCAGTTCAGCAGCTGAAAGACAGCCGGCTGCAGAGTGAGCGACCGGCAGAGGCAGCAGGACTCCCCGCGTCCTCTGAACCATCTGCAGCCTGTCTGTCTTGGGCCTTTGTGAAGCGCTGGAAGGTAGAGAGCTGGCACCAAGGGTGCATGAGCTGCGAGTGGTTGTGAGCATCAGCCCGGCAGAAATGGCCTCTTGGCGGGAAGGAGGCCAGGCTGGGGTGACTGAGGGGAGTGCAGCTGCTGCGGGAGAGGAGCCCAGCTCCACCGACCAGCCACCCGCCCCTCTGCCCACGTGCCAGAGAGCCCAGTGTTTGCAGGCACTGCCCAGAGGCACCGCTCGCCACCAGGCCCACCTCAATGAAGACAGCCATGGCGGCGATCTCACGGTGTTTGTCTCCGCAGCTGAGTACCCTGACCACGTGGTCAAACATCCAGGCGCACTCATCGGCCGCGTTCATCCACAGCTCCCTGGTCGGGGAGGGGAGAAGGCACTGTGGGCACGGAGCTGGGCAGGCAAACCTCTTTGGGTGTGCGCCGCCACCCCGAGCCATCATCCTGCAGGCCAGGTCCTGCAGGGCAAGGTCGTGGGTGTACTCAGCCCCAGCAGCCGGTGGCGCTGGCTCAAGGAGCGGCGGTGGCCTTTTGCCACCACACCTTGTGAGGAGAAACCTGGCGTCTCACCCACTCAGGCTTATTTTGGTGAGAGAGCGGAAAAGCGCCCTTCCTACACCAAAGCTGTGGCCTTCGGGCACTCTGTCTCCAGGGCAGAAATGCTGGGGCAGACGAGGATGAAGAAGGCTCTCACCTAGTCAGCAACGTGACTCCTGTGTGGTAGGTCTCCTTGCTCATAAGCATGTCCCAGCCACCCTGCCTCTCGATGGAGTCAGCCAGATGGGCATAGTCAGCATGGCAGAGCAGAGCTTTCATGGCCTGCACCGCGCTCCTGTGTGTAGAGCAAAGGCGGGTCGCACACGGAGGCCAAGCCCGGGCTCTGCGCGCATGGGAGAGACTGGGGAAGAGGGACGGAGCACCTGACGGGGCTGCCTGGAGGACACTTGTTCTCCTGGCCACACATCTGGCTGTAGTCTTGGAGGTCCTGCAGGGTGTACTCCAGGCTGAAGAAGGTCTGGAAGAGCACTGCTAGGTAGAGCTGGGGGAAAATGAGCTGCACTGGCTCTTTGCTGGCGGGCAGCAGGAGGATCTCGTTGAGGGCCCTGATTGCCTGCCAAAAACACCAGAGATGGGTCTGGCTGGAAAGAGATCACCTAAGCCAAGGCAAGCCAAGGCTCCTGTTTGCAACGGTGGCAAACGAGTCTTCTTGAGCCACAGGGCAGGTCCCCCTGGCAGGCCTCGTGGACCCCGCAGGTGGTCCTGGGCTCCTGGCCCCAGGCTGGGCCCCATGGGCAGGACTGAGTGAGGCCTGTGCTGGACACTCACAGTCAGCGGAAGGATGTAGCTGTCCTTTGGCATGTTGCTGTCCCGCCTGAGCAGTGGCTGGTCCCAGAGCCAAGAGAGCAGCTCCTTCAGCACCTCCTCTGCAGGGGAGTGCTCGGAGACCAGCGTCCTCCACATGGCCCCGGCGACGCTGCAGACGCAGAGCATGCTGTCGGGGGGGCTGCCTTGGCCACAGCTCCTTGGCCTGCGATAGCCCCGGAGCTGTCCTCAAGGCTGGCAGACCCCGTACCTGTCACACAGCAGGGAGGTGTTCAGCAGGCTCTCAACCACCTGATCAGGCTCCAAGCAGGCCATCTGGAGCAGGGCGTTGTTCAAGATGGCCTGGAGCGACGCCTCCCTGATGCCCATGAGGTTCTCATAGATGCTGCTCACCACCTCCGGCACCTGGAGGGGACAACACGGGTAAGAGTGGGACCGCCACAGGAGCGTAGCAGTTGCCTCAGGGGCCACTGAGAACTGCTTCCTTCCCGTCGCTCTTTGCTGGCCTCAAAGGCTGCCGGGTGCCTGAGAGCCCTGGCCTCCGCTCAGGGGGCTCAGAGCCCCGAGGGTGCAAGCCCAGGGCAGTGCGGCTACAAGCTGCTTACCCTGTCCAGCTCCGAGTCGGGGTCTCTCAAGACCGCCTCCATCATGCGGGCAACCACCTCGGTATGGGAGACCCTTGGTTCTGTCAGGCCCTTGATGGTGGTCAGGAGGAAGTGGGTCCTCTCGGAGGGGAAGAGAAAGCTCCCAAATATCTGTGGAGGGAAAGACACAGGGTGGCACCGTGCGTGCACCCCGAGGAGCAGAGAGAGTGGCTCCAGGAGTGGAGAGAGAGTTGGAGCAGGGCTGGCACAGTGCCCCCGGGCAAGCCGGGCGCAGGGGCTGTGCTGGGATGGGCTGAGGGCAGTGGGCAGTGGGCAGTGGGCAGTGGAGCTGCCGGGGTGCAGGTGGATGGCTGGGGTCAGGGTCACGGTGGGCTGGCCCTCCGGGGCCGCAGAGCTGGCGGGTGGCCAGGACAGCTGGAGCTGCTGCTCTGCCCCTGGGACAAAGCCTTTGGCTCCGCCAGGCTCAGGGAGAGCGGGACATGCCTCCGCCCGAGGCCTGGGAGGCTGCCGTGCCGGCTGCCCCCCACTGATGAGGGATGCGTTTGTTCCTGC